>NC_142041.1:63025234-63330234 GCF_982192425.1 Myodes glareolus | reverse complement strand
TAACAAATAAAGAAACTTAAGGATTCTTACTAAATATAAAGTTCAAGTAAAGAAGACTGTGTGCTCCTCCTAGGTATGTACAAAGGATTCTACACCCTACCCAGAGACACTGGCATAAATGATTTTTCATAATAAGAAAGAAATGGAATCAGCCTAGATGTCCATCAACAGATGAGAGAATAATGAGATTGTGATGTATTTATACAATGGAAATTTATTCAGCCATAAAGAAAAATAAAAATTTGCAATACCCATGAAACTGAAAATGTTGTACTGAATGAGGTAACCCAGACCCAGGAAAACAAATACTCTATATGCTTTTCTCTCATGTGAGATACTACTATCCTCAAACTGATAAAGACGAAAGTATTCAGTTGGGAGTAAATCTGAGCAAAAGTAAGGAAGCTAGTAATTGAAGAAAAAGCCTTTAAAGGAATGGAGTGAGCAAGACAATAAAATGAAATAGAAACTAAAATATGTGGCAAAGTGTACAGCAAAGGCAGGACTTTGAGATGGGGGAAGACTGAAAAGAAGAAATCAACCAAAGGAAAATATTTATTAAAAATTCAAATGGGAGCTATCATACTCTAAGCTAATTATAAAAATATAAATGAATAAACAAATAAAATTGAGCAACTCTAAGGAGTGTTTTAAGGTAAAATCTATAGAATAAACTTTGATCCACTATAGCATACATCATTCTAATTTCAAGAATTTATGTTTTTCACACACAGTGAGTAAATGCTGAAATTTAAAAATTTCCTATACTTCAGCCATTGAAAGTTTCAAAATGAAACATTGTTTTTATTACACTTATTTTATGTATTTACTTACTTTCCAGAAAAGAGTTGAGATGAATTGAAATTCCTATATCGTCTATTCCAGAATGGAAGAGTTCTGTGTGGTTGGTGATCTAAACTCAAACTTCAAAGTCCGGTTCCAAGTCAAATATTTAATGATTAGTGTTAGTTTAGCTCTTAAACAGGGCCTCCTAAACTGTATATTACTTGATTGCACTCATGTAGCTAGAACAATATTTACAAGTGGACTCATTTCAATTCAGTTCAGCAAATATTTATTGAACAGAAACTACATGCCAACCATGATGCTGGTCACTGGAATGTGAAAGAGCAAAGCTGAATCCATCATCTCTGACATCAGAATAAGGCCAATGGTAGGAACTCAGATTTCTTTATACTATCTTACTATGGTAAAAAAAATTTCAGAATGTTTCTGGCTTAATATGTATGAAGGGAAGAAATATTAAAGCAGAATATTTTAAGTGAAATGACTAGTTATGTATTTTGTCAAAATATTTATTTTTCCAAACAGCCAATGGTAGAGGATAAACATAAATGTAAAAAAAATATGATTCTGTTATTGCCACTCAAAAGGACCTCAAACTTCAAATGTTCATTTTAAAATGATAGAAAATATAAATGTGATATATAAATTTTTCCTGATTATTTTGTCAATAAAAGAAATAAGCCTAAACATTAAAAACAAGTACCATAAGAAATAAATTTTCAGTCTGACCATTTGAAGGCAATAGAAATATACAGAACACTAAAAACTGGTTTTAAAATCTGATGAAAGTTATTGGTTATATATGTGGCAAATTCCCCTTAACATTTTGACTCATTGTCTACAACAGTTATATCTACCAGCCTCTGTGTATTATGTATCCTATTTCAGACATTAACAACGTCGCATTTGAACTATGTTGAGATTATGTCTCACCCTAGTCAGAATGGCTATCATAAAGAAAATAAAGTTGTGAAGAATGCTGGTGTGGATGCAATACAAAAGGAGTCCACATATACTGTTGTTGAGAATGTGAACTCAGCAGGCTAGAAACCAGTACACTGCATAACAGTTAGTTTCTCATCACAGTGACAAAATACCTTACAGAAGCAATGTGAAAGAGGGAAGGATTTATTCTGCCTCATGGCTCAGTTGACACAGCCTGCCGTGTCAGGGAAAACATGGCCATGAGAAAACATTGCAGCACAGGTGGTGGGTACATGAGACAGCTGGCTGTGTCTAGCGATTGTCAGGAAGCAGAAGACTTAGTTTGGTAGTGGGACTGAGCAATAAACCTTCATGTCTGTCTTTTCTCTCACCACAGTCTACTTCCTTTTGCTGTATGCCCAGGCTAGAAAAAAATTCCAAAGTTTTCCAAACATTACAACCAGTTAGTAATTAAATGTTTAAACATGTGTCTATGAGACATATTGAACTACAAACCTCAACATTCTAACCTTTGACCCTATAGGTTCACAGCCACTTCCTAACACAAAATGCGTCCAGTCCAATTTCAAAAGTCTTTAACATAGTCTTCAAAACTCTAAAGTATTTTGAGACTCAAGAATTTCTCTTGAAAGCACCTTTAAAATAAACAAGAGAAAAGGCTATATATTTTCAATATATAACGCTATCCATGATACATTCTCATTCTAAAGACGATTAATTTTGAAAACGAACAAGGAGGGTCATATGGCAGAGTTTGAAGAGAGGAAAAGGAAATGATATGATTATATTAATCTCAAAAATTAAAAGATATATTTTTAAGTGAAACAGAGCTGGGAAAACACAAACCCTGTACCATATGCACATCTGGGGCTAGCCATAGCATCACTTGTACCATATGCACATCTGGGGCTAGCCATAGCATCACTTGTACCATATGCACATCTGGGGCTAGCCATAGCATCACTTGGGCTCCTTTGGTAATTCTGCTCATTCACCTCTGTTCCTTGAGCTGGCTCTCCAAAACTCCATTCCAACAGATTTTGTGAACAACCTATATTCTTTTTATCTATAGCATTCTTGGATCTCCAGTGCAACTTAAGCTGCATATTCACAGCTTAAAGCATAACCCACTAAGGATCTCCAACTACCAAATCTAGTCCTACATCTTATTGCTCAAGTATAACAGAGCCTTGGAAACTTGATGTGAGCCTTCATGATCTCATAAATTTTGCCATTTATATTCTTGAAAAATGACTACAGGTTCTACTACTGAACCAAAGATGTAGCCTGGCACTCTTGAAACACAACTGTAGGTATCTCTGATTTTTGGCCATAATACACTATGAATTATCTCTAGGCACATTCCACTCTGAAATTTTGTGAGCAATCTTTCTTGTACACATTCCTGTAGGTATTCTGTCCCTCAGTACTCACTCCATTAGACCCCATTTATAGCATTTATAGCATTGTAGGATTTCTTTAGCCTATAACTCCAAATTCTCTCTCATCTTCCCCACAAACCAATCACAAAGGCCGATAAAAAAACATTACCAGCCTCATCATCACAAAAACCACTACTTCTTGGTGCCAGCTTTATTATTATTATTATTATTATTATTATTAGTTTACTAATCACTATGGTGAAATACTTACTAAAAGCAATTTCAGGATGGACGGAATTGTTCTGACTCATGGTTCAGGGAACTCTGCCTATCATACTGGGGAAGGCATGGCAGCCAAAGTGGATTGAACCTGTGATTGATTTCAGGAGCATCAGGAGACTGGATACATCATGGGAACCATCAGGAAGCAGAGAACTCTAATGAGAGGTGGAGTGAGGCTGAAACTTTCAATACCCTTGCCCCCTTGACCTACCTCTTACAGCTGGAACCAATCTCTTGAAGACTACTAAGTGTATATTTCCAGATAGCAAATAACATCATAAATGTGAGATCAAAGGTTGCAAGTCATGAGCCTGAGTGGCATTTCATATTCAAACCATAACAGGAAGATCCTTCAAAGCCAAAAATATGCTAGCTTATGACCCAGCTATACCACTTCTGCGTATATATTCAAGAGAATCTAAGTGGCACGTAAGAGAATAAAATGCAAATATATTACAAATAAATGTTTTAGCAGAATTACTCATTATGCATGGCCAGTCCAAACGTCTATCAACTAATGAATGGATTAAAAAAATGTAGAATGTTTAATTATACACAATAGAGTTTTATTCAGGTGGAAAGAAAATAAATTGTGTTACTGCAGAAAAATGGATGGAATTGGAGATCATTGCTATGTGAAATAAGGTGTATGCAGAAAGTCACCATAATTTCTTTTACATTAAAGAACTCATATACATTACACATGTAAACATACATAGCATTAAAGTAGAAATGGTAGGAGTCTTATATGAGGAGAATGATAGAGCAAAAAGAGTAATAGAGGAAGAGAAAGATCAAGTCAAATACATGTGTTCTTTCTTGTGAAATCAAGATCTAAATATGTACACATATTTATGTATACACACACACACACACACACACAGGAACACAAAGCAGCACTATTGTGGAGAGGTAGGAAACCAGCGAGAGGATAAAGGATGTAATCAGGAAGCACACACGAGCAAAGCACAATGAAGATGCACGGATAAAACACCATGAGAAAACATTCTTTTCAAACTAACTAGAATAAAAGTATCAAAGTGTCTTCCTTGCCATATCTCTATGATAACTGACGTGTTCAGAAACCTTTTTCAATATTCTCATTTCAATATCTTCTATAGGTATTCGATTACTTCATTATTGAGCATGCTACTACCTTTGAGACCCTGAATAATGACACCTGCTTGCCTTAAGCAAATTTGCAACACCATGTTCTACTATTTTGTGTCATTTCATGTAATCTCTTTATCCACTGGAGTCAGTTTCCAGTCCAAGCCACTTTGATATTTGTAGCATGAGGGGGCCGGCCTGTTGGGCTTTCTGTCCCACCCGGTACCCCACAACTGGCATACCCCAAGGAAAATCAATCACAGGACTCCATAAGGTTATAAACTGATTGGCCCACTAGGTCAGGCTTCTTATTAGCTCTTATAACTTATGTTACCCCATTATCCTTATCTACATTAGCCACATGGGCTCAGTACCTTTCTCAGTGTGACAGCTTACATGTTGCCTCTTCGGTGATCTAAGCAGGAATGGCGGAGGGACCTTCCTCCTCCATAGCCTTATTCTATTCTCATTGCCCCACCTCTACTTCCTGTCTGGTTAACCTGCCTATACTTCCAGCCTGGCCAATCATCGTTTTATTAAAATACATGATTGACAGAATACAGACAATTCTCCCGCATCATTTCCCTCTTTTTTTTTTTAAACAAAGGAAAATACCCATAGTCCATTTGTTGGGAATGTGGGCGTAGTATTTCAGACTACTTCCTGCTGGTTGGGGGCGCTGATAATCTTATGGGGACCTAAAGAAAATTTAGAATTATCATCAAGTCCTGACTGGAGTATCCTGTGAGTCTTGATCATCTCAGGCAGCAGTCTTGAACCTGTTCTGGCTGAAGAACTCAGACATCTGGGCCATCTGTTCCTGTCAGAGATTTTTCAGGTGGCCTTCCTTGATCATACTGGATTTTTCTTAACTCAGAATGAATCCACAACCTCTCATTTTCTGTGGAAACAAAAACAAAATCTCTTCTCCAAAGTAACAAACCTTTTGACTTCAGTTTTGAAGCCAAGGTATTTTCAAAATACCTATCTTGGGTTAGTTCAGCAGTATTTATAAACAACAGTCTTTTAGCAGCTGTTGCTCCTTCCTCAGCATTCAAACAATTCAAAGAGAGCATAATAGCATACAGTATCAAGATTCTCTGTGTATTTTCCATCTTTATGCAGCTTTATTTCAACCTCTATTTCTTTTGTTTCTACTTTTAACTTTTGGCTTTTTGAGACAGGTTCTCTGTATATATCTTTGTCCTGGAATAACTCTGTAGACCAGGCTGTCCTTGAACTCACAGAGATTCCTCCATCTCTGCCTCCCCAGTGCTGGGATTAAAGGTGTATGCTACCACACCTTGAACTCACAGAGATCTGTCTGTCTTTGTCTCCCAGGCATTGGGATTAAAGGCGTGTGCTACCACACCTTGAAGTCACAGAGGTCAATCTCTACCTCTGTCCCTTGAAGTCACAGAGGTCAATATGCCTCTGCCTCCCAGGCATTGGGATTAAAGGTGTGTACCACCACACCCAACTACTTTCTTTCTTCCTTTTTTACCCTAAGAACTTTAACCTTTAGCCTACATATATTTTTAGCTCATAGTAACCATTTAGAGGTTTTCTTCCTCTTTGAATCTCTTTTTACTGTATATCTCTCTTTTTCTGACCACATGAATCTAAAACCGTGGCTCTGCTGGCTAGATCCAGTCCATTTCTTAGCTTTCCAGACTCACGGTAGAGGTACCACTGGAGTCTTTTACTGCCACAACTCTATGGCGTTTCAAGGTCCCTGCCAGCAAGCAAGCTGGAGCATTCTGCTCACAGACCACACTCAGTCGGATTGCCTACCTGAAAGAGTCAGAGACTGCCCTGGCAGGACAACCCAGAAAGTCAGCATTTTAAAACAGCACAGCTTTTTTCCTGCTACTGCTGAAAACCGAAAAGCATGCATTCAGCTTTCCATCAACACCATGTAAGTGCTTCGCGGCAGGACCTCTTAAAAGAGCTGCAGGGTTTTGCAGCTAAAGCTGAGTCAGGAAGCCTCTCTTAGATGAGAGTCTTGCTTGCCTCTAGCAGGCAACGCAGACCCAAGAAATTGCTGCTACCAAGAAAACATGTTTTACTCTATTCTTTCCCAAGCTTTCTCAGGCTTTCTGTGGATTCAGTTATCCACGCTGGGTGCGGCTTGTTGGGGTTTCCGTCCCACCCGGTACCCCACAACCGGCATACCCCAAGGAAAATCACTCACAGGACTCCATAAGGTTATAAACTGATTGGCCCACTAGGTCAGGCTTCTTATTAGCTCTTATAACTTATGTTACCCCATTATCCTTATCTACATTAGCCACATGGGCTCAGTACCTTTCTCAGTGTGACAGCTTACATGTTGCCTCTTCGGTGATCTAAGCAGGAATGGCGGAGGGACCTTCCTCCTCCATAGCCTTATTCTATTCTCATTGCCCCACCTCTACTTCCTGTCTGGTTAACCTGCCTATACTTCCAGCCTGGCCAATCATCGTTTTATTAAAATACATGATTGACAGAATACAGACAATTCTCCCGCATCAGATATTTACAAACTAAAGGTAATATTTCCTCTTCTAAGCATTTCCAGATATTGCATTGGGCAAAGTGGAAAGGTGACAAGGTAGGGAACCAGAAGAGGAAAGACTAGTTGTAACACTGTTTCCATGATTAAGTTGAAAACAATGACAGTTTAATCTAGAGTGCTTTTGAACTCAAGAGTTGCTGAGTGTTTTCTCTTGCATTCAGAACAACCTTGCTATCCACAGCCTTGCCTCCTGATTTTGTCTGTCTTTGTATCTTTTGATATGCCAGATTTTAGGTCTGAAAGCAATCAAATGATCAAGCTCAAGCTCGTTTGATTTCTGACATTTTGTCCACCTCATAGTTTTCTTTGGTCTTTGTTTTATCATCTTTCATTCTAATCTACTATAAATGTTACAGAAACATTCAATTGTCAAATGTTCATGATGACTGTGGTGAAATAAACAACATTAAATCTACTTAGCCTAGAATTTTAAATAAAAGTTTTGGGTGCTTTACATGTGTGTGTTTGTGTGTGTGTGTAAAATAAGTATATATACATATGTCTCTATTTCAGTTTTAAAAGAAAACATCTCTGTAGTAAATTATTATAATGGCATTTTTATATCTATCTGTGATGCCCCTGTCATTTTGCCTCACTGAGAATAATAACCCTTTGCTTTAGGAGACCTTCAGAACTGTTAAATAAATAGAGAAGAAATGTTCCATCTGAAGCGTGAATGATTCTTTTATTTAAAAAATAATTCATATGGTTTACATGGAGCTGTCAGCCACAACAACATGCCCTCTACTTCCCAGAAGCCATGGAAGTATAAAGTTGGCAAAGCAATAGCCAACCAAGCTATTCTAGCTCATAAATGCTGTTGGACTCAAACTTTTCCACGTGGTGATCCCCTGAGAGCTTTTCTGTTAGATACAGCAGGGAAGGGTCTGTTTCTCTTTAAGAAAATATGCCACAAGGCATGAGCCTAGTGTTGCTCATTAACATTTTACAATGCTATTAGACGATTTGGAGAAATCAGAAATTTACAAAGGTTTTCATAGACAGGTAAATATGAGATACGGATGGAAAGAAAAATTAAAGCATCATTTGATTCTCTAGATTCAGTGCTGAAGTAAACATAGAGTTTAGAGAAAACATCTTGGTTTCAATTTAATTTTAATAGAATCCAATAAATATGAGAGCCAATAACTGTTATATGTTTGTGTGAGGAAGACTGCAATTACATTAGTCCTAACAGCCTGGTGCCTGTACGCTCCCCAGACTTTTCCTTTCCAAGCTGGAGGCCAAGTCACAAATGCAAGTGGAGGCTCAGAAGCCACCCTCTCTGACAAGACTGCTTGCATGCTTTCTATCTGGGACACTCACCAGTCTATGGTCAATTTCTCCAACCACTCGGTAGTTGCCCGGATTTGGAAGATGCTCATTTGTTCCCTGTCCATGTGCTTTCCACTGCTCCTAATCCGCAGAAACCAGTCCAAACATAGACTCCCAATTTTGCTGAGAGCACATCTGTGTTGTAAACGACATTGACCTCTCGTCTTTCCATCCACACCACACACTTGTTCTCTATCAAAAATACCCTATTTACAGTACTTTTGTCCCCTCCCAACCAGTATTTACTCATGAACCCTAAAACAGAAGCAGCCAATCAAAGCTCAAGGAGATATAGGATGGACACTCAAAAAGACTTTATAAAATATATGGGATAGTAGCAAATGTCAGATGGCAAACATATTGCTGTCACAGGTTCCATGAGAAAATACCAAGGTAGAAGGTTCCACTTGTTTGCTCTCCCATCCAGTGTCATATGACCAATGCACAGCTATATGGTGACCCATAAGTCTTATCCCTGTGATGGAAACCCTTCTCTCCATCTCTAATGTTCCTGAAATCTCATCCAAGTAGACCTTTGGGTGTTTCAACTCCTTCTTTCAGTAGTAATTCATGGAGTCTCCATTCATTCTCCCCTCTAAATGACAATAGTCTTTCCCAGAGAAGGCAAGAAGCACTGTGAAAATAAACCTGTGGTAGGAAGACTGGCTGTCCCTAGGGCAGTCAGTCCCTGACCTAGGAAAGGAGCTGCCATTACCGGCCTCCTGTTCTGAAAAATTCGTCAGGGGTATTAGAAATGCTCCTCAATCTAAGGAAACCTAACGCCACATAACTCATTAAATAATTTCTCCACTGTCTGAATTTTCTTAAGGATGTCTTTCCAATTCAAAGACACTCTTCAGTGGCCTACACAAAGATGCAATCCTGTTTATTAGAATCCTAGGACCTCACCATGCCTGTCCTAATCTTGGGCTGCCTATACCCTTGGGGCTTGCTTCTGATTGGCCTGTGACGTGAAGTCAGGTACAAACACTTTTTGCTTTTATGGAGAATGCAACCCTTTGCCCTTTCAGCTTCTTTCTGCTGATAATAAACAGGAGAACACCACTATTGGCATACTCTAGTTAAATTCAAACTTCTAGGTTGCTTCTCCCAAACTTTTAGGTTTAAAAGAAAGCTCTTACCATTTCCTTAAGCAACTTGAGTAGAACTGAACTGAATAGGATTTTAGAAGATGTTCTATGTCTCCAAACCACTTATGAGTGAGTACATATTATATTTGTCTTTCTGGGTCGGGGTTACCTCACTCAGTATATTTTTTTCTAGTTCTGTCCATTTGCCTGCAAATTTAAAGATGTCTTTATTTTTTTAACCACTGTGTAGTTGTAAACCAAAGAATAACCAGCCTACAGTCCACAACCCCAGAGAACTTAGCTAACAAAGACCCTAAGAAAGACATACATGGATCTGCCTAGAAAGGAGTAAAAACAATTTCTTCTAAGTAATTTGGGAACATGGTGGGGGTCAGGGTGGAAGGGGAGAGAGAAGGAAGAAAGAGGAGTGGGGGAAAGTGTATAGCGCAATTAAAAACAATCAATAAAATAAAATTTAAAAAAGACATTCTACCCTGGTCAGACTTGATGGGTATACTGGTGCTCATATTTCATTGCATGAAAATAAATACCTTACACAAACTTCACAGGACTAGAACTGAATAGTAAAGCAGGTCTGGAAACTGCTGGAACAGCCGAATAGCCTCCAGAGAGGGTCCACCGCTCTGCCTCATCCCTTTCTTGTGTCAAAAAGCCACAAACCTGAGAATTACCTCATGCTCGCAGGAATAAAATTTCTGTTCGCCAACCACTTCCAAGATTCAGTCAACTGATATATTTAAATTCAAAAGTAGCTTTGATGTATAATATATAGTGAATAAATATTCTGTGCAGTCAACGTGTGTAGTATCTCAGGAAATAAATAGTATATGTGGTTAGTAAATAAACACAGAGCAAAAGAACGACTCTTAGTACCCGCATAGAGAGAGTGGGCTTTTTGCAGCAAGTATTACACATAAACTAAACAAGAGATCAGTCACTTTGAGGGACATGAATAATGAACAACAAATCAGTTGTTGTGAATATGCCATTGGGGGAGGGAGGAGACATTTTAATTAGGTGTTGTAGGCAAATCAAGCCACCCATGCGAGTATTTTTTGGACAAGGTGGTATTTTTACTGGCATGGCATACTTATATGATGTTACTTTCCTACATTAATAAATTTTATGAACAAAAGTTTGACCAAAGCAGTTGGCAAATTTTATAATTTGCTTTTTGGTTGAGAAGGTTTAAAAGAGACATAATTCTGGAGGGGGGTATGTATCAATGGGCTAAAACTTTATTGTTAGAGTACCACTAAAAATCCATGAGTGGACTGATAGCCGCTTACAAATGAATTAGCTTTCTCCTAAGAAGTCTCAGTGGGAAAACAAACTGCTCCTAAGGGTAACCTGCATGGCCATCAACAGATGGCCAATGGAAGTCAGCATCATTCGAATTCATTGTCTACTGTTTTGTTTTTTTTTTAAAAAAAAACTAATTATTCATTTGCTTGTTTGTTTGTTTTGCTTTGTTTTTCGAGGTAGGGTTTCCCTGTAGCTTTGGTGTCTGTCCAGAATTAGCTCTGTAGACCAGGCTGGACTCAAACTCACAGAGATCTACCTGCCTCTCCTGAGTGCTGGGCTTAAAGTCATGCGCTACTACCACACAGCCTAATTTTTTTTTAATTCATATTCTTCCTCTTGCTTTATCCTGCAGATTCTTTGTGTGTGTATTATCGCTTCCAGTTTAGTGCTTTTATGGGATTCCTAAGTATGGGAATAAATGAGTCTTTGTTTCTCCATCTGTTCCTTGTGCCTTTCTCAGGCTCTTCTTTTCTGTTTGTTTATTTTGTACTATTCTGATGTGTTAGTTTTTGTTTTATATTATTACATTATATTATAATATTGCATTTATATTAGAAGCCTGTTTGTTTTCTAATGAGAAACAGAAACGGGGTGGATCTGGACGTAAGTGGAGATGAGGAGGAACAGGGAGGAATAGAGAGAGGGAAAACCATAATCAGGATATATTATGAGAGAAAGAAATCTATTTTCAATGAAAGAAAAAATTACAGATCAGAAAAAAGGAATCTGTAAATCTGATATCTGAAAACAAACACTTGGTTTGATAAGCGACTCCATCACTGTGACTGATTTTTCCTAAGCAGAAAAGTATTTCAAATTGACAATGATAAAAAATAGAAACATAAGATGAAAGCGGGTGAGTAAGCACCTGAGTGGAGAAATGACAGGAACTTTGTATTCACACTGAAGATGGTGACTGTAAGGCAGAATGTTATATTAAACTGTCTAAGAACATCCTTTCTTACTATCTTTGTCTGCCCCAGTGGATCAGACTTGCCCAGCCCATGCCGCATGGGTAGGATTCCTTTGTATCCTGTGCCCATCACAACTCAGGAACTAAAGAAAAGACAGGTAGCTTGGTGCTGAATGGCATCACTCAGGAGGAACAGGATCACAAAAGATGACAAAATGAGCAGCAAATCCACCAGAAAGTCGCTGCTGATCTGCAAATACAGCAGTTGGTCACTGTCCCCTTTGTGTTCAACACTACACTTCCCAGACCAGAAGTTTCTCTCTTATCAATTGACTCTCCTATGGTTTTTCTAAACTGTAGTCACATTTACAGTTATGTTTAGAAGTTAGTCAAAGAATTGAACATATAACCACAGTCAACCAGAACCTTTCTGAAATGTGTAACGTAGAAATAGAGCTATAGGCTTGACATTTTGTTATCATGATGAAATACCCAAGCTAGGTTAGAAAGAAAAGAGCTTGATTTGCATCACTGTTTTGGAGGTTCAGGATCATGGTGCTCCTGACTTTCTGAGCTCTGTGATGGTTTGTGGGACACAGCAGATGACAGCACAGTGACTGGGCTGCATATGATAGGAATCCCATGTGTGGACGTGGGCCCAGAAAGAACCCAGAAAGGCTTGCTCTTTCCTAACAAACTACTTGTGTAGAGTTTGAAAGGGGTTCTCTAAGAACCACTTTACTCTCATCCCTAGGCAGGATAGCCTGTGATGTAATCATTTGTCAGAAGGAACAACTTCTCAAACCCTTTGCTGCCTCGCACACCATCGTGCTGGGACATTTCCAACTCATGAAATGCCAGTGGACAGAGAGAAACCATACCCAAACCACAGCATACACTTTTGTCCTTTGACAGCATTACATGACTATGAGTCTGTCAGCTCTAACCAGGTCCTTTGTACACAGAAAGCTTTTGCAAATTAGGAGAAAACATGAATTTGAATTAAGAGAATAGGTAAAAAATAAAGAGTGTTAAACATTCAGAAATAAAGAACACCAAGCATCAGATCTTAATATAATATATTTGAGTTTGCCACACATATTTTACTTTCTTTCATGGAGAGAAAATTACATTCCTTCATATAAAATTTAAAATGTACCAACATATGGAGCAGATCTGTACAAAAATGTACAACTAAATCAGGTCTATCCTGGAGTCCACAATCTAGTTCTTGTTATTGACAATATTAAGACTCAAAACTTAAAGACAAAGAAATCGAAGTCTAGACAGAAATACTTTGCATAAACTGAAATCAAGGTCCCATTCTTAAGAACAACACCCACACAACCAATTGAATATGGAAAGAGTGAACTAGTGCCTACACAGAACCTTCATTTCACCTCTACTTTCTACTGTCTTGAGTACTCTGAAGGCTACCAGAAAAGAAACATAACACCAACCTATTTATGATCTGGCCTGCCTGAAAAATACACTACGACAATAGTGTCACAAAATTTTTGGGAGTAACCAAGCCATATCTGATTTAACTTAAAGCCCTCTCCACAAAATCTAACACATAATCGATACTGCTTTGGTGACTAAGAAGCAGAGACTAGATAGATCAGAGCTCTAGAGTAAAACCAAATATTTGGATATTTTTTTCAATGATATCTAGTTCTTTATATTTTTAGAAATCAACCCTCTGTAAGATGTTGAGTTGGTGAAGATCTTTTCCCATCCTGTAGACTGCCATTTTGTCTTTTGGATGGTATCCTTTGCCTTACAGTAGCTTTCGGTTTCATGAGGTCCCATTTATTAATTATATGTCTTCGTACCCGCACTATTGGTGTTCTGTTCAGAAAGTTTGCTCCTGTGCCAATGTGTTCAAGGCTACTTTCTGTTTTCTTTTCTATCAAGTTCAGTGTATCTAGTTTTATGCTGAAGTCTTTTATCTACTTGGAATTGAGTTTTGTGCAAGGTGATAGATATGGCTAGATATGATAGATATTTGCATTCTTCTATACGTTGACATCAGATCAGCCCCATTTGCTGAAGACACTTTCTTTATTCTCATTTTATATTTCTGGTTTCTTTATCAAGAGTCAGGTGTCCATAGGCATGTGGATTTACATCTACATCTTCAGTTCTATACAGTTCATATAATATGATGATAACTTTAGAAAGTTTCTCAGTGCACTTGAGTTTTTTTTAATTAATGTATTTTATGTATATAGGTGCTTGGTTTTCTTGCATGTCTGCAAAGCAGAAGAGGACATTGGATCCTATTATATATGGTTGTGAGTCACAATGTAGGTACTAGAATTGAATTCAGGTCCAATGCAAGAGCAACTAGTGTTCCTAAACCCTGAGCCATTTCTACAGTATCAAAAGTTCCCAAATTTGTTTGGTCTATTTATCACAACTTGTCACATAAAGTCGAGTGTTGAATTTTTAGCTTACAATGTCATGTCAGTGCTTCAAGTGTTTCTATCTTTAAAAATTTTAGAATTTAGATATTTGGATTAGGGATATTCAACCTGTATGGTATTATACTTAAGAAATGTGAGGTGGGTCTTTTTGGGTTTTGTTTATTGGTTTGTTTTGTTTTGTTTTTGTTTGTTTTATCTGATGGCTTCAATAGTGCTAATTGCCAGGCAGTGGTGGTGCACACCTTTAAAACCAGCACTCAGAGAAGCAGAGACAGGCAGATCTCTGTGAGTTCAAAGCCAGTCTGGTCTACAGAGAAAGTTGCAGGACAAGTTCCAAAGCTACAGAGAAACCTTGTCTCAGAAAAAAAGAAAGAAAGAAAAGAAAAAGTAAAAGAAACATGAATTACTTTGGTGTCTTCAACAGCACCAATTAGAGATGAAAGAATAAACATTGAGAGCAGATTTACGTTATCATCATGTTAAGTTACGCATTTATGTTCAATAAACTGACAGTTGGGAGCAGTTTCCGCTGCTGGCACCTCTGATGCTGCGCAAGATTACACAAGGGGTTCGTCTACCCACTGAGATGGTGGGAATGATCTAATGGGAGCACCAAGGCCAGCTAAACTGGGACTGAATGAGTATGTGATCAAACCAGACTCTCTAAATGTGGCTGACAAGGGGGGCTGATTGAAAAGCCAATGATAATGGCACTGGGATTTGTATGTACTGCATATACTGTTTTTTTGGGATTCTAGTCTGTTTGGATGCACACCTTCCTAGACCTGGATGGAGGGGGGAAGGCCTTGAACTTCCCACAGGACAGGATACCCTGCCTTAGGACTGGAGGGGGAGGAGGGAGGGGAGGAGATGGAAATTTTGAATGGTATTATTTATAAAGCAATTTTGAAAAAAGCACCTTAAATAAGGAAACATCTTTTGTTGTTGTTGTTGAAGTTTCGGATAAAGTTCCTTAAAGTTGTTAAAATAAAAAACAAATCATAAATACTTACTCCTGGTCTAATAAAAAAGAGTAACAGAAAAATGACTCCTAATGATATTCTGTGCTCACTGGTCAGTACCTTCCTCAGTCATCATCAGAGAAGCTTCCTGTGCCAGCCGATGAGAAGAAATATAGAGACCCACAGTCGGACATTACACAGTGAGTGAAGCCTGAGAACACAGCTCTAAATAGGATCCCTCCCTTCAAATCTCAGGAAGCCCCACAGAAGATGAGAAGCCCTACAGAAAGACTGTAAGAGCCAAGGGACATGGAGGTCATCAGGGGACCGAGGTACCTGGAGTCAACTGAGCAAAACTCATATGAACTCAAAGACTGAAGCAGCATGAACAGGGCCAACAGTGGTCTGCACCAGGTCCTCTGCGTACATATTATAGCTTTTAGTTTAACATTTTTATAAGACTATTGCACGTGTTAATGAGCGAGTGTCTGATTCTTGTGACTGCTCTTGGGGCTCTTTTACTTCTGTTGATTTGCCTGTATAACTTCAATGTGATGGGTTTTTTTTTTGCTTTATGTTATTGTGTTTTATTTTGCTGTGTTTGTTGTTACCTCTTAGAAACCTATTTTTTTCTAATGAAAGAAAGAGAAGGAGTTGATCTAGTTTGAAGGGAAGGCAAGGAGAAGCTGGAAGGAGTAGAGGAAGGGAAAATTGTAATCTGGATACAGTATATGAAAAAACAGTCTATTTTAATAAAAAGGACAAAACTCATAAAGAGAAGGTACAAATGTACGATTTGTCTTCATGTTTTTCAGTGATACTTTTCTTTGTTACCAGGTAGAATAAAGACTCTAGTAAAAATGCACAGAAACATAAAACAGTAGAACAGGGTGATCAAGGCTGAGCCTCCCTGACAGTAATGAGAATGCCCAATACATTGATGTTACTTTCATTTGGAGCACAGGATGGCTTTGGCTCTAAAAGAACGGTATCTCATGTATAGGACTTTGTTCATGAGCACAGTCTGGGACTGAGAAGTTAGCAGGCATGACAGCATGAAGGAACAATGGATAATGCAAAGTTGGCCTGTAGAGTCTTACATATATACTAGGTACACACAGTTGTGTGAAATAGGAATACAGGAAGGTCAAATTCACCTTCCTCAGAAGACACATTTTAGAAACTGCAAAAATGCAAATATACTAATAGTTATTTAAAAATGCTTGCGCCTGTAGATTTTTGAAAAACGGCTAGAGATATCTGGAAGAGAAAAAAAATTAGCTAAAGAAAACATATCTGGGAAGATGATTCTTGGCGATTGTTGCTAATTTATATTCGGGAAGAACTTGGATGGATTTCTAAAAACAAGGTAAATGAGAGTGATGAACCAATTTCCTTGTTTGTGTAGCAATAATAATGTTAATTTTCTCTCACCATACCTCATAAGATGTAGTAAGTACATACGCACAAATAAGTGATAAAGATTAGAACAGTACAAAAGTTAGTTTAATCTAGAATATTATCTATTCAATATGGTTTTGTTTTTAAAACTTAAAGGGACTTTTTTCTAAGTTAAAATATAGCTTTAAAAATGATTTTATTTTTATTTGTGTAAATATGTGTGGGCATGTGCATCATGTCTGTATGTGTATCACTTGCGAACAGGTGCTGCAGGGACCAGAAAAGGGCATCAGATCCCCTGAAACTAAAGTTGCAGGCAGTTGTAAACCGCCAGACCCAGGCCCTGCAGAGCAATAGGTGCTCTTAATCGCTGCACCGTCTCCACCGCTGAAACGGTTTGCAACTCTTCACCTGTTTCACTAGAAGCAGTTTTTCACCTAATACTTGGAAACTCCATTTTAAAGAGTTCTATCCACCATGAATTGAATAAAAGTCTATTTAAGAAACCTTTTTCATCGTAGATATTCTACCCATTTTTCTCTTTTCCTTGAGACAGTTCCTCACTATGCAACCGTGGCTGGTCTGGCAGTCACTATGTAGTCTAGGCTGGCCTTAAACTTGTGATTTTCCTGCCCTACCCTCCCAAATGCTGAGATTACAGGCCTGAGCTACCATTTCCAGTTTAATTTCCACATAAAACAAAAGATACCTAGGCAGTAATTGGCTAATCTATGTTTGTATTTCAGGAAGCAAACCTACTGCAGCTGTAAATCTACCTTTTGGTTTTGGCCGGATTACTAGAACTAAAATTTTCCATGTTCAAGCAAAGCTTTTCTCAGGGCACGAACCAAAATAACCCATCCTACAAAAGACGTAGATTCTTCTGAGCAGGTGTGGTCTGGCACTGCCTTCAACCACCTGGCAATAGTGCTGTAGCTCCTTGATTTGATTCTGTTTTTCATTTTCACAGTTCTCCAAACCCTATGCACCTCTCATGCTTCTCCTACATTTCCAAATGTGTTTTCCTCATTGAATTGCTCTAATTTCTGGGTGAATAAGCTAGCAATTAAACCATATGAACTAATAGAACAGTTGGGTAGGATCAGAACAGTGTCAACAAGTTCCCATCTTTTATAATTTCATTCTTCCACTCATTCTCCCTTTCTCCCTAAGATAGGCTTATCTCTCTGCACCAAGTCTCTCTTATGGTCCTGCTTTAGCTCCGAGGGCCAGTCAAGATTCTGTTAACTATAGTGTTGTCAGCATCTCTGGCTCCATATTCTCCCTGTCCTAAACAAAATAGGAACCAGTGACACACCACATCCTCCCTGTTCAAAGGAGAATCTGCCACACTCTTGTGCATGCCCTGAGTTTGGCTTTTTGCCAATTTGGTGGGAGTTAATTCTACAGCACATAAAGTTTTTCCCATGCTGGCGAAAGACAAATTCTCTTAATTTTGTTGACTAACTTTAAAGACCCTGGAAACCCTAAAGCTGAGACCACAAAAATTCTGAAAATATCCACACAAAATACCATGTTAAAAATTAATTACTGTAATATTCAAGTCATATTTGATGATTCTATTAACTATTTCATATGATAGAAAAAAGACAAAAATAATTGTATGTTTTGCTTTATTCAAATAGAAGATAGTAGTGATCTATGGTATAAACCCAAAATTAAAGAAGAATATGAACAAAAGATAAGTCCTCCTTGTATTCCTCAAACATTAAAATATTAGTATCATATCTCGTCCAGATAATAAAAATGTGAGATAAATGCATATTTACATACCCAATACATTGACCTGAATAATTTATAAGGTATCTATTTATGGAAATAGTGGAGTCTGATATTGTTTTGATTTTCACCAAATATCTAATGATAGATAAAATGGTCAGACATATAAAACAACCTATATGAAGCATTTGAAGAGCAAGATGGACAATCTCAGTTTATTCCTCATCTGCCTTCACGATTTGTGTTGTTAACTTGTCCGCTGTAAATATAGAGATAATAAATACAACAGAGGTCCACTACTCCAGGTTATTAAACTACTACCCAAGGCCAATACAAAATAGATACTAAACACAAATGTGAAAACAAAGAATGAGCAACTTAGCACAGCAAATTCCCTAACATGAGAAAAAGATGAAGACCACTTTGCTTTGCTCTTTGATGTCATGAAAGGCATCAAGAGGAGCATAAACAGTAAAAGAAAAATCAAATTTCACTACACAATAAAGGACTTTAAATACCAAAATGACTGTCTTTCTTTAAATTATTACCTTATCCAGTCAGAGGCCTTTTCTCACAGAGAACACAGATACAGTTGGAGCTACATTTATGGGAGAGAAATGCACATTTCTTTTTATCTTTGTTCCTTTTAAAACATATTTTTCATGATTTTTAGTTTTGAGTTTAAGGCTATAGGAATAGGCACACTTCTGTGAGTGTCTATCTCTCTGTGGGGCCCTTGCTAAGAACTTCTGTTTTCAATATCGGTGGCCCGGCCTGTGCTTATTTTTCTTCCTCATTACAGGAAGCCAGAATCAGTGCTATAATTAGGAGCATGGCTGGATTCTATATTACCATTAAAATGGTTTGCCTGGATTTTTGTGATCTGTCTTCTCAGCTGTTTACCTTATATTTTTATAGTTCTAATTAATATCAAATTCCCCATCTCAGGCTTATTGTCTGCTTATTCTATGCTTCCAAGACATGGTTTGTGATAAAATGTGTTTTTCAAACTTTGTATGGTTAACTTTAATTACTAAAGTAATGCTTTTTAGGTCATTTATGCCAATTAATGAGATGCCCCCCACGTGGGTGTGTGTCCACTATTATCTAATACTTTTACTTTTAAATCCTCATCAGGAAAACATACATTTCTCCTTAGTTTCTTGGCTTGTTTTATTGCCAATATTATTTTTTTCCTTATTCCAGTGTGTATGTGTGTGTGTGTGTGTTTGTGTGTGTGATCAAATGTGCTGTTTTTGTTGCTAACACTTGTTTCCCCATATCCTATGTCCTTTTGGCAGCTCCATAAGAAGTCATATTATCCATCATTCTAGGCTGTTTCAGGCTCAAGTGTGCCTTTAAGTTCAAGCATAATTTATGTACACAGAGCTGGGGGATGGGAAGGTAAGAAGAGACAAGACACTCAGCACATGTCCCTGTAAGGGACTGAGCATCCTTTGGGGTGAAACTCTATATAGATACACAGTTGTGACTGAAGACCTACTTCATCGGGAAACCCAGAGGTGAGAGAGCCTTTTTGTTTTTAAATATGGAAACAGAAGAAGCCATAACTGAAAATAAAGTGGGGTTCCTGGATAGTCAGTCTCCTGTGTTTTCAGTTGGGGAAAGTCAATAGCATCCTTTCATAGCAAGTGAGAGTTGGCCACAGGGGCAGCTGACATTGGAAACATAGCACAGAGCTCGTGTTTTGTGAGGCTTATTGACTGCTTCCCAAACAGAAGAAATAAACAGAGGACTGGGTTTTTAATTTTAGGATCTATTTGCACCCTATTAAATTAGAGAACCCAAATGACGTCTGCCCGTAGGAACTCCTGGCCGGCCCAATGCTCTCCTCCCAGTAAACACAAGAGGACTCAGTTCTAAGTGGCCTGTCACTGCCTCCTCTAGAAGTGCCAGTGCTCAGGGATAGAACCCAGGGATGGCTGTCCTTTCTGTTTTGAGAACAATGCATCCAACTCAGTGTGTTACTGAGTGTAAATTCAGCATTAGCAGGTTGATTCCCCCAAAATAAGTCATATGCTGAAATGCCATTAATCATCAAGTTTTCAAAACTGTAGCTTAAATTGTCAAGGAGTATTGTAGCTTCCCTTCAAACTGCAGTTGGCTCAGCTTTTGTTTTGGAAACCTACTTTTTAAAACTCTAACAGAACACTACCTCTCCTACCCTTTCCTTCTCCCTGACTTTTAACATTTTGTTACTTTATTTATTATTTACCTTCTACATTTGGGATAAGAACACAGAGAGCAAGAACGTACACATAGCTACAGGCGCCAGGATAGTGGAGACACAAAGCAGCTGCGGCTGCATCAAGGACTTCCATACAGTAGAAGACGGGCCCTACATACTTCTGGGCAAGCTCAGGCCTGACTTCCAGGGGCGACTTTCTCTGAAATCCCTCCTAGCAAAAGCCAACACGCTGCTGCTGATATTCACAACTGTCCATCCTGTAAGAGACCATCAACTGTGTCTGTGATTCTCTTCTCAGCAGAGGTAAGGATACCAGATTTCATGTATCCTTCTAGATTTACTGCTTCTAGACCAATTGAAGACAGCACTAAACATCTGCTTTATTCTAAAAAAGAAAAAAAGTCTTGGAAGACATCAGGAAATCAGTGTGGCAGTTTCTCAGACAATTGGGAATCAATCTACCCCAAGACCCAGCAATACTACTCTTGGGTATATACCCAAAGAGACATTTGCTCAACTGTGTTCATAGCTGCATTATTCGTAATAGCCAGAACGAGGAAACAACCTAGTTGCCCTTCAACCAAAGAATGGATAAGGAAAATGTGGTTCATTTACCCAATGGAGTACTACGTAGTGGTTAAAAAGCAACTACATCTTGAAATTTGCATGCAAATGGATAGCACTAGAAAAATTCATCCTGATTGAGGTAACCCAGACCCAGAAAGACAAATGTGGTATGTACTCACTCATAAGTGGATATTAGACATAAAACAGAGGATATTCAGCCTATAGCTCATGATCACATAGAAGCTAGGTAACAAGGAGAACCCTAAGAGAGAAACACATGAATCCCCTGAGAAGGGGAAACAGACGCTATTTTCCTGAGAAAATAGGGAGTGCTTGGAGAAGGGAAGGAAGGGTGGATGTGGAGGGGGAGGAGAGAAGAGTAGGGAGGAGGAGAACATGAGGGAACAGGATGCTTGAGAAGGGGGAGGGAAAAAAAAGAAGAGTAAGTAAAGAGATATCTTGATAAAGGGAGTCAAAAAGGGGCTAACGAGAAACATAGCCCTAGGGAAATTCTCAGGAATCTACAAGGATGACCCCAGCTAAGGCTGTAAGCAACAGTGGAGAGGATGCCTAAACTGGCCTTCCCCTGTAATCAGATTGATGACTACCTTAATTGTCATCATAGAACCTTCATCCAGCAACTGATAGAAGCAGATACAGAGACCCACAGCAAAGCACTGGGCCAAGTTTCCAGACACCAGTCCAAGAGAAGGAGTGATAATATGAGCAAAGGAGTTAAGACCATGATGGTGAAACCCACAGAAACAGCTGAGCTGAGCTAGTGAGAGCTCACTGATACCAGAGGAATGATAGCAGGGGAACCTCCATGGTTTAAGACCCCGCCTTCCAGTGGATACCCACATCCAATCCAGTCGCGCGCCCGAACTCGGGCCCACGAGAATGGACGATTGTCCTGAGGGTTTAAAGCAGACACACACAAAAAAGAGACCTTTGCTCATTTACCAAGAGTAAATGGCAACTTTATTAAACTCAAGTCGGGTATTTATAGAAGTGGGCAAGCGGGATCAAAAAGGGCAAGGCCTCCTCCCATCCAGGAGCAGGAGGAGAAGATTACAGGCCCCAGCGCCTCAGGCAGTATCAGCTGGGAGGGGCCAGGCAGGCGTGTGGAGCCCACTGCTAGAACCTTGAATACAGGTGGAATCACCATAACAAAGAGAGCCAGGTTCTTCCTAAACTAACCCCTCAAGCCAGTGCTAGTGCAGAATCTCCAGGGAGCCGGAGGTCACACAGCCCTGCAAACTGCCAGGAGAAGGGAAAAAAGACCTTGGTACCTACACCATGGAACTAAACTAAACCCACCAAATGTGGGGGATAGTTGTGAGGTTTGGGCAGTCTGTGGGGCACTGGCAATGGATCCAAGATTTATCCCTATTGCTTGAACTGGCATCTTGGAGAGTCCACAAAGTCTGGTACATCACTTCAAGGAGGGGCCAAGAATCTCCCCCCTCCCCTCCATATCTAGGCTAAGCAAGGTATTGCTTCAAAGATAATGTGCTTCAAGATGCCAGTTCTTTCTATTCATGTGATATTGGAACAAAACAAAATTGGCATATCACTGTGATTTTCATGTATCTAGATGGTAAAATGAAAGCACCCTCCAAGGACACAAATCTGTAATTCCAGCACTTGAAAAGATGAGGTAGGAAGATAATATATTTGAGATCAGTCTGGACTATATAGCATGTCCCTTGCTAGCCTGGGCTATCTGGAAATACCCTGTCAGTAGATAAGTAGTCAAATAAATAATTAAAACATTTTAAGAGAAATTTTATGGATGTTTCCAAGTTGTTTTGTTCAATTCAGTGAAGTAATATAATTGTCCTTAAAAAGGATTGTTCAAAACTCTCCTCAAGAAAATTGAGGCTCTGCAGCCACGTAGTGGTGGTGCACCTTAAATCCTAGCACTTGGAAGACAGAGGCAGACAGATCTCTTGAATTTGAGACTATCCTGGTTTTACAGAAAGAGTTCCAGAACAGCCCAGAGAACACAGAAAAATTGTCTCAAAAAAAATCAAAATAAATAAATAATAACACAAAAGAAAGAAAAAATGGGCCTTTGCAAAGAAAATAATTTTATTACTTATGCTTTTGCCATGTGGAGTCCACTGCCCATTTAAATAAAAATAACATCTTCCAGGGTACAAACTTATATACTTACAATCTAGCATGTTTGGTGAGGACTCTCTCTGAATACAAAACTTATATTATGAACTCGTAAACAGCAAAAGAATAAGTGAATCAAAATTAATAATGAAAATGAATACATTTAATATATGAAAATATTGTCAGGTAAGCAAAAAAGAATTCTTAGAAGGAAATGAATAAAAGTTAGAAAAGTGTACACCTGATAAGGGCCTAGAATCCACAATATATCATGTTAATTCCTGACAGTTCAATCATCAAAGCATGAAACTATCCATCTAAAATACAGGCAAAAAAATTTAAACAAGCGCTTTTCAAAAGCAGAGATAAAAAACCGGCAATGAAATGCATAGCAACACTAGTCATTAGAGCAATGTAAATCAAAACCACAGGATGACTAAAATCAGAAAAACAAACGGTAAATCCAGTGCAGACTTGGCAAGGATCCAAAAAGTTAGAAACCCCAATTCATTGCTGATAAGTGTATAAAGTAACGTAGCTGCTATGGAAATAGGTCATTGTTTCCACTGCCATTTACACACAGATTTAAGGGATTACCCATAAATTCTACTTTGTTGTATAAGTTTAAAATTTGAAAATAGGCATTTAAGCAAGTGCAAGGGCATACGTGTGTTAACAGAGCATTACCAAAATAACTAAAAGGAAAGCTCTATTCTATCAATATTTGAACATGCCTGCATATTGTAACACACACACTCACAAAAATATTGTTGAGGAACAAAAAGGATGTAATACCAGCAAATGCTCACATGCAAATGCACCTTAAGAACATTGGGCTAATTGAAAGGCTCTAAACATATATTTCCCATGTCCCAAGATTTTCTTACCTGACCCAACCAGAACAAATGCCTTCATAGAGAAAGGGAGAAGACGAGGCATTGCCAGAACTGTGAACAAAGATGAATGTGGAGAATCTGCAGGTTCAATTTTTAAGTGACAGAAATGTTTTGGGATCTGATATAAGTTGTGTCTTCAATACCACACTATGGATGTGCTCAATTTCACTGAATTGTGGAATCTGAGATGGTTACATTGATATGAACTTTAGCTTAAAATTTAAAACTAATTTCATAAAATTTTATGTTTAAAATATTAATTAGAAGCAGCATCTATATTATGTGTGGTTTTATAAAAGCTTCTCTGTTGGTAATTCTCTGTTCTATTGAGAAGCTTCAAAATATGAGACATCTCAAGTCAAAAAAGTTTATTTGCATGTGGAATATTGCATAAAGGGAAACATCACTAAAGAGATATCATTATATATCTGGCTTGGTGTGGAAGAATGCAAGGAACACTGTCTTAAGAAGTGATATTGAACATCAGCAGAATGAGAAGTTGAGGCCCAGGTCTGCATTCAAAATCAGATGCTAGGAATGCACATTATCTACAAATGCTGAACATGCGTTACCACCTGACAAATGAAGAAAAAGTATGTGGAACTGTGCACTTGAGTACACATTTATTCCAAGTCCTGTGGATGACTTATAGTGAACACATTTATTTAATATTGTAATCCAGTGGGATATACTTCCTTACCCCATGTCGTAGTCAATGTTCAATTGCTGTGAAGAGACACCATCATGAAGGAAATTTCTATAAAAGAACCCATTTAATTAGGAGCTTGCTTACAGTTTCAGAGGCTTAGTGCATTACTATTATGCCAGGCAGTATGGTGCCAGAACAATGACTGAGAGACACAAGCTGATCCATAGGCAGAGAGAAAGATGCTGGGTTGAGTGGGTTTTGGAACCTCAAAGTCCATCCCCAGTAACTTACTTCCTCTAACAAGATCACACCTCATAACCTTCTCAAATACTGCTACTCCCTGATGACTAAACATTCAAATAAATGAGTCTATGGGGAGGTTGTTCTTATTCAAACTATCACACCCAACTAGAAGATTTAGAGAACAGCAAAGAAAAACATGCCATGAACTGTTGAAGTGTACAAATTGATGGTAGAGTTGGGCCCTCCATTCTAAGACCTTCAGTGCATGTGATGGTTCGGAAAAGGGAGAAGAAACCATGCCATTAAGATGTAAAGCTTTACCTGGCTTAAAAATGAGCTTTGCCTACCACACAATGGAGCAGAACCATAGATGGCTCATCAGGGAAGAAATCAGGGTTAAGGTTTACTAAAAAATAAAGTGACCCTATGGACTACAATGTAGCACGAGATGTAGTCAGTCATCTCTGCAATGGGATTCACAATCTCCTGGTTCTCTGACACCAGCACTTCATTCATAAGTTTCTGTAGAAGCACTACACTGTTCCCAGTTTAAAGTACCAAAGACCAAGAAACTGCTGCCTATAAAACTGGAAACTTGGACTCAAGAAGACGAAACCACAAAAGGATGACTTTGGTATTTTCTTTTAACTATTGAACATATCAGAAACTGCTAATATTCCATTTTTCAGAAAGCAAGAATTGCTTTGCATGGGGCTTTCTTGCCAAAGTTGTCTCCCCAAGATCCCTCACGTTAGACACCCCACACCCTATACACAATTATTTGAATAATTGTGCATTTGAATTTTCAAAATTTTATAGAGTGGATTCTTATTGTAAAACAATATTATGATAAGTTGAGTTACAAAAGACCAGAAAATAAAAAGGAAAAAATAAGGAAGTTCAATATGCTTAAAAGCTCCGTTGGACTTTGGTAAGCTCAGAAAAGGAACAAATAATAGTATGAACAAATAATAGATTTATGGATGTGGCAGAACCTAGACTCAGATTTCACTTTAAAATTTACTATTAAAACAATGTTCCAAAAAATCAAGTTTTAATAATAATAGAAATAAGAAACAAAAATGCTCAACAGTTGCAGATTAGGAAGAACCCAGATTTTTCAAACACTTATTTTTCTTTTAATTTCTCTGTATAGGAAGAAAAAAGTGATGAGAGAGAACTGTTGCCTAAGATGAATGGGAAAAAATGTTGATAGTCTAGCCATTTTTAAATTAGCTAAAATGTCTAGAACTAGAAAACTTAAAAATTTTGAAACTAAAAGAAAAGGGGGGAGAGAAAGAAGAGAAGGCGGAACAGGAGGAGGAGGAGGAATTGGAGGAGGAATAGGAGGAAGAAGGAGAAGGAGAAGAAGAAGAAGAAGAAGAAGAAGAAGAAGAAGAAGAAGAAGAAGCAGAAGCAGAAGCAGAAGCAGAAGCAGAAGCAGAAGCAGAAGCAGAAGCAGAAGCAGAAGCAGAAGCAGAAGCAGAAGCAGAAGCAGAAGCAGAAGCAGAAGCAGAAAAGAAAAGAAGAAAGAAGAAGAAGAAGAAGAAGGAAGAAGAACCCTATTCCAAATTAGTCATCAACCACCCTGTAATATTTGTATGAGTTAGCAGAGATGACTTTCTCTACAGTCAGCAGAGGATAAATAATTATGGCTTCAGAAATGAAGTCTTTAAAAATCTATAGCTATAAGAAGATTTAGGTATGATGCCATCACTCAAAATTGTTAAGGATTCGGAGCTGTAGTTTCTTTAGATTATAATTCTGAGCATATTAACTTTATTGCAATAAATTTTAAACTCTTTCATTGGGCAGAATGAAAAGTACAAGCTCAATTTTATTCACATGCAGTGTTTTCTCTATTATCCACTCTTTAATCCAAAGTTCAAAATCCTTACCAACCATTCTGCCCTCAAACAGATATCTTCTTAAATATCTTTTTCATAACCAGATCACCCCTCAAACCTATAGCTGAGTAAAACATACCCCTCCAGCTCAGTTTAGTTACTCATGCTTCCTTGCCTTGGGACCTAGAACGATCTTGTTTTCTTTGAGTATTTTAGCTCCTAAAATCTTGAGGTACTCTAAACTTATGCAGATCTATGAAGTAAACCCAGTAGCATCAGAGCACCCATGCAGACTCACGGAAAAGATAAACTGCAGTTGAAATTCTTTCTTAAACTCTCATCATGGAAAACTCAAACGTATGAACGTAGAGTGAGTGAATAACCTCTTCCATACTGGTATCAAGCATCTCACTGGATCCACTTGAGATGCTGCACCAGCTTGCTTTTACCTAGCTTGTCACTGTTCTGTTGAGTCCTATAAAAAGAAATCAGCGCCAAAATATTCCTTTTTTAAAGTTTTTCTACATTAAGTATATTCAAATGTCTAACAATATATTTCACAATAAAAATCATTAAGTGAAGAGCTTGTAAATGTAGCTAGTCCTTGTAAAAAAGATGTCCTAATAGGCACAAGAAGTGTCAATATTTTATTATTTAAAAACTTTGTTAGGCTTTCAAAATGGAGTTAACAAGAATAAGAGAAAAGCAAATCCAATGTACGCATGACCCAGCTTCCACTCTGATTAATATTTTGCTTGAGTAGTATAGCAACAGAGACAGAAGTACTGAAGCATATTATGCACCAAGGTGTAGACTGTGCTCAGATTGCCCTGATTTGGGCATCAATAATTAGGCATCTAAACAAAGACACTATTACACTTATTTTAAATTTCTTTTTATATATCTTAATACTTTTATTAAGGTTCAAAATGTCCAGATATTGGCTTAAGATTTTTATGTCATTTAAAATAAAAATATTGTATTTTTTTAAGGATAGTAAAATTTGGTAGACTGAACAGTCCTATAGCCAAATAATCAATTAAAATTGTAATTCTTCATCTTTTTCATTCAACATGCATTTATGCAATACATAGTGTTCTTTATGTACAGTAAACAAAACAGTCAACAAATGGCAAAATCCTATGTCCTCAAGGATTTTATTCTCAGACAAGAAGCTATCAATATACAAACATATCTGCACTCAGTAAGTAATGGACCTGGATATGTTTCCATAATGGTATTTTCACAGGAGAAGAATATCTCTGACACGGACAAGAGAAATAACTAAAGCAAGCAGATGACATCTCATGAGTTTGTGGCAATCTATAAGAAAAACATGAAATATAGATATGAACATGGACACGAATGTGAAGCTATTGTCATAATCAGTGAACTGACCTCTGCTTTCTTTGCTTGGCCGTACTGAATTTAAAGTCAAGTTAAAGAATTCTCCTCAACACTAAAACTAAAAACTTGGTTACTAGTTTTTAGGGCCTAAACTCAAACTCTTAAATACAAAAGCACTGTCCCTAAAAGGGATGTTTTAATCAGTCACTTAAGTGATAAAGTAGTTTGTATTAAATAAGTCCAGTGCCCCTTCATGAGGAAAGTATCTACTCCCTGATACCCTGAAATTAAAGTTGGCTTTGAGTGTTGACTAGTGTAATGTCAGTCACTTCTCTGATGAGATGTGAAGCAGCTGTAGGCTTCCCGTCCTCCCTCTAGCCAGCAGCTCCAACACTCCAATGACTGTGATCTGAGGTCTCAAAGGGAGGATCACTGGAATGTGCACCTCCTTCCTTTCCAATATCATTTTGCAAAGTGTTCAGTGTTGAAACACTGATTAACATCTGTGATCAGCCTAAGAGTCCTTAATGTTGTGTGTGTGTGTGTGTGTCTGTGCACACGCGCACATGCGCATGTGCATAGGTGTGCACAGGCACATGCATGTGTGTATATGTGTACGAATATCTTGACTCATGAATGAAACTCTTTTTTGATTTATTATTTCTTACCACACAGGGTTTAATGGATAAGGTAAGAGCAGCGGTTAATAGCCTTACACTTGACTGTAGAAAACAATACATTTCTTTAAGAAATATGATTTTTAATTTATGTATACTCTTTATCATTTGATGATCTTTGCTTCATTTATTCTAAAGTTTTGTGATTAAGTAAATATTTAATCAATTCATATTTAGGGCTCCCATGGTGTTTTCAACAAATTGAATCACTTAATCAGTTGACTCACTTAATCAGTATGCAACATTTCTGGTTTTTCTTCTTCAAATATTTTTTTCAGCTTAATGTAGCCATTTTGACTTCTCAAATGCCATCATTTTTCATACTTTACCTTCAATAACTGTGTGTAGTTGTATTTAAAGATGATTTAGTTGTGTGGTGTCAGAGACAGGGAGAGGTTCCTCTAGGAGCAGTGTATGTATACTATTGGTAATCATTTAGGCAGTCAGTAAGCCCCAGGGAACCACATATTTCTATGTCCCCAGCACTGGAGTTACAAGTGAATGCTGCCGCATCC
The DNA here is from genome assembly GCF_982192425.1 of Myodes glareolus. NCBI lineage: Eukaryota > Metazoa > Chordata > Mammalia > Rodentia > Cricetidae > Myodes > Myodes glareolus. Next base: position 63,300,880 of record NC_142041.1, on the reverse strand, counting down.
AGCATTTTCCACAAAGATTTGGGAATCAAATTCAGATCTTTGTACTTTCATAACAAACACTTCAATAACTGAGCCCCTAAAGACATTATCTCAAGACAGAACTTTGTTAGGTCAAACTCAGCAACAGATACCATAATTAAGGCATCTCAGAATACTAGCTGCACCTCTGTTTACCTATGTTTTCCCCTCTTCTATAGAGAATTAGTTAAAGACTGGGAAGTGAATGGGCTTGCAGCTAAGCAATTTCTGCCATACATTGTAATAGAAATTGCCACATGTTGCCATTCAGGTAAAAGTAACTTTCTTTAGTTTATCCTAAGACTAAGATGACCACCATGCTTTCCTCAAACGCCATTGAAAGCTCTACTTCCCAATGAACTACCAGAAGGGAGAATCGAAGCCTGTGTATGCCTTCCTGTTCAGCCTTCTTGATCTCTGACAGTAAAGGAGGCTTCTATAGCCTAGACAGAGAGAGGGAGTAGAGACAGGCAGGAGAGACAGAAAGAGATGTGACCTATTTCTGATTGATGGGAATGATAGGCAGTTCCTGTTCAGGACACCTGCTAGTCCTCTAGTAAGGAAAATTGGAACCTTTGTCTCAAGCAGCTGAGGGTGGGAGATGAGCTTTTCTCTTGTCTGTAGAGCACTTGAACGGGAAAAAATCAAAACACTGCATGATACATAGGGTAGGTTTGGGGAGATGGTCAACTCATCCCCTTCTTGCTGAGTCATGATTTAGGCAAGATTGTATTGCCACTGTTAGCATGTAGCAAGGGGCTGGTCCCACAAATATGTCCTATTATCAAACCACACTTTCCCTATTTTACTTGTCTCTTTAACATTTTTCTTGGCACTTAAAATAATCTTTGCAGTTATGTAAAACAAGATTGGAAGATTCGTGGTCACCTTGTCTAGGCAACTCACTGCCACAGTGTTCTCGTGACATCTTTGAGCCTCGCAAGCACCTTGCCTTCTTCTGTCCATCAGAAATGTCCTGCACTTTGTGTCTGTGATGAATCCAGGACTCTTCATTATAAGAAGATGGTCCATCATGACAAAACTGAGAGTTGCCCAAACTTCTCTTGAGAATGAAACCTTAGGGAACAGCCCAATGCTTTAACATCAGTAGTACTGAATAATAGACAACTGTCTCGTCTGCAAAACACATGACCCTATTCCTGACACTAGTAAGAGGGACTTGAAATGCTGTACTCTTTACATGACCACCTTATAATCATTTCCTCATTCAACCAAAGGCCACAGCCAATGGTGTTTTCAGTATGCATCTCTCCAGGTCACAAACTATGAAAACTTGTGTGATTGAGATTCATATTGTACTCCCACATTCAGAAACAGTTTGACTGACTAAAAAGTGCTATGAATTTAAGTTCCTTATTTTCAATACTTAAAAAATATTACTTTTTTGATAGCTGTAGTGGTGTTGTAGAAATGTATATTATCTGCACATTTTTTTCTAGTTTTTTCTTTCTCCCTGGAAATACTTAGAATTTTCTTTCGGTGGTATTATTAAAATTGTATAATGGGTATCGATTCACCTTTCTCATGCCTTAGATTCTGAAACTGGCAAGCACAACTTTGCCTTTTATCTTTTCTCAATACTGAGTGCATATAAATACTTCTTATATTTTTTTTCTCTTTTCTCCCTTGCACTTCTAATGGACTTGTACAATTCTGCTTCTGATCAGCATCTTTAGCAGTTATTTTATATTTTCTATGGCTATGAGATATACTTTCTGGGAGAATTTCTTAGTTGATTTTAAAATCACATTTCTGCTTCATTAGACAAAAATCTGCCTCACTTTAATTCATTCTAAAAGTTCAAAATAAAAAAGAAATAGATTAATGAATGCTCCAATCTTGCCTTTCATGTTTTTCTGAACTTTTCCATTTGTCCTTTATTGAAGTTCAGGTTTTCACATCTATATCTGTTTCTCCTTTCCAGTCAAGCGCTCCAAGAAGTGGCCAAGCCTGCCAGTAAGCAAAGATTTACTCAGTGTGTGAGGACGTGGAGGAGTCCTTGGCTGGTGAGCACCAGCCTGGCTTTCTCTGGCAAGGCTACACTGAAGGCTACTGTCAACCAGAATATCATATTGACCAAAAGAGCTGGGGAAGAGCCATTAGAACTGGTGAAAATTATCTGTGGGTTTGTCTCCTTTTCATTTCTCTTTTACTGTGAGAGAATATGCTTCTTCTTTTTAGGATGACTATATTCTCCTAGTGACATGAAGAAAACATTTAGTTTTTAAATGGGTTGTTGATTGAATGAAGAAGAAAAGACAATAAAATGTAGGCAATAGACTTACTAACAGTTTAATAAAACACAGAAAACTTTCTTATTTCACATTTTAGAATTTAGAAAAACATGTATAAATTTCTCATGACTATGAGAGAATGGTTACCTAGCATTCACAAAGCCCTGAGTGTGATTCACAGTACCTAATAAATTGGATGTGATTGTTGGTACCAATCATACCAGCATTTGGAGGTGGTGGTAGGGGGATCCTGAGTTCAAAACCATCCTTAGCTACATATGTGTCTGAGGTTAGAATGTTCTAAATACAAATACCAAAACTAAACTAATTTTCATTTATTCTATCACACATAAAATGTTGTACCAGAATTTTATACTGTATAGTGTGTGTGTGTGTGTTTGTATGTGTGTATGTATGTATGTGATATATATAGACACAAAGAAATAATGCATTAACAAAGGCATGCTTTGTATAGCAAATGTTTCCCAAGCCCATGTTTTAAAGGTTTTATCTCCAGGATCATACTACTGGGATATAATAGAACCTTTAAGACATGAGGTTGAGAATATTTGAGATGGTTAGAGGTATGATTTAGAAATTGATCGTAAGGTCATAGTCTCTTCCAATGTGTTCCTTTGGCTTCCTGGCTAGATGTCAGCAGTCTTGGTCTACAGCAAATGCACAATCACTATTACCTGAAATAATTAGGAAGTCTTGTTTTATGACTTCATGGCACCTCTGAGGTCAAACAGTGAGTAGTAGCATTTGAGTCCTTTCAAGGAGGCCTTAAATGTCAAGCCTTGGTTGTGAGAGAGAATTTGTGTGATGACATATGCACAGTGGTGCATAGTTGGAGTACCTGTTAAAAAGGTAAAAATTATTGTGTGATTAAATGTGAAGCCCAGTCTACAAGAGGAGCTCATGTCTGGTACTCTAAATCTGTTCAAAATCCCACCGGCATGGAAGTAATAGACCTTAGGGGGAAACCTACTATAAGAGAAGATGAGTCTCATTGTCATGAAGAGTCCTAAGTTCTTAAAACATTTTAAATGTCATATTCTCTAGGTCTTTGAAAGGTTTAAAGAATACCTGTCTATCTGAAATATATCTCTGTATATCTAAAAAATTTAACAAACATGACAACAAGCTTGACTATTATAGCTAACTATCTATTAACCTGTGTTTCTTAGTTATACTTTACATTTTAGATGAGCTGCAGAAACACAATACCTTTAAGAAGAGCAGAAATACATATAATAAAATTGACCTAAAACTTGTATCAATTAACCAAGATCAATAGCAATGCAAAGTATTCATCTCTATAGCATATCCTCCTTTAAAGCATTTATAAACAATATTTGGGGATTTAGGTGTAGTTCTCTCCAAATTGCTTTCTGATTTTTGTTGAGCAAAGTATTTTGGGGGTTCATGGAAACATTTTAGGTGGTCTTGATCCATCAAACAATATTAGTCTGGAAGGAATTCACAGGTTTTCATCCTCTGTGGAAACAAAAGCAGAACCTCTGTTCCAAAGCAACATATCCTTAGACCCAAATGTTGAAGTCAAGATACCTTTAAAAAATATATATATATATATGTTTAGTTTAGCAGCCTGTATAATGAAATGTGCCTCTGTACTTAGCTCATTTACAGTTAAAACAGTTTAAAGAAAGCACAATAATATACGTAATCCAGACTCTCTGTGTATCTTATGTGGCTTATTTTTTTTTTACTCCTTTAATCTATGACTATCTGTACTCTGTCTTTTTAAAGATTTTATTTTATTTTTAAAACTATTTATTTCCTTTTATAACTATTTATATTCTTTTTCTTCTCTCCCCCAAGCCCATGTACATTTATTCCATACTATGACTCATTCAGTGGTCATTTTCATATGATTTTGCCTTTATTGTATATCTGTAATTATTTTCTGACCAGGAGCACTTTTAAAATGGTAAGCACCTTGGTTACAGCAGCCCTGGATGCTGGCTCTGCCTCTCTCTGCCTTTAGATATGACAGAGTTAGTTCCCCATCTTCTCTGGGACTGCCAGGTAGGAGCCGTTTTCACCACTTCAATTTTGGGTAGCACCACATAGCATTTAAACCCTTTCATCTGAGTAAAAGCTAAATCTGCACAGCACAGCCTAGAAATATCTCTGTGCAGATGTATGTGCCATGTTCTCCTACTCATGTTCTCCTAACAGACCTGATCCACCACCTGTCCAAGTGGGGAGCACTGAGCTCTGGGCATGGTCTCAGCTACTTTCCTCCCAACCCCAGTGGGCCTACAAGCATCTGGACCCAAAGTTGGTGGTGGGCATCAGCCCCAAACAATTGTTGGGCACCATTCTGTAAGCAGAGGTGGCTTCTTTGTTTCACAGCCACCCAGACCCCCCCCCAAAAAAAAATCACAGAAACTAAATTAATTGTGATATTGTTTGGTCAATAGCTTAAGAGTATATCTAGCTAGCTCTTAAATTAATCCATTTCTATTATTTTATATTTTATCATGAGGCTCAGTGTTTATGGGTAAGGTTCTCAGTCATCTGTCTCCTTTAGTGGCTACATGGTTTTTTCTCTGACTCTTCCTTCTTTTTTCCAGCATTCAGTTTAGTTTTCCTGCCTAGCTCTACTCTGCCCTGCCATAGGTCAAAACAGTTTTATACATTAACCAATAAAAGCAACTCATATACAGAAGGACTTCCCAAACCAAACCACTTGTGTGCTTTTGCAAAATCCATGTTTCGAACTGTCTTCTAGGCATTGCTCTATATATGCATAAACTAGTGAACCCTTCATCCTTGGTCAAAGAAGTTTCTATTTTCAGTGAACAAGATACAGAGACTCACAACTTGTAAGGATGGTAGGAGGGACTATTGATTCTCAACCCTAAGTTAAATATCTATGTCACTCCTCCAAGGAACATTGCAAAAGGTGGGTAGAAGTTATCAGAGGGTCTACCCATGGAAAAGAGTGGTGTAAAACAGCTTCTGACATAAATTGGCCATGGCATCCATTAATTCAAATAGCAGTGGCTACCTGTACATCTGCATGAGATCTTATGTAGCTTTCCAACATGGATGAGAGAGGGTCATAAAGTTCCATCCTAGCCTAAGGATCTATAAGCATTTAATGGTTCCTGGGAGAAGAGAAGTCATGTTCCTTGACGATGTGCCAATTGATAAGTTGTCCTTGTTTGAGTAAGTAACACCCATCAACCACCATTGCACATTTAAGCAATTCTAATTAAGCACATCAGGCCTCAAAAAAAAGCACTTTTGAAGTAGAAGGGAGATTTGCTGGTAGGAAGGGGTTCAGTGAAAGGAGGATGAGAGTAAGAAATGATAGTGGAGATGAGTCATATGATCAAAGAATATTATAAGTGTATGAAACTTTGAAATAATTAGTAAAATTCATAAAAGAAACATTATTATCAAATAATATCAAATAAATTATAGATAATTTTGGCCTTACATAATATTCTAAAACCGTAATTTAAAAGGTAGATTAAAATAGTTTCCCAGTTTGCATAGATTCAGAATTATGTAAATAATTATAATTTTATGTATGCCAAATTTGACTTTAACTTAGATGATTAACTCAGTTTGAGCTATAAACAGCTTGTAACTCATAGGGATAGTTTAGCCCATGACAGTATCACACATAGGGAATATGCCCCATATGATTAAAAAGATTGTCTTGCCCTTACTGATGTCATCACAACTGCATAGCATAACACATTGCTAGTGTATGTGGTGATGCTGAATTAAACAAACCTCCTGTCTCTGGTCATATAGAATTATAGCATAGGACTGTACATACATACAGGTATGCAAGTATATAGGCAAATACAATAAATACTACTTACTAATGATAAAAAGCTATTTTTCTAGCTATGTGTTTACTATGCTATAGTTTTTCTACATGTTTTAGAATGTATTGTTTTTTATTCAAAATGTGTATTTAAATGTAGCATAGGCAAGTAAAGAGTTTATTTAACTTACAGGTTATAGTCTATCACCAAAGTAAGCCAAGGCAGGAACTCAAGGCAAGAGCTTCAAGCAGCCCCCTCCAACCAAAATGTCTGACATGGAGGATGATTTCATGTGCAATGAGGAGGAGGATTATGACCTTGTGTACTCTGAAAACAGTAACTCTGAGCCCAATGTGGATATGAAAAATCAGTCCTGTAATTCCAAAGCATTGAAAGAAGATGGCACAAAGACAGCACTAAGCAGCTTCCAAAAAGCTTTGGAGCTTGAAGTTGAGAAAGGAGATTGGAGGTTCAAAGCACTAAAACAGATAATCAAGATTAACTTCAAGTTGACAAACTTTCCAGAAATGATAAACAGATATAAACAGCTCTTGGCCTATATTCAGAGTGCAGTCACCAGGAAGTATTCTGAAAAGTCCATTAATTCTATCCTTGATTCTGTCTCCATTTCTAAACAGAATTCTGACTTTTTATATCAAATGGATTTACTGCAGGAATTTTATGAAACAACACTGGAAGCTTTGAAAGATGGTAAGAATGATAGACTATGGTTTAAGACAAACACAAAGCTTGGAAAATTACATTTAGAACAGGAAGAATGTGGAAAGCTTCAGAAAATTTTATACCAGTTACATCAGTCTTCTCAGACTGGTGATGGAGAAGGTGACCTGAAAATGGTACCCAGTTATTAGAAGTCTATGATTTGGGGATTCAAATGAGCATAGCACAGAAGAACAACAAGAAGCTTAAAGCACTCTCTGAGCAATCACTTCACATCAAGTCTGCTATCCTTCACCCACTGATCATGGGTGTCATCAGAGAATGCGGTGGTGAGATGCACTGGAGAGAAGGTGAATCTGAAAAGGCACACATTGATTTTTTTTGAAATTTTCAAGAATTACAATGAATCAGGAAGCCCAAAACAAACCACTTGTTTAAAATAGTTGGTTTTAGAGAATAAGCTAATGAAATCAGGAATAAATTCATTTGACCCACAGGAAGCCAAACCGTATAAAAATGATCCAGAAATTCTAGCAATAACAAATTTAGTAAGTGCCTATCAGAATAATGACATCACTGAATTTAAAAAGAATCTGAAAACAAATCACAGCAATATCATGGATGATCCATTCATAAGAGAACACATTGAAGAACTTTTATTAAACATCAGAACACAAGTGTTCATAAAGTTAATTAAGCCTTACACAGGAATACATATTCCTTTTATTTCTAAGGAGCTAAACATAGACATCGCTGATATGGAAAGCCTGCTGGCACAGTGCATACTGGATAACACAATTCATGGCCAAACTGATCAAGTCAATCAGCTCCTTGAACTGAATCTTCAGAAGAGGGGTGGTGCCCGATATACTGCACTAGATAAATGGACCAACCAACTAAATTCTCTGAACCAGGCTATGGTCAGTAAACTGGCTTAACGGAGAGCAAGCTTTGAAGGCCTGCTTAAGGCATCAGTGCAGAGATGTGATCCTTAAGGACTGGAAAGGCAGAACTCCTGTGGGTTGGTGTGTCCTGAAAGTGGTTGGAGTTATGGCAGAAGTGCTTTTTTGATCAACTGGTTTGTGTTTTGCTGCTGCATTTATCCCAAGAAAAACAGCTTTAATCTCCAGAAGAAACCCAAAACACCCTGGGATTTATGCTGTGTTGACATCTTGCACTAAACATACAACACCGTAGTAATCTGTCATGGGCAACATGACCAGAATGAAGATTTTTGTCATGATTTTAAACACACTGACTTGCTACTGTTGGTTAAACTTCAACATGTTGTTCCTGCAGAAATTCTTTCAGAAATAACCTGCAATAACTTGATATTCGTACCCTTTTGAACACTTCCTTTTCTCATGTATAAATGAAAACATTTGCTGCATTTTGCAAAATGTCAATTCTTCAAAAATGTGTCCTTCTATTTCTGTTCTTGCACCTAGTAAAGGTTAGATGTCCGGTCCTTACAGTGGCACACCTAGGGCTCAAGCAATAAACAGTGCAGCTCAGGAAAACAAACAAACAAACACACACACACACACACAAAAAAAAAAACAACCAAGAGCTTTGAGCAGAAGCCAACAGAGAAATGATGACTGGCGGGTTTCATTTTTCTTACTTGACTAGCTTCCTTCTCTAGCTCAAGCCTACCTGCTTGCAGATGGCACCACCACTGTGTGCTGGACCTTCCTGTATCAATTAACAATCAAGAAAATGCACAACAAGCATGCTCTCAGGCCGTTCTGGTGCGGGCAGTTCTTCAACGGACATTCCTTCTTCCCAGGTGACTATTTTCTGTCAAATGAGAAAAGACGAACCATTGACTTAATATTCCTTTTCAGTGTGAGTGGGCCTTGAGATAATATCATAATGATTATTTGGGCTCTCAAGACCAACAACTCTAAACTTCTTTGACTTGAAACAACAAAATTGACCTTTGTTTCTCAGAAACCCATAAAAGGCACTGACTGCAATTCTGATCGTGGCCCTATGGTATCTACTGTCTCAGGTTGAAGACTCTAAGCCTAGAGTCTAGACCACAAAAGGATAAAGTAGAGACAAAGTTTTAAATTATTCCACTCAACTAGCTAGCAATTTGATGCTGGCACTGGGAAATGAGTCCATTTAGTACTTTCTTGTGTAAATCTCTCAATAGATATGCTTGAGTATCTCATGATATCATATCACTTCTGTACTTATTCAAAACATGTCTAAGAAAATTTAAAATATTCTCCATTGTTTAGCATTTGAAGTTACATGTTATAATTTCTGCCATAATATATTGGTCCTTGTGGTAGGTTAAATGTAACTGACCCCTGTAATCTCATAGAATGTGTGACTTTGTCCAAATGGATATGGCCTTGTTGGAGGAAGTGTGCTAATGTGGAACTGGGCTTTGAGGTTTCCTATGCTCAGGATACCACCCAATGTCTCAGTCAACTTCCTGTTTTCTACAAACCAAGATGTAGCCACATCACATCTGCCTCCACACCACTATGCTCCCCACCATGTTTATAATGGCCAGAACCTCTGAAACTATAAACTAGCCACCTCAAATTTATGTTTTCTTTATAAGAGTGACTATGGTCATAATGCCCCTTGACAGCAAAAGAAGCCCTAACTAACACAGAAGTTGGTACCAGGGACTTGGGTATTGTTGTGATAAGCTTGACCCCAATTTTGTTTGGAGGAATTTGGACTTTGATACTTTTGGTTAAAAAAAGGAGTAGAATGCTTTAAGCACTGCTTAATGGGCCAAAATAGTAGGAGCATGAAAGACAGTGTCGTTGAATGTGGTTTGATAAACTCTGGGGGCTATCTTAAAAGGTTACAAAAAAAAATGTAGGCTATTGCCTAGAGATACTTCTTACGATATTTTGGTGAAGAAAGTGGCTGTCCTTTTTGCCCTTGTCTTAAAAGTCTGGCTGAGACCAAAGTGAAGAATTTTGTATTAACTATATGGGCAGAAGAAATCCCAAAATAGTCTAGTATAAACTCCGCCATGCAGTTATCAGTGGCAACTTTAATAAAGATTTATAATGAAAAGGGGCAAGTTGAGAAAAGAAAAATGAAAAATGTACAATTTGAGGAGAAAAGGAGCACCAGGGAGTGGAATAGAACAAAGTCCTGTGTTCAAGGAGATAAGCTAATTAAGAAAGGGAAAAAGGGAGTAGAGACCTCAGGGTAAGGTCACACCCAGTGAAGTTTCCAATTTCTGAATTACATGTAGTGGTGCATGCCTTTCAAACCAGCACTGCAAAGGCAGAGGCTAGTGGTACTCATCACTGTGGTTTACAGAGCAGTCAGGACAGCCAAGTTTAGACAGTAAAGGACAGAAAGATAGTGAAGATTGAGTGAGGAGGCAATGTTCGGGCCCTAGAAAGTAGCAGAACTTGGCAGTTTCAGGCCCATGGTTCTAGCTTTAGAGTTAAGAATAGACGAAACAGGTTATCAGATTTGCCTCAGTGCCTAAATAAAATTGCTAAGGCCGGATGTGTGTCAGGGGTGTCCCTGAAAGGAGGTCTCATAGAGAGTCCATTACGTGAAGCTGTGAAGTTGAAGCCTGGATTGCTTTGGAGAACCCAAGATGTTAGAGATGCCAGAATCACGGGATATCTGCTGAGAAGAGTTACTAACAGGGGGTGGAACCAAGCCAAGATAAAGTAGTGTGCTGCTGTCAACAAAGCTGACTGCAGTTTGCACAGGTTGTTTTCAGTCTGGCTTTGTTCCAATATTTCATCACTATGCTTCTTTCCTTTTATTTTGGAATCAATGTACATACTTGCCATTATACATTGGAAGTATGTGATCTGCTTTTGATTTTGATTTTTACCGGTGACTGCAGTTAAGAGATTACAGAAATTTCAGAAGAGACTTTGAACTTTGAATTCTAGAACATGTTGAGAGTGTGGTTGACTAGAGGTGCTTTCTAAGTTGGACTAAATGAATTTTGTGTTATGATACTGTTACAAACTTATGCAGACTAAGGAGTAGAATGTGGTAGTTTAAATGTAATTGGCCTCATAATCTTATAAGGAGGGGCACTACTAGGAGCTCTTAAAGGTGGGAGGCTGCTCATTTGTTCCCGTCCACCCAGACCCAAAATAATCACACAGCAACTATATTATTTGCAATACTATTTGGCCAATAGCCTAAGCGTATTTCTAACTAGCTCTTATATCTTAAATTAACCCATTCTATTATTTTTATATTTTACCATGAGGCCGTGGTTTACCAGTAATGTTCATGGGCAGCATCTGTCTCCTGCAGTGGTTACATGGCAACTCTCTGACCCTGCCTACTCTCTCTCTACATCTCTGTTCAGATTTTCTGCCTGGATTTACTCTGAAAGCCATTTGCTGAAAGCAGCTTCTTTATTGAACAATTGCAATAAAACATATGGACAGCATACAGAGGAGAATCCCACATCAAGCTCTGGCTTTGTTAGAGTAGGCATGGCCCTGTTGGAGTAAATGTGTCATTGAGGGAGTGGACTTGGAAGTTTCCTATGCTCAGGATGCCACCTAGTATCTCAGTCGACTTTCTGTTGCCTGCAAACCAAGATGTAGCCAGTACCATACCTGCCTGCATGCCTCCATGTTCACCACCATGTTGACAATGGACTCAACATCTGAAACTGTAAATAAGGCACCGAAATTAAATGTTTTCTGTATAAGAATTGTTGTGGTCATGGTGTCTCCTCACAGAAATTGAAACCATAGCGAAGAAAGTCTCAATATAGTATGAGGTTATACAGAAGCATGCATACTATAAAACTCACTTGGGTTTATATTGGAGACTGGTGTCTATAAACATTAAAAAAAACTGAGATCATGCTTTATCACAAATGCTTGACCCAGACACATATTTAAAACTCAATAGCAATACTTAGTATAAATAGTATTTTATACACCATTCATTTACTTCATTTTAGGCAACAATGTTGTTCCCTTCAGGTTCACACTTGATAAAAACTTATCAGAAAATGTTTAAGGCAGTTGGTAACTGAAGGATGGGACTAATCAAAATGTATGCACATAAAGAAGTCACCTAAGAACATGTGCTCTTGTAGCCCAAGCAAGAATCATAATAAAAGAGGATTATAGAACACATGAGATATGAAAGATTGGGGAGAAGGGCTTGAAGCTAAATGTTAAGTGGTTATGAGGTCAATGAAGGGAAAAAAGACGGCAGGAGATGGGTTAGCAAAAATTAAGGATTAAGAAGTAGTTTGGGAATACACTGTGCTTTGTGGGCTAATTAAAATACGCTTCTTAAAAAAGTTGGAACAGAGGTATCCCACATGAGCAAATCAGACAGTTCCAAGAAGACATGGATTATGTAGAGCCAGGCACAAGCTACCTCCCTATGAGTTATTGACCAGGGAGGCCCCCAGAACAACATAGCCTTCACACAGACTTCATGACTTAAAATTCTGGGGATAATTTACCTTTCTTCAATGACAAAATGTACCTGGATCTCAAATCATTTCGTGAGGCCTTGAATGTTTAGGAACATTTAACAGAATACATTTCTTCTTAAGATTAGTGACTCTCGGGAATGCTGCAAGTCCATGGCTTCTAGCTTCTAAAATACCATGATATGCTCTAGCAACAGCTCTGATCTGTTTCAGCAAACAATTTAGAAATTATGATCACAGAAACTATAATGATAACTAAAGCAAAGCATAGGGAACACACAGCATGCTTCCATCTCTAAAATTGAACAATTAAGCTGAGAAAAAGTCACATTTCCTATGGAAATATGAACATGTAAGACTTGTGAAAAATGCCAAACCATAAATAGACCATGATGATTGGTTTTTTGTTTGTTTGTTTGTTTATTTTTTGTTTTGTTTTTCGAGACAGGGTCTCTCTGTAGCCTTCCAGCCTGTCCTGGAACTAGCTCTTGTAGACCAGGCTGGCCTTGAACTCACAGAGATCCGTCTGCCTCTGCCTCCTGAGTGCTGGGATTAAAGGCATGCACCACCACCGCCCCATGACCATGATGATTGTTAAATCACTAATTCAATTAATAAAACACATAAATAGTGGATGATAAACAGATCAATGGATCAGAAAACAAACAGCCATACCAAATCTTAATTAAATTTTAACTCAAATCAGGTAGCATTTTCACTTTCATTTAGCAAGATAGATTATTCAAAAGTCAATATTACTGAAAGTGGGGAAGGTGGATAATCACTTGGAAAAATACACTTGAATTTCTCCTTCTCTCAGTCCTTACAGCAGAATAAATTCTAGATTAATTCAACATTTGAACACGATCCTAATCTGTTTGGATGCTCACCTTCCTAGACCTGGAAGGAGGGGGGAGGAACTTGAACTTCTCACAGGGCAGGAAACCCTGACTGCTCTTAGGACTGGAGAGGGAGGAGGAGAGGGAGTGGGGGGAGTGGGAGGGTATTGGGAGGAGGGGCGAAAGTGGAAATTTTTATAAATTAATAAAAAATTTCAAATATTTGAAGAAATGATTCAAGATTTTCTTTTAATTCATGCTTGAGTTAAGACAGACCTTCTGAGAAAAATACAAAACTAATAAAAAATTTCTATGAATGAGCAGGCAAATACAAATTTTTAAAAAGCAGAGAGCAAAGACTGGGAAAATTGTTTGAAAAATGCAGAGTAGCAGAAAAGTTCAAGGCTCACACATATATAAACAGATACACATTGATAAACATGTACAGTAGTGTGGATATTTGCGACTGTATACATCCAGAACTTTACTGAATTTATAAAGGGAAACGAATGGGTCTTGCTCATTAAAACAGTTACTTTTGTCATGTATTCTTTGCATTTTTAAAATATTTTTATTCTCATAGTTTACACATCCTTTTCTATTAAATAATTCTTATGAATTATTTCTAGTTACAGTCATAATTAAATAGCTTAGTGTGGAATTAGTATAACACTCAAGCACACAAAGAGAGAGGGGCAGGGAGAAAGAGAAAGAGAGGGAAGTAGAGAGCGAGAGTGGGGAAGGGATTGCAGGGAGGGAGGGAGAGACAAAGAGACAGAGAGAAGAAATATTTATATATATTAAGGATTTGGAAACAAAACAGTGCTGTCATGTCTGGAAGAACTAGGATATTTGACAGAACTTGAATAAGTTACTTTCCTTTGCAGAAATAAAAAAACACCCAAACACAAGTAACTTCAAGGAGGAGGAATTTGTTTTTGCTTACAGTTCAAGGGTGCATTCATCATGGGGGCAGGAGTTGATATTTGTTATTTGTAATCAGGAAGTAGAAAATGATAACACTTGTGTACAGCTCACTTTCGCCATTTGCTAAGTCTGGAAATCCAGGCTATGAAGTGGCCCTAACCACATGTTTCTACTTCCATTACCCTAATATAGACAATACCCCACAGATTTACCCAGCAGTGTATCTCTCCAGTGATACTAGATCTTAGAAAGCTGACCAATATTAGCTCTGAGGGCAGGGAAGTATGCAATATGAACTCTTGTGCTGGCCTTTTCCAAATCTCAGAAGGGAGGAAGGAGTATGACTGGGAAATGGGACCTTACTCTCCTGAGTAACACCAGACCAGAATATGGAGTGCTACTCTCAAATTCAGAGAAGAAGTACCTGCTTCCTGCCTTCCAAGGCCTACGTCTGAGCCTTAACCAAAAGAGGGCAGACTATAGAAGAAAAAGTTGAAGAGAAAAAGCAAGAAATAAATTATACTACAGTCATCAGTTTGGTTGGTTATGAAATTTAAAAGACTCTAAGACTCTAAAAAAACACATGTTCCTTTCAGAGGAAGAAAACTTAGTTCTGATTGAAAGTTCCTAGCTACTGCAAAAGCAGAAAAAAATGTCTGATCTTCAAAAATAAAACAATTCATCTAGAATTTACCAGAAAAAATAGTTCATGAAACTGAGAGCTTTGGTGAGATAAGGAACCACAGTTTGGGCAGGCAGGGAGATTTCTGGTCAGCAAGGGGCACTTATCCTGTACCAGAAGATACAATAGAGGGCCAGGAAACGCTTCCCTTCCTCTCTCCCTTTTTTTGGGGCATAAAATCCCCCAACCCAGCCTGTGTGGGAACCAGGACAGGGCGGTGAGTGCAACCCAGCAGGAGGGGGTTTCGTTGTTTTAATAACCTGCATGCAGCAAGGTAGGACTCCAGGCAGGGAGATTCCTGGCCATCAAGGGGCACTGATCCTGTAGCAGAAGATCCAGCGGAGGGAAGAGCCACTGGAGAGCATCTGAAGAAGGAGATGGGCAGACGCCAAGGCAAGAATTGCTCCAACAATCTGAAAAACAACAAGAAAACACCAGATCCCACTGTTCTTACTACAGAAGGACTTGAACACCCTATTCTGGAAGAAGTGGAAAACAGTGTCATTATGAAAGCAATAGAGTCCCTTAAACAGGTACAAATAACTCACTTAAAGAAATGGAAGAGAAGTATTACAAAAAGTTTGAAGAAATGAGTAAATCCGTAAATGACACCCTGGGAAACCAAGAAAAAGCAATCAAACAGGTAATGGAAACAGTTCAAGAACTGAAAACTGAAATGGAGGCAATGAAGAAAGCACAAACTGAGGGCCGGCTAGATGTGTAAAATCTAGGTAAACAAACAGAGACTTCAGAAACAAGCACAACCAATAGAATACAAGAGATAGAGGAACGAATCTCAGATTATGAAGACACCATAGAGAAAATAAACGCTCTGACCAAAGAAAACAGCAAATCCAACAAATTCTCTTCACAAAACATTCAGGAAATCTGGGACACAATAAAAAAACCAAATCTAAGAATAATAGGGGTAAAAGAAGGAGAAGAATTGCAGATCAAAGGTCCAGAAAATATATTCAACAAAATTTTAGGAGAAAACTTTCCCAATCTAAAGAATGATATTCCTATGAAGGTTCAAGAAGAATACAGAACACCGAATAGACTGGATCAAAAAAAAATCCCCTCACCATATAATAATCAAAACACAAAGCATTCAGATTAAAGAAAGAATATTAAGAGCTGCAAAGAAACAAGGTCAAGTAACTTATAAAGGTAAACCTATCAGACTTACACCGGACTTTTCTCTGGAAACCATGAAAGCCAGAAGGTCCTGGATAGAGGTACTGCAGAAACTAAGGGACCATGGATGCAAGCCCAAACTACTATACCCAGCCAAGCTATCATTCACTATCAACAGAGAAAACAAAATATTCCAGGATAAAAACAAATTTAAACAATACGTAGCTACAAATCCAGCCTTACAGAAAGTATTAGAAGGAAAATCACAACCCAGGGAATCCAACATTCCCAACACTGCCTACAATAACTCAGACATCTAGCGACCCTTCACAAGCACAACTCAAAGAAGGGAAACATATACATTCTATATCCCCCCCCAAAAAATAACCAGAGTCAACAACCACTAGTCTTTAATATCACTTAACATCAATGGACTCAATTCACCTATAAAAAGGCAAAGACTTAGAGATTGGATACAAACACAGGATCCAACATTCTGCTGTTTACAAGAAACACACCTCAACCACAAAGACAGACACCTACTCAGAGTAAAGGGTTGGGAAAAGGTTTTCCAAGCAAATGGACCTAAGAAACAAGCGAGTGTGGCCATTCTAATATCTAACAAAATAGACTTCAAAATAAAATCAATCAGAAGAGATGGAGATGGACATTTCATACTCATAACAGAAACAATTCATCAGGAAGAAGTCTCAATTCTGATTATCTATTTCCCTAATATAAAGCCACCCACTTATGTAAAAGAAACACTTCTAGAACTCAAGGCAGTCATCAAACCACACACACTAATAGTAGGAGACTTCAAGATACCTCTCTCACCAATGGACAGGTCAATCAGATGGAAACCTAACAGAGAAATAAGAGAATTATTGGAGGTATTAAATGGACTTAACAGACATATATAGAACATTCCACCGAAATAGGAAAGAATATACCTTCTTCTCTGCAGCTCATGGAACCTTTTCGAAAATTGACCACATGCTCGGTAACAAAGCAAACTTCCACAGATACAAAAAAATATTAGTAACCACCTGTGTCTTGTCTGATCACCATGGATTAAAGTTAGAATACAACAACAATGCTACTCCTAGGAAGCCAACAAACTCATAGAAATTGAACAGTCACCTAATAAATCACCCCTGGGTCAAGGAAGAAATAAAGAAAGAAAATAAAGTCTTCCTTGAATTTAATGAAAATAAAGACACACATACTCAAACCTATGGAACACTATGAAAGCAGTACTAAGAGGAAAGTTCATAGCACTAAGTGCCCAATTAAAGAAAACGGAGAAAGCACACATTGGAGACTTAACAGCACACTTGAAAGCTCTAGAAAAAAAGAAGCTGATTCACCCAGGAGGAGTAGAAGACTGGAAATAATCAAACTGAGGGCTGAAATCAATAAAATAGAAACACAGAAAACAATCCAAAGAATCAGTGAAATAAAAAGCTGGTTCTTAGAGAAAATCAACAAGATTGACAAACTCCTATCGAAACTAATCAAACGGTAGAGAGAGAACATGCAAATTAATAAGATCAGAAATGAAAAGTGGGACATAACCACAGACACAGAGGAAATTCAGAGAATCATTAAATCTTATTACAAAAGCCTGTATCCCACAAAATCAGAAAATGTAAAAGAAACGGACATGTTTTTAGATAACTACCATATACCAAAGTTGAACCAAGACCAGGTGAACAATCTAAATAGACCTGTCAGTCGTGAAGAATTAGAAGCTGTTATCAAAAATCTTCCTACCAAAAAAAGTACAGGGCCAGGTGGTTTCAATGCAGAATTCTACCAGAACTTCCAGGAAGATCTAATACCTACACTACTTAATGAATTTCACAATATAGAAACAGAAGAAAAAATGGCAATTCTACCAAAAGCAATCTATAGATTCAATGCAATCCCCATCAAAATCCCATCAAACTTCTTCACAGACCTTGAGAGAACAGTAATCAAGTTTATATGGCAAAACAAAAAGCCCAGGATAGCCAAACAATCTTATATAATAAAGGAACTTCTGGAGGCATTACCATCCCTGACTTTAAACTCTATTACAGAGCAACAGCATTGAAAACAGCTTGGTATTGGCATAAGAACAGAGAAGTCGACATATGGAATCGAATAGAAGACCCAGATATTAACCCACAAACCTATGAACACCTAATTTTCGACAAGAGAGATAAAGGTATACAATGGAAGAAGGAAAGCATCTTTAACAAATGGTGCTGGCATAATTGGATGTCAACCTGTAGAAGAATGAAAGTAGATCCATATCTATCACCATGCAAAAAACTCAAGTCCAAATGGATTAAAGACATCAACATTAATCTGACCACTTTGAACCAGATAGAAGAGAAAGTGGGAAGTAGTCTACAAGACATAGGCACAGGAGACCACTTCCTAAGTAGAACCCCAGTAGCACAGACAATAAGAGAATCAATGAATAAATGGGACCTCCTTCAACTGAGAAGCTTCTGTAAAGCAAAGGACACTGTCAGTAAGATAAAAAGGCTACCTTCTGACTGGGAGAAGATCTTCACCAACCCCTCATCAGAGAAAGGTCTGATTTCCAAAATATACCAAGAACTCAAGAAACTAGACACTAAAACTCTAATTAACCCAATTAAAAAATGGGGTACTGATCTGAACAGAGAATTCACAACAGATGAACTACGAATGGCCAAAAGGCACTTAAGGTCATGCTCAACCTCCTTAGCGATCAGGGAAATGCAAATCAAAACAACTATGAGATACCATTTTACACTGGTCAGATTAGCTAAAGTCAAAAACACCAATGATAGCCTATGCTGGAGAGGATGTGGAGAGAGGGGAACTCTCATCCATTGTTGGTGGGAATGCAAACTTGTACAGCCACTGTGGAAATCAGTGTGGCGGTTTCTCAGGAAACTGGGAGTCAACCTCCCTCAAGACCCAGCAATTCCACTCTTGGGAATATACGCAAGAGGTGCCCTATCATACCACAAAAGCATTTGTTCAACTATGTTCATAGCAGCACTATTTGTAATAGCCAGAACCTGGAAACAACCCAGGTGCCCCTCAATAGAAGAATGGTTAAAGAAGGTGTGGAACATATATACATTAGAGTTTTACTCAGCGGTAAAAAACAATGACATCTTGAATTTTGCATAGAAATGGATGGACATAGACAACACCTTACTGAGTGAGGTAAGCCAGACTCAAAAAGAGGAATATGGTATATATTCACTCATAAGTGGATTCTAGCCATAATTAAAGGTCTTTGAGCCTATTATTCGAGATCCTAGAGAAGCTAAATAAGAAGGTGAACCTGAAGAAAATCATGTACTTATCCTCCTGGAGATAGGAAACAGACAAGAGTGCCAGGTAACCTCGGGTGCATGGGGTTGTGGGAGGGTTGTTGGAAAGGGAGAGGGTTAGAGAGAAGGGAGTAGGGGAGGAATGGGGAAAGCTCGGGGGACTGGGATGGGGGGGAGGGAGGAAGGATGGATATGGGATCAGGGAAGAATATATCTCAACTAAGGGAGTCATTTAGGGTTTACAAGATACTTGATTATAAAGGGGATCCCAGGTCCAAGGAGAGATCCCCAGATTGTTCTCTGGACAGAGGAGACGGTGCCTGAACCGGCCTTGGCCCATAACCATACCGATGAATATTTTGCTTATCACCATAGAACCTTCATCTGGCGATGGATGGAGATAGAGACAGAGACCCACATTGGAACACTGGACTTAACTCTCTAGGTCCAAACGAGAAGCAGAGGGAAAGATAACATGAGCAAAGAAGGCAAGACCAGAGGGAACCTTCATCCAAGGATGGATGGCGATACAGACGGAGACCCACATTGGAGCACCGGACTGAGCCCCCCAAGGTCCAAATGAGGAGCAGAAGGAGCAAGAACATGAAAAAGGAAATCAGGACTGCGAGGGGTGCGATCACCCACTGATACAAGGGGGACTGATCTAATGAGAGTTGACCAAGGCCAGTTGGACTGGGACTGAACGAGCATGTGATCCAACCAGATTCTCTGAATATGGCTGGCCGGGAGTCTTTCTGAAAAGCCATTGACAATGACACTGGGACTTGTTTCCTCTGTATATACTGGATTTTGGGATCCAGTCTGTTTGGATACTCACCTTCCTGGACCTGGAGGGAGCGGGGAGGAACTTGAACTTCCCACAGGGCAGGAAACCCTGACTGCTCTTAGGGATGGAGAGGGAGGAGAAGAGGGAGTGGGAGGAGTGGGAGGGTGTTGGGAGGAGGGGCGGAAATGGAAACTTTTATAATTTAATAAACTTTGGGAAAAAAAAGTGGAAATTTACTAGTGGATTATATTTCCTCAAAACCAAGGCTTCCTAGTTTTGACCATGATAAAATAGCAGGGAACAGACTTCACCTCCCACCTTAAGTGCGTTAAAGTATGAAAAACGCATTTAGTAACTGTGTTTGGTAACTGGTCATTAGGAAACATTCACAGTGTCTGAGAGAAGGAAAACGAAGAAGTCCCCAGCACAAGGCTGTATGTTCTAAGGAACATCCCTCTGTAGTCAGGGAAGAATTCTGAGGCAGAGCACCTTTTCTGCCTTGCACAGAGGAATGGAGTTGAGGGAGATTAGCTACAGCAGTATTCTGGAAAGAGGGTGAGATGCAGAGAAAGAAGCCTGGAAAGTTTGTATGAAGCATCTTGAGCCTTTTGAATTTGAATTTGAATCTATTAATGTACAATGCTTGACTTCAGAAGACTGACAACAAATCATAAGAGAAGAAAACATGGAGCCATTTCCCACACCTCTCACCAGACCAAGGAAGCATTCAAGTGGAAATGCCTCGTTCATTAAATAGAATAGTCAGTAGAGACAAATTGCACCAGATAGCTGCATGCTGATGAGTTATCTCTAGATGGTGATAAGGAGGCATTATAAAAGCTGCCAAGAGAAGAAAAGTAAAATTAGTGGTGCGGATAGCCCCAAAATATAAATAGTTTTTTGTATATATAACATACAACTAGAGTAATCATTTTTACATAACAAGAGTGATAGTGTAAGGAAGAATATGTCAGTCTCTAGAGAAAGTTCTAGGAATTTGAGTATATAGACATAAGAAGGAGCCAATAGAGGAGAAAATGTAGAATATTAAAAATCTTCCATTAACCTAAAAAAGACTATAAATATAACAAAGTAGATGAGATTAACAAGAAAAAATATTGTAAACTGACAAATTTAAGTCTGGGCATTAGAATAATTAGCTTTTAGTAAATAACCTAAATATGTAATTCAACCAATAAAATTGCCAGACTACATTAACAAACAAGACTCAATTATATCCCGCTACAAGAATACCATTTTAAACAAAAAGAAATAGAGTGCTTAGAAGCAAGTTATGGCAGTGCAATCCCACTGCATACCTATTAACACAGCAATACCACATGCTAGGTAGGCTGATGATATATTCTTAGAGGAAATACAAAAGTGGTAGAGCTAGGTTAGAAAGTTGTTCAGTGGTTTGCAAAAGGAAAAAACATACACATTCAACATAACTCTTCAGGCACTCTCTAAAAAGCTTTATTTATCATGTTTCTTTAATTAGTAGTGAATTATAATAGCATAGTGCCTGCATAGCACAGGATGCTACTCAGAAGACTGCAATGCATTGTGCAAGCATACAGCATGGATATCAAAGTTGCTACGAAATAAGAAATGTTGTATACAATAAGCTGGACTCAGAAAGTTATACTAATTTTATCTGTACAGAATTCTAGAGAAGCTAAAACAACCGTGTCATAAGACAGAACAGGGACTGCAGTGACTAGGATGGTGGCAAATGGGAGCATCAAAACCAGCACTAAAGGAGCTTCTGGTGGATGGAGCTGTCTTGTGTGGATAGTGTCCATAGCAACGCATTGGTCAGCCATTAGGGAATAGTGTGCTCAATGTCGTGCATATGTTAAAATCCATGAAAGTTAGGTTTCTAAAAGAGGTAAACAAATGGATATAAATGGATCTTTCAAGCACAATCACAAAAAGCATGGAGTGATAATAATATCAATCAAATTTATTTTCAGAACAAAATTACCAAATATTTTAAAGTCAATAATGGTGATCTATTGGACATATGAATTAGATTATTATTAAACTGAACCTGATATTTTTCCTTTTATTAACATAGAAGTTTGGAAACTTAATATCATATGTGTGGCACATTTTTAAATCACTATCAGACATCATTGGCAGAGTCTTTCCTGAAATAGGTATTCCAATGGAAGAATAATGAAAGGTCGAGAAAGAATGATCCTTTTAAACAAACGCTATATGGAAAGCTGAATGTTCATAGGAAAGAACTTAACATAAAATACCCCTTTCTTACACAATGCACCAAAATCAAATCAAATATATAATTATAAAACACATAGAAGAAACCTTAAGATAAAATTCTTGCAACAAGATACATTTGTCTTAGGGATGACACATAAAGCACAAGCTATAAAACAAAGAAGGTTATTAAGTTGAGTTTTTATCAGTATTTAGAATTTCTGCCACCCAGTGGAAGAAAATATTTTAATTATGCATTAATGACAAAGACATTGAATCAAGGATATGTAAAATAATCTCACTACCACAACTCAGTAATGCAACTTAAAAATGGGCAACAAATTTGAACACTGAGTTTACAAGGTAGAAAAACAAACGGCAAGCGAAAAGATACTCAACAGTCTTGGATCTTAAATAAATGCAAAAGAAAAGCAGTGATAGAGACAGACCCACACTGGAGCACTGGACTGAGCTCCCAAGGTCCAGATGAAGAGCAGAAGGAGGGAGAAGATGAGCAAGGAAGTCAGGACCGCGAAGGGTTGGTCCACCCACTGAGGCAGTGTGCCTGTTGTAATGGGAGTTCATCAAATCCAGCTGGACTGGGACTGAACGAGCATGGGGTAAAACCAGACTCTCTGAATGTGACTGACAAGGGAGTCTGACTGAGAAGCCAATGATAATGGCACTGAGATTTGATTCTACTGCATGTACTGGCTTTTTGGGATCCTAGTCTGTTTGGATGCAAACCTTCCTAGGCCTGGATGGAGGGAGGAGGGCCTTGGACTTTCCACAGGGCAGGGTACCCTGCTCTCTCTTAGGACTGGAGGGGAGGGGAGGGGGAGTGGGGGAAGTGGGAGGGAAGTGAGAGGAGGGAAGGAGGTGGAAATTTTGAATGGTATTATTTATAAAGAAAAAAAAGTATACAGGTTATTTTGGTGAGAAGACAAAGCAGAAATTATGAAGCTCAAGCTATCATTTTACAGCCCTTATTCAAATTTATCATCTTCCTTCGAAAATCATTTTCTTTTGTAAGTTTTTTTCTCTATAAATTATTTCCAGTGGGTTTCACTTTCCCTTTTTTATAGCCAATTCTCATTAATATTTGCCTCAATTACCTGTAGTATCAATCAATATACTAGCTTTGCTTACCTAAAAAAAAGGAAGAAAGAAAAAAAGAAGAGAAGGCATCATTACACACACATTGAGTAGCTAAATTTAGAGAGAAAAATTATCATGTTTGCTTAACTTCACACAGAGTTTCTCACACATCCCAGCAGGAGGAATATGAAGTGTTACAACACAGTGATAAACATTTCAGCAAAATTTAATGGAGTCATATACATATATATATATATATATGTATATATATATATACCATGTGATCTATGATTCTGCTTGTTTACCTTAAATAAATGAAAGTGTACACATCAAGAGTTGTTCACAAAATGCCCTAGAACCTTGATCAGAGCAGATAAGACACAACACAATTTTAATGCCTCTCAACAGGTGAAAAGAGAATAATGTAACACTAGAGGTAAACCTTAGAGCAGTAATACAGTAGGTACCACACAATTACAATTAGAATACTCTAGAAAAGTCTGATCAGTATTAATTTTCAAAAATTAATCCCCACAATCTGAAGTAATTTGGAATTGTTAGGAAAGTACAAGAAAATTTGGGAAGGGTTATAGAAATGTGTTCTACCTTGATTGTCATGATGTTATATGTTAATATATGTTTGTCAATACTTATTCTTTGAATTCCATCACTTAATCTCCCATGCTTATGTCTGAATCTCCAGTACTTCATAGTCTAACTTTGGACAGAGAATCATCGCAGATGTAATTACTTAAGAAGAGACCATATTTGAGTAGGGTGGATTTCTAATCCAAGTAGGCTAGTGTCCTTTCTGAAAGGAAAACTCTATAAGAGAGCCACACACATCTGTGAAAAGTGAGCCAGTGTCAAATCCAAGAAGTGAACAAATTGCCAACTAACCAAGGGAGAACAGGAGAAGGACATAGAATTAATCAGCGTATCTTACTACCATCAAAGGGACCATTATCATCCAGCCAACATCTTAGTCCTCAAAATTCAGACTCCACAACTAAAAGTATGCATATCTCTTGAGATACTGTCTATGGCACTGCAATTACAGCAGTTACCAAAAAATTAACTCATCCAAGCAAATAACTGTAAGAACCCATATTCTGTATGTGAATCATACAACAATATATTTTCTATAAGATAATTGAGAATAATCTTTAAAATCTGAGAAAGAAATCCATGCAATCCATGAGAAATGTCATATTTTAACTCCATTATCTTATTCTACAAATATACTCATGCATATATAATGAACATTTACAAAGTATTTTAGAAACATGAGGCAATTTCTACCATGTTCTTCTATTTACTATTCAATACTGTAAGAAAGATATTATTATAATAGCATTATTTATTCATATATTTTGACAAAAATTCTATGGTATCCAAAAAAAGGGAGCAATACTGATATGATAATATGAAATGTCTTCATAAAAACTCAGTGTTCAGTCATGACTTGTTCTGAGTTTTACACTCCATTACAATGTAATATTGCCATGCATTTGGATGGAAATACACTTTTTGTTGTAGTTTCAAACAAGATATTTCAGTAACTTCTTTCTCTTTGTTATTACAAATAAAAAAATATGTCACTTTTATTTTACTCTCGGCCTCTAGAACTGACCTTTATTCTCAAAACCAGGAACCAAGTAACCAAGTTTTAACTAATCTGTAAAATCTGTTATGTCATGTCTTCAAATTATTTCATTTCCATAGTAGCCTGCTTTTGTTGGTAAGCATACTACTTCCAAACACTCTTTTTTTTCAAAGTTTATTAAATTATGAAAGTTTCCATTTCCGCCCCTCCTCCCAATACCCTCCCACTCCCCCATCCCCCCTCCTCCTCCCTCTCTATCCCTAAGAGCAGTCAGGGCTTCCAGCCCTGTGGGAAGTTCAAGTTCCTCCCCCCTCCCTCCAGGTCCAGGAAGGTGAGTATCCAAACAGACTGGATCTCAAAAATCCAGTATATGCAGAGGAAACAAGTCCCAGTGTCATTGTCAATGGCTTTTCAGAAAGGCTCCGGGCCAGCCACATTCAGAGAATCCGGTCACATTCAGAAAATCTGGTTGGATAACATGTTCGTTCAGTCCCAGTCCAACTGGCCTTGGTGAACTCTCATTAGATCAATCCCCTTGTATCAGTGGGTGATCGCACCCCTCGCGGTCCTGATTTCCTTTTTCATGTTCTTCCTCCTTCTGCTCCTCATTTGAACCATGGGGGGCTCAGTCCGGTGCTCCAATGTGGGGCTCCGTCTGTATCGCCATCCATCTTCGGATGAAGCATCTATGGTGATAGGTAAAATCTTCATCAGTATGGTTATAGGCCAAGGCTGGTTCAGGCACCCTCTCCTCTGTCCAGAGAACAATATGGGGATCTCTCCTTGGACCTGGGATCCCATTTATAATCAAGTCTCTTGTAAACCCTAAAATGACTCCCCTAGTTGAGATATGTTCTTCCCTGATCCCATATCCATCCTTCCTCCGTCCCCCCATCTCAGTCCCCCGAGTATTCCCCATTCCTTCCTTACTCCCTTCTCTCTAACCCTCTCCCCTTCCAACAACCCTCCCACCCACCCACCCATGCACCCGAGGTTACCTGGGACTTTTGTCTACTTCCAATCTCCAGGAGGATAAGTACATGATTTTCTTCAGGTTCACCTTCTTATTCAGCTTCTCTAGGATCTCGAATAATAGGCTCAAAGACCTTTAAATATGGCTAGAATCCATTTATGAGTGAATACATACCATATACCTCTTTTTGAGTCCGGCTTACCTCACTCAGTAAAGCGTTTTCTATGTCCATCCATTTGCATGCAAAATTCAAGATGTCATTTTTTTTTTTTTTACTGCTGAGTAAAACTCTAGTGTATATATACCTTCTTTAACCATTCTTCTATTGAGGGGCACCTGGGTTGTTTCCAGGTTCTGGCTATTACAAATAGTGCTGCTATGAACATAGTTGAACAAATGCTTTTGTAGCATGATAGGGCATCTCTTGGGTATATTCCCAAGAGTGGAATTGCTGGGTCTTGAGGGAGGTTGACTCCCAGTTTCCTGAGAAACCGCCACACTGATTTCCACAGTGCCTGTACAAGTTTGCATTCCCACCAACAATGGATGAGAGTTCCCCTCTCTCCACATCCTCTCCAGCATAGGCTATCATTGGTGTTTTTGAGTTTAGCTAATCTGACTGGTGTAAAATGGTATCTCATAGTTGTTTTGATTTGCATTTCCCTGATCGCTAAGGAGGTTGAGCATGACCTCAAGTGTCTTTTGGCCATTCGGAGTTCTTCTGTTGAGAATTCTCTGTTCAGATCAGCACCCCATTTTTTAATTGGGTTAATTAGAGTTTTAGTGTCTAGTTTCTTGAGTTCTTTGTATATATTGGAGATCAGGCCTTTATCTGATGAGGGGTGGTGAAGATCTTCTCCCAATTAGAAGGTAGCCTTTTTGTCTTACTGACAGTGTCCTTTGCTTTACAGAAGCTTCTCAGTTGAAGGAGGTCCCATTTATTCATTGATTCTCTTATTGTCTGTGCTACTGGGGTCCTACTTAAGAAGTGGCCTCCTGTGCCTATATCTTGTAGACTACTTCCCACTTTCTCTTCTATCTGGTTCAAAGTGGTCAGATTAATGTTGAGGTCATTAATCCATTTGGACTTGATTTTTGTGCATGGTGATAGATATGGATCTACTTTCATTCTTCTACAGGTTGACATCCAGTTATGCCAGCACCATTTGCTAAAGATGCTTTCCTTCTTCCATTGCATACCTTTAGCCCCCTTGTTGAAAATCAAGTGTTCATAGGTTTGTGGGTTAATATCTGGGTCTTCTATTCCATTCCATAGGTCGACTTCTCTGTTCTTATGCCACTACCAAGCTGTTTTCAATAATGTAGCTGTGTAATAGAGTTTGAAGTCAGGGATGGTTATACCTCCAGACGTTACGTTATTATATAAGACTGTTTTGGCTATCCTGAGTTTTTTGTTTTTCCATATAAAATTAATTATTATTCTCTCAAGGTCTGTGAAAATGTTTGATGGGATTTTGATGGGGATTGCATTGAATCTATAGATTGCTCTTGTTAGAATTGCCGTTTTTACTATGTTGATCCTCCCAATCCAAGAGAAAGGGAGATATTTCCATTTTCTGGTATCCTCCTCAATTTCTTTCTTCAAAGACTTAAAGTTCTTATCAAATAGGTCTTTCACTTCCTTGGTCAGAGTTATCCCAAGATATTTTATGCTATTTGTGGCTATCGTGAAAGGTGAAGTTTCTCTGATTTCCCTCCCTGCTTCTTTATCCTTTGTGTATAGGAGGTCAACTGATTTTTTGGAGTTGATCTTGTATCCTGCCACATTACTAAAGGTGTTTATCAGCTCTTGGAGTTCTTTGGTAGAGTTTTTGGGGTCGCTCATGTATACTATCATATCATTTGCAAATAACGAGAGTTTAACTTCTTCCCCTTATGTTGTCGTATTGCTATTGCTAGAACTTCTAGCACTATATTGAAGAGGTATGGGGAGAGTGGACAGCCTTGTCTTGTTCCTGATTTCAATGGAATGGCTTTGAGTTTCTCTCCGTTCAGTTTGATGTTAGTTGTCGGCTTGCTGTAAATAGCTTTTATTATATTTAGGTATGATTCTTGTATCCCCAATCTCTCCAACACCTTTATCATAAAGGGATGTTGGATTTTGTCAAATGCTTTTTCAGCATCTAATGAGATGATCATATGGTTTTTTTCTTTCAGTTTATTTATATGATGGATTACATTGATGGATTTGCGTATGTTGAACCAGCCCTGCATCTCTGGAATGAAGCCTACTTGATCATAATGGATAATTTTTCTAATGTGTTCTTGGAATCGGTTTGCCAGGATTTTGTTGAGAATTTTTGTGTCGATGTTCACGAGTGAGATTGGCCTGTAATTCTCTTTCTTGCTTGTGTCTTCACGTGGTTTTGGTATCAGGGTAGCTGTAGCTTCATAAAAAGAGTTTGGCAATGACTCTTCTGTTTCTATATTGTGAAATACCTTAAGGAGTATAGGTATCAGCTCTTCTTGAAAGTTCTGGTAGAATTCTGCATTGAAACCATCTGGCCCTGGGCTTTTTTTGGTTGGAAGGTTTTTGATAACCGCTTCTAATTCTTCGCGACTAACAGGTCTATTTAGATTGCTCACCTGGTCTTGGTTCAACTTTGGTATATGGTATTTATCTAAAAACCAATCCATTTCTCGTACATTTTCCAACTTTGTGGCATATAAACTTTCATAGTAATATCTAATGATTCTCTGAATTTCCTCTATGTCTGTTGTTATCTCCCCCTTTTCATTTCTGATCTTATTAATTTGGGTTTTCTCTCTCTGCCGTTTGATTAGTTTGGCTAGGGGTTTGTCAATCTTGTTGATTTTCTCCAAGAACCAACTTTTTGTTTCGTTGATTTTTTGGATTGTTTTCTGTGTTTCTATTTTGTTGATTTCAGCCCTCAGTTTGATTATTTCTAATCTTCTACTCCTCCTGGGAGAGTCTGCTTCTTTTTTTTCCAGAGCTTTCAGGTGTGCTGTTAAGTCTCCAATATGTGCTTTCTCCGTTTTCTTTAATTGGGCACTTAGTGCTATAAACTTTCTTCTTAGCACTGCTTTCATTGTGTCCCATAGATTTGAGTATGTTGTGTCTTTATTTTCATTAAATTCAAGGAAGACTTTAACTTCTTTCTTTATTTCTTCCTTGACCCAGGGATGATTCAGTAGTTGACTGTTCAACTTCCACACGTTTGTAGTCTTTCTGATGTTCGAATTATTATTGAATTCTAACTTTATTCCGTGGTGATCCGACAAGACACAGGTGGTTACTAATATTTTTTTGTATCTATGGAAGTTTGCTTTGTTACCGAGTAAGTGGTCAATTTTCCAGAAGGTTGCATGAGCTGCAGAGTAGAAGGTATATTCTTTCCTTTTTGGGTGGAATGTTCTATAGATATCTGTTAAGTCCATTTGATTAATTACCTCTAGTAATTCTCTTATTTCTCTGTTGAGTTTCTGTTTGATTGACCTGTCCATTGGTGAGAGAGATGTGTTGAAGTCTCCTACTATTAGTGTGTATGGTTTGATGACTGCCTTGAGTTCTAAAAGTTTTTCTTTTACATAAGTGGGTGCTTTTATATTAGGGGCATAGATATTCAGGATTGAGACTTCCTCCTGATGAATTGTTCCTGTTATGAGTATAAAATGTCCATGTCCATCTCTTCTGATTGATTTTAGTTTGAAGTCAGTTTTGTTAGATATTAGAATGGCCACGCCCGCTTGTTTCTTAGATCCGTTTGCTTGGAAAACCTTTCCCCATCCCTTTACTCTGAGTAGATGTCTATCTTTGTGGTTGAGGTGTGTTTCTTGTAAACAGCAGAATGTTGGATCCTGTTTTCATATCCACTCTCTTAGTCTGTGCCTTTTTATAGGTGAATTGAGACCATTAATATTAAGTGATATTAATGACCAGTGGTTGTTGATTCCGGTTATTATTTTTTGTGTGTGTGTGCAGTAGAGTTTGTGTGTTTCTCTTCTTTGAGTTGTGGTTGTGAAGGGTCGCTAGATGTCTGGGTCATTGTAGGCAGTGATGGCAATGTTGGATTCCTTGGGTTGTGATTTTCCTTCTATTACTTTCTGTAAGGCTGGATTTGTGGCTACGAATTGTTTAAATTTATTTTTATCCTGGAATATTTTGTTTTCTCCATTGATAGTGAACGATAGCTTGGCTGGTATAGTAGTCTGGGTTTGCATCCATGGTCTCTTAGTTTCTGCAGTACCTCTATCTAGGATCTTCTGGCTTTCATGGTTTCCATAGAGAAGTCCGGTGTAAGCCTGATAGGTTTACCTTTATAAGTTACTTGACCTTTTTCCTTTGCAGCCCTTAAAATTCTTTCTTTAATCTGTATGTTTTGTGTTTTGATTATTATATGGCGAGGGGATGTTTTTTCTGATCCAGTCTATTTGGTGTTCTATATGCTTCTTGAACCTTCATAGGAATATCGTTCTTTAGATTGGGAAAGTTTTCTTCTATAATTTTGTTGAATATATTTTCTGTGCCTTTGATCTGCAGTTCTTCTCCTTCTTAAATCCCTATTATTCTTAGATTTGTTTTTTTTATTGTGTCCCAGATTTCTTGAATGTTTTGTGAAGAGAATTTGTTGGATTTGCCGTTTTCTTTGACCAGAGCATTTATTTTCTCTATGGTATCTTCAGAATCTGAGATTCGTTCTTCTATCTTGTATTCTATTGGTTATGCTTGATTCTGTAGTCTCCGTTCGTTTACCTAGGTTTTCCATATCCACCCGGTTCTCGGTTTGTGTTTTCTTCATTGCCTCCATTTCAGTTTTCAATTCTTAAACTGTTTCCTTTACCTGTTTGATTGTTTTTTCTTGGTTTCTCAGGGTATCATTCACGGATTTACTTATTTCTTCAAACTTTTTGTTATATTTCTTATCTATTTCTATACTCATTTCTTCAAACTTATTGTTATATTTCTCATCCAATTCTTTAAGGGAGTTATTCATATCCTGTTTAAGGGACTCTATTGCTTTCATAATGGCACTTTTTCCCACTTCTTCTGGGTTAAGGTGTCCAAGTCCTTCTATTGTAGGGTCCTTGGGATCTGGTGTTTTCATGTTGTTTTTCAGATTGTTGGATGAGGTCTTGCCTTGGCGTCTGCCCATCTCTTACTTCAAATGCTCTCTATTGGAACTTCTGGTACCGGGTCAGGTTCCCTTCTTGGGCAGGGACTTCACTGACAGAATGCCCACCTTTCCTCAGGCAGGCTATTGAAGCACAGGCACTCCCTCTTTCCAGGATGCGCTTACAATTTTATGGCCCCAGTGGGAAGGGAGAAATATAGGAATTCGTACCTGGATGGGTGCTGGGATGGCAGGCAGGAGAGGGGAGCCAGCACTGCAGGGTGACCTGGGAGTCTATGGGGTTGGTAAAGCCCGAGCTCCTCCTCACCGGGACCCTGCCATGGGCCTGAAGCAAACTCACCCCTCTTATGGCCCTCTGCTAGAAGTCAGGGCCCCTGCTGGTCAGGAATGTTGCTGAGCTGGCACCTGGTCCACCTGTCCTCAGGGAGGCCTTTAAGACCCAGGAACTGCCTCCAGCCGGGATGCACCTACAGCCCAGGCCCAGCTAGCAAGGCAGCTGAGCTGGGGAAATTTTATGGCCCCAGGGGGAAGGGAGAAATATAGGAATTCGTACCTGGATGGGGGCTGGGATGGCAGGCGGGAGGGGGGAGCCAGCACTGCAGGGTGACCTGGGAGTCTATGGGGTCGGGAAAGCCCGCTCTCCTCCTCACCCGGACCCTGCCACGGGCCCGAAGCAAACTCACCCCTCCTATGGCCCCAAACACTCTTTGAAGCTGTTGATATTTTTAAAGATTATTTTGGAAAGCCTGCATCTTAGTGTCATGTGATGCAAAATTAGCTTGATTGTGTTTTTGTCTGATGACCCCTTCCATTTTCATGCCTTGAACTTGAGGGTCCTTTGGCAGTAGGGGTCTAAGAACAAAGAATGATGTTTGAGGAGATACCTTGCTGTAAGTAGAAAGTGTAATATCCAATCATCTAGCTGTCATGTTTTCAGGATCTCCATAGCTTTATGGACATGGCATATGTATTTCATTTTATATTCTTTTCTTTTACAAATTGAGGGGAAATAATTCATTATATTCTTTGGAAAAAGTAGTCAACTCATTCAAAATTTAAGGTAGTTTGTGGGAGAATATCCCCATAGGCTCACATGTTTGAATACTTGGTCCCCAGTTGATGGAACTCTTTAGGAAGGATTAGAAACTACTGGTGGAGGTGTTTCAGTGGGAATGAGCTTTGAGGTTTCAGGAGATTCACATAAGTCACAATGTGTCCCTGCCTGTGCTTATGGTTCAAGATATACACCCTCAGCAGGTCCTGATGCCATCCATGCCTTCAGCCTTCTACCATATGACTCTGCCACTCTGGAACTGTAAGCCTAATTAAACATTGTCTTTCAAAATTGCATTGTTCATGGTGTTTTTATCTCAGCAATGGCAAAGTAATTAAGACAACTAACCTTCTCTTTTTCAAGTGTTATCTGAGTCATTTTCTTGTAAATCTATTTTATGATTCAATTTTAAGGGAAACTGAATCTCTATTCCTCTTCTATAATATTCTTATATCTAGCAAATTTATGGCATTTTTCAGACTAATAAAATATCTATCTCTCATTGAAGTCATAATCTAAATGATGGAGAATGACGTCATCCAGAAGAGACCATCAACTAGCAGGGAAAATATTTTAAATTCAGAGAAATGAGATAGAAACTGTATACAAACTCATCTCTCTAGACAATGTTTCTAAACATTTCAAGTCTGTGTACTAGTGCCCAGGAACAGGAATACAATCATGAACCTGTGGTTTCTTACTAGAAGCAAATGATGTATAAGATGACAATGGTGTTTCACCCCTCAGTGTTGGCAGCTGCCCAGATTACCAAAATAATCACACAGAAACTGTATTAATTAAATCACTGCTTGGCCAATCACTTAAGCATATTGTTAGCTATCTCTTACTACTAGAATTAACCCATTTCCATTATTTTATATTTTACCATCAGGCTTGTGGCCTACCTGCAAAGTTCTAGCTGGAAGCTTGCTTTGTTCCCTCTGGTGGTTACATGGCATCTCGCTGACACTGCCTTCTTTTTCTCAAAATTCAGTTTAGTTTTCCCCACCTAGCTCTACTCTACCTTACCACAGGTCAATGTAGTTCCTTTATTCATTAACCAATAAAAGCAACACATATACAGAAGGACTTCCTACAACCTCCCAGTGTAAGTCATTCTTTATCCCTCATTCATTTGCCTACAAGCCATTGAATATAAAAATGTTATTTATATTAACTGTCAGGCTCCTTGGGTCCCAAGCATGTCAACCTACCTCCCCATGAAATAATATAAGCTCCTTAGATTGTGTTATTATAAAGTGTATTCTTTTGTCTCTTTACTCAAATTGAAGATGAGAATGCATGGTGAATATATTGTGTGAGGTCTCTTTAATCTCAGCAATGTTACTTTAACCTTACAGAACTGAATATGGATGCTAACACCTGGAACCCCAGCATTCTGAGGCTGGTGCAAAAGGATTTTGCATAAATTCAAGGCAAGCTTGAATTCTAAAGTGAGCTCTATATTTGTCTGGGCTATAAAATGACATACTGTTTTGAAAGAAAAGGACTTTTGAGGCTTTGAGGATTTTTTTTTTTTTACCCATGGTAGAGCACTAACCTGATAAAAAACTGAGTTTCGTTACTAGTACTAAATAAAGATGCGAATGGTTGGAAGAGAAGCTGTAGAGAAAATGCCCAACCTTCTCTGCTCCAACATTTATTAGTCCAGGCATATAAAATAAAATATCTCTTCTTAGCTGCCTTTGAAGCATATCTTAACTATTGTTTATAACAGTTTTTGTCTGTAGATTCTCTACAAAAGCTTGTACTTTCTGCTTGTTTTTAATATAGGAATTGTTTTTCTTCCTCATCATTTTTCTATATCTGTAAGTACTCATCATTTATTAGCAACGCAGACAATTTTCTTCTCTCTTACCTTCTGCACTGTCACATGCTACCTTTGCAGTTACACAGTGCTGCCATATTCAAGGATAATAGCATACATTTGACTAAGTGCATAATAGTTTTCTCCCTAACCAGAATCTATTTTCTGACACAATTTTTGTTTATAAGAATTTCTACAGCGCTTAATAAACTCCACAGAAAATTAAATAAGACTTGGTGTTTTCCAGTGAATGAAACGAGACTGCTCTAGGAGACACCACTGTTCATTCGCCAGTCCTCACTGTACTGATCCTACCCATGCTGTTCTCATATGGTCATTTAAAAATTCTCGTTTTTGAAACTTAAGTACTCAGTCTTTTTTCTTCCATAAAATAATGATATTTATGATATTTTAAATCAACACATGGATTTAGAATATGAATGCTTTACTTGCATATCTTGTGTGCATACTTCTATTGAATTTATGAATTATATTTATGTGAGTTCCCTGTTTTTTCGCTCCCTAACTGCAATTATAAGCATAATTGGTAATTAATATGGTTTCAGTTAGATAAAAATTCGTCATTATTTTGGGTACTGTGGCTAAGGGGATAAGAAGAAAGAGAACTGATTGCTCAGCAGTAACAGCCGAATTACAAACAGCCCCCACCTGCCTTGCTAAATTCGGTTCATTCTTTTGTTTTTTTAAAGTTTATTAAATTATAAAAGTTTCCATTTCCACCCCTCCTCCCCCCAAAATTTCCATTTCTGCCCCTCCTCCCAACACCCTCCCACTCCCCCCACTCCCTCTCCTCCTCCCTCTCCCAATGAATTAATAAAAAGTGATCATATTATTTTACTGCTCTGTTCATCGAGCTCCTGAATATTATGGTGCCGGGATAGGACGTGCACATCATGTAATTTCTTTATTTTAACTAAATAACAGAATTTTTGAATGAAAAATTACCTTGAACTCTAAATATAAAATTTGGAAATTCAAAAATGATAGGCAGCTTATTTACCTAGCTCATTATATTAGTAGAAGAGCTATGTCCTTCCAAAGTACATTAAAATTATTAAAGAACATTATATACTTTAAAAATTACATTATTCAATACAAGATAGAAATCAAGGATAAGGGAAAAAGAGGAATGGAGAATGGTTTAGCCAAACTAAGAATTCATGAGGAAACTTTATGAATCCCACTTGTGAAAGCCAACATACATGTACGTATATAAAATTAATACATATATAATTTACATATATATTTATTTAAAGGAATTTAAACAGAGTTATTCTGCATGGGTGAATAACACTGCTCCCAGAAGACATAGATTGTTAAATGAAAATCCAGCACCAGGTACAGGTTACCTCCCGACAAGTTATTGGTCAGATATGACCCAGAGGCAC
Organism: Myodes glareolus; assembly: GCF_982192425.1. NCBI lineage: Eukaryota > Metazoa > Chordata > Mammalia > Rodentia > Cricetidae > Myodes > Myodes glareolus. The sequence continues at coordinate 63,265,686 of NC_142041.1, read as the reverse complement.
ACCAAAGAATAAATACAGGTTGTTGTCATTGTTCTTGGTTTCCCGCTCTAACTAGAGGTAAGACCCTTTGTTGGAAACACTAGACATCTGGATCCCAGCACGGAGGAAAATTAACCTGGAATTGACTAGAAACTCTCTCCCTGCTATCTAGCTTTCACAGTGCTTAAAGGTGCGATGTAGGTCACTTCCTGAAGGATAATAAACACCAGTGGTCTTCCCCATGGTGGACTTTGCATGTTATACTATTGATTTGCCAGGCAGTGTGCCTAGTGATGCAACAATGGTAAGAATTACTATGGGAATAAATAACTTCTCTCCTCATTGAATTTGAGGCATATTCTGTAAAATGGAATTCATCCTGGTTCTGTAAGCATGGTCATTCTGGCTAGGGAAATTATCAGTCTTAGGGAAGAATCATCTAATGTTGACTTTTCTTAGTATCTTTGTTGTTGTCAAACTGTTTTCTACATTTACAGACTTGTGCTGCTCTCATCCTTGGTCAGCCAAGTTTCTTCTTGTGGAAAATAACAATTAATACAAGACTTTTAACTACTTGAAGTGGTGCGAACAAGGGACTGTGCTACTCCCCAGATGGAATCTGTGTGTCAAGCCCCAGCCTCCCAGGGCTTAGGGAACATTGTAGAAGAGGGAAGGAGAAGAGTCAGAAGATGGGGAGGGGTGCTATAACATGCTAGCCTCTGGATGTGACAACACACATCAGTGGTTACCGAAACAGACCTTCATAAGATCAAGGAGGGGGCGATAGGTTCTTCATTTTCCAACTCTACCTGAGAAACTATTGGGAGTCGACAGCTGCTGATGAGAGAAAAGTCACTTTGCTTTGATGTGCAGGTCAGGGGGGATTGGTAGGCTGTCCGGCACCAGCCACAGCTACGCATATGTGTGGAGTGCTAGCTGCATTTAGTGGGTTACATAAAAAAGAAGATATGAATTTGGAAAGGAGATGTGTTGGAAAAGATGTGCCCAGGGGAGCTGGAAGAGGGGACTGGAGAATGGCTATGTCTAAAATGCGTTGTGAATGTATATGAAACTTTCATTGAATAAAATATTAAAAGAAATAAATGGCCGTCAGTAAATGCAAATTACCTAACAAATTGGGAGAGTGATTTGCTTTTGTTTAAAATACGCAGGTTATTTTAGTAAATGAAGAGCTATAAAGTAACATGGTGTCTAGTCAGACTTACAGGCTCCAATAGTGATACTAACACTATTCTATTAGCATTGACCTCTTTTTAAAATAATCTAAATACAGAGAAATGGGCATATGAATTGCCATAATCTTTTATCTTTGTGCTGATGTCTAGCATGATGGTGTGAGAAAATATGAACTTATGGTGCCGGATAAAGTGATGAACTACTAGAATGTACATGCAGTCATATTGACCATCACTAGTTGAAATCAAGTTTTATCTGAATAAAAAGTCACCTGCAGAATTTTACTATTTGGCAGAAAATAGGTAGTAAAGCTACCATTCTCAAAGAGCTCATTATTTTAAAAAGAATGTTATTAAAATTCCTCACACATAATGCTGTACATACTAACACTTCTCAATCCCTTCTCTATGTGGGATACACTGACCTAAAAAAAATCTCTCATGTTCATGTCTATTTATTTTGTTTTGTGATCCATTGAGATTAAACCAGGGCTATTTGTGTGACAAATTTTAAGCTATCTCCAGGAGTTTAGTGGGCTAACCAATAGATACACAACTAAAAATGAGTCCCCTCCTCCTAGAATCCATTAATAGCTAACAGTGCAGAGCTGTGGGGGGGTCAATATTTGTCAATTTTATACAAACTAGAGCCACCCAGGAAAAGGTCATCTCAGTTGAGGTGACCGCTATCAAATTGGCTTGTCCACAAGTCTACAGGGCATTGATTAGCATCACATGTGGGAAGACCCAACTCACTATGGGTGTTTCCACTCTTGGTAGGTGGTCCAGGATCATATAAGAAAGCAAACTGAACAAGCCATGGAGGCAAGTTAGTCATGGTTTCTGCTTTAGGTTCTTACATTGTCTTTCCTCAACAACCTGTAAGACAAATAGCTCCTTTTCTTCCAAAGTTGCTGAGTGTCTCAGTAAAAGAAGCCTAACTAATAGAAAAGGTAACTAATAGAAAAAGAAATGAGCATGCTTCCTTCCTTGATTGAGTTTTGATCCCCTTCTGTGGGACCAGTGCAGGTAACTACAGTTTTCATGAGCTGATGATTCCGAGAGGTGAATGAGTGTAAAGAATGGTGCTTCCTAGCCCTGGACCCTCTCCATCTTCCAGCCCTTCAGTACTTCCTGCTTCCTCTTTCTCAATGTTTCCTGAGCCTTACAGGAATAAGTGACTTGTATAGGACTGGCCCCACATCTGTTGCTTTTTCTCTGTATGCTGAACAGCCAAAAATTTCATTAAGTTCAAAGAACTATATATAATATGAGGCAAATTTATAACATAGACAAATTAAAGGGTGTTATAAGAGACAGAACTGAATTCATATCAAAAGAATTGCAGGGAAATTTATGCAAGATTTGTTTAGTGAGGCATCCATCAAAGGATCAGTGAAATAAGTATAGTGAATAAAAGACAGAGTAATCTTCTGAAAGTGATGAATTTTAACATGTTTGTGGGAAATAAATAAGTTCACCAGAAGAAAAAAAGTAATGTAACATGATAGGTGAAGAGTTTTCTCAACGAAAATAAAAATAAAAATGAGTTTGAAAAAAACTAGCATATGCTGGTGGCACTTGGATGTTTAATATTCTCTTCTATCACATAATATACAATGTCTCAATTAATTCTTAGCATCATCTCCATAAGGCATTGTTTGTATGTATTTACAGGTAAAGTGACAGAGGTACAAAAGAGCTAAGTATGATACCAAAAGACACACCTTATGTATTAAATATCTTATGAAAAAGCAAATGCTTTTACAAGAGGTTTCAATTTCTCTAGGAGATGAAATTTTAAAAGGAGCAATCCTATTTGAGCATGGAAGATGCACTGAAGAGCAAAAGACGTGAGATTAGGAGCAGATACCTCCACAGTACGGAGACTCCACAGTGAAGCTATAGACTAGGGACAAGCCTGAAGAACCGAATGCCTGTCAAAAATGATGGGCATTCTCGAGGGAGAACTGCAACCAGAACACAAATGAGAAGAAAGCCACACAAACATATATAATAAGGAAAGTTATAATTACACACTTGTGCAAAGTGTCCTTATTAAATCTAGCTCTGAATACAAAGAATACACTCCAGTAAGGAAAAAAAAGGATAATGTGTATTTTGGGGTAAAATTCTCAGAAGAGTATGCTTTATAAATCTTGACTGCATTTTGAACAATTTAACTGTCTTCCAGTCCTCAATGAATGATCAAGCAATTTGACTTATTTGTAAACTACTTTTCTGACACAATCTCTAAGTCTCTGCATTTTCATTTTTTTGTATTACCCAGTTTTCTTACCTGCTCTGATCCCTGCATGCAAATTACCTCCATTTTATCTGCTTCAAAACACCTACTCATTTAGAAATATTTGAAATATTTACAGCCTATTCAGCTCTTTTGTAATTATAATCATTACCTTGCTGTCTGATACTTTTCTTCTCCTATATGAAATTCATAGCTCTCCTCTTATTCAAATTTTCTCTTGTTATAATATTTCTAAATAAATGATCATTTCCCAAAACAAATAGGTACATGATTAGGTGAACTCTGTGGTTTCTGCTAATAAGCAGGTACTTAAACTCATGTCAGAAAGTCAAATTTAGAAAACTAAGGTCAACCGTGCTCGTACATTTAGAAGGATTCCACAACAAAGCATGCGTGTAAAAGTGAAATAGTCTTTTGAAATTGATTGATTTTAATACGTTTATGGGAAACAAATAAGTTTACCAGCAGGAAAAAAAACATACTAACAGTAATATTTTACAGAATTCAGGTATCAAAGCACAGTACATTTTCACAGAAACAAATATATCACCACTGTAGGATGAAACTAATGGAAGGTTTATACACAAAGCCATTTGCCACTATGAACACCAGTGGTAATAACATGTAACGCATCAGTTCATCCTCATTAGACTCTTTATTATACTTCCTGGCCTGCAGGAGTACTTGCCAGGATACAAGAGAAAGCCATGTGAACTCAGTCCTAAGAACGCTAGAAAGCTCAGGCGGCCAAGCTATCCTCTAGCTACTGTATGAGCACCAAGCATGTTCTCAACAACACACTTGGACTTTACCCCACATACGACTGAGGCCGTTCCCAGGGAACCGGATATTTTCACTTGGAAATTAAAAGATTATTTTATACAAAATAACAAGTGCAACATCAGCACTTAATATCCTGCATAACACCAGTTAACAGAAGAGAAAAAATCTGTCCAGTCTTAAGGGAAAGACAGAGATTTCGAGTAGGTAAGAACGTACAATGGACTGGCAGAAAAGAGACTTAAATGTTTCCTTTAGTTTTAGGGTTGTTTGCTTTCCAATGCACCAGATAATTCTCTAAGGCCGTTCACATTCACTGTTTAGAGTCACTTTATTAGTGGCATATACAAAGCACCATATAATATAATATACGAAAAGTAGAACATTACGACTATGTAATAAACTGTAGTAATAACTGCTAAGAAAATATAGCAATATTTAACACAGGATTTCTAAAACCATTAAATGTTCAATACTTTCCCCAAAGCTAATGTCCCATGTTTTATTTTATAAACTTTGCCTCTCAAGAGTGACACGCATTTGCACTCTGGGGGTGGGCGGGCAACACCTGCTTTCTTCTGTACAGTTACAGTTCTATACAAAACTCAGACTCGTGGCATGTGACGCGGTCTTTCCAATCCCTTCCCAAGAGTTCCCTGTCACACGACAGCAAAGACCCGGAATGCCTTTCCTCCTGTAGGGTTCTGTAAACTGCAAGAGCACAAAAGATACATTGAGGTCATCTGTGCATATAATCCTCCCCATCAATCATTCTCTCTGAGGACAGGCAAGCAAGTAGCTCCACGAATCCAGATGGCCCAATTGTGTCAGACTGCTGTAATTTACACTTACTGGGAAGCTCCGGGGAGGATGACATAATCCTCTAGATCTTGCTCGCCGACTGGACTGAAAGTTTACTAAAGAAACTCGAGACGCTTACAAGGAAGGAGAGCAGGCTCTGTACAGTTTCACAGGACCTGGGACATGTTTTCATGCTTTGTTACCTTAGACTCTAATACAGCAGAGTGAGGCTACTATTTCCTTCTGTTGTGCGAATATTGAGACCTGACTTTACAATTGGTTGTTATTTACAACCTAAAAGCTGCCTGATACTTAAGCAATGCTATAGAGTACTTACTAGCTTATGATCATTTCCTAACTCTAAGGCAATTATAAATTGTAACGCCATCACACAGTCTAAGCCATAGCATCGATGTTCTGAAAAAAAATTTTATGAATTTAAAGTTCAAATCTGGAAAGCCCTAAAATTTCCTCACTAAAATGGAAATAAAGTATCTCATTCTCTCTCTGTCTCTCTTTGTCTCTCTCCCCCCAGTGCCATTTTGAGCTATTTTTATTTTAAAGCATAGTGAGAACAATACAGAACCAAATATTTCTATTCTAAATACCTATCTTATTTGCATTTTACATGAAATTTTGTTTTGTAATAATTAAAATAAACTTAAAGATAAACACATTGAATATTTCTAAGGGCAAACTGAAATTCCTTTCTGTACATATTCTCACACAATGAGTAGGGAGAGGACCTCAGTGGGAAGAAACAACAATGCTCGTGCAGATGGCCATACAGAACCCACCCACATGCCATGCCAGGTGTCCAGACACGCACAAAAGCACTCTAACACGACCTTTCCTTTTGCAGGATGCAAGCTAGAAGCCCTGGGGAGTGTATGAGTCTGAAGTGTGTCTTTTTCCATAGTAAATCTGCATCTCTAAACTTACAGAACAAGAGTTAAGCCTAATGATTGTCTGTTACATGACCTTGGGCATAAAAATTACTTAGCCGGTTTGAACCTCAGCAAACACATATATAAATTAGGGTTCAGAAATATATTCTTCAGCTGAAGTATCCAGCAGACACAGTGAAAGTGCAAGGATTTTCACAGTAATTAAAAATCAAATGCTATCCTAGTTCGGGTAGGATATCACTTACGTTAAAACAACAGTTGTAAGTGTGAGGACTAAATGAATTTCACTTAGACTGGAAAAAGTGTGTTGGATTATATTACTCGGGGACCTGTTTTATATGTTCCACCTGCTTAGGAAGGTCATGAGTCAAGCTGTAGAAAGTCACCTTCTCAACCATGGCCTCCTGGTTTCATCCCATCAGAAAGCAGATGCTCAGTGTGTGTCTGAACTGGGGATTTCAATCTGGACTTCCCTGTCTTAGAGTTCTTAGGGAAACTACTAGAGACCTGAATCTTCTGATATGATTTTGAAACAGGATTCAGGACATAGCTAAAACTTAGACTTCTGCACAAATAAATGGAACTTCACATTTGTTGCATAAATATTGATGATTTTAGAAATTCATCGAAAGTTCATTCCTTTTAACGCTTATTCATAGTTCATAAAATGAACAGATAAATTTTCCCAAGTCATAAAAATATGTCACACTAATGAGCTGAGCAGCAGAAAATAGGCTCCTGAAAGAATTCATTTACATCACACTAAGCATTCAAGTTCTAATGAAAAAGAGATTTATTTCTAGGGAAAATAAGACTTATTGTTTTGGTCAAATACTTTGTCAGATAACTGGATTAGAGAAGTACTCAGTGCCTTGCACACCTAGAAAGAATTAAATATGAAAACTAATCTAGAAAATCTGAAAGAGGATGAAGGAAATTTCCTCTTTATAAGATCAATTAACAAAAGAGTGGTTCTCTGGGTAATCCGATTTTCATGTTGCTTTTTCATAAGCCTGCAGGAGACAGCCACGCCTGGTACTTCATCCCAGAAGGACCAGAACCAGGCAAGGATTCAAAGGAAACACACTGTTCAGCCACTCAGACACCATTCAAAGAAGAGCTATAAACAAGCAACAAACAAGACAGACCGCCAACTAAAATGTAAAGTGGTTCTTATCTTGTTTGACTTTACCTTTCTGAGAAGATTCCATTTTGAAAAGAAGCAGTGTACATCTTTCTCTTGTCCACAGGCATGACGTCCACGTAACCGCCGTGGTTTCGAACCACCCCAGCATGCACTGCTGCTCTGCAGATACTTGAGAGCTGCAGAGGCAAAGACAATACAGTATTAGTAAGAAATCTCTGCTGCACTTGCCTAGCCCATGCTTCTATAGTCTGAGGTCTCCAACATCTATCTGTGCAGCCAGTGAGCAGCTGATGCGTAATGTTTCGCACACAAAGGAGTGTTTGGAAAGTCACACATCAAACCGATTCTCAGCAAGTCTGAATGCAGAGGCTAAAAGGAGCTGGCCTAGTAAAACCTCTCCACCAATTACTATTGAAAACACCTGTCCTGTCCTGGAAACAGTTTTATAACTAAGGCAACACAAAGCAAATTAACTCCTTTTCATTCTTCAAGCGCTACTTGCCATTCACAAGTCTCAGCCTTTGCGAGTGGCTATTAGGGCATACGTGATGACATGACCACAACATGGAGGAGATGACCTCACAATCAGACTTTACTTATACACAACTCAGCCATGGCTCTGTCCATATCTAAGAGCCATTTGCCAGGATGGGTGAAATGGAGATGCATTTGCCCCGATGAAAATAATCTATGTCAGAGCTATGTTACTGTGCCATGCTCATACACGCAGCTACAAAATCCACACTGAACAGAACGTCCATGGAGAAGGAGTCTTGTTTAATGTTTTAGGTCTACATTTTCAATGTTCAAAACTACTGTCTTCCAAAGTCAAATCCTTTTTCTGGACCATGGAAGTCTTCCCTGGACCCAAGTATTGGCTTCAATCAAAACGCTCTATGGACACGTGTCAGTAGCTGGGAATTGACGCAATGCGACACAAGATGAACATGAAGTATTTCAGCCCTCCAAAGTCTGTCAGCGCCCTGCACTCTTTCTTCAGCCTGTGGCAAGTCTCCATCGGTTATTTCATGGATGGTTTTATAAGGGTTTAAAAGTTCACACAAGTGTGTGTGTGACCTGACCTTGCTTTATCACGGTGCTCTGAACTCTGTGGCATCAGTCAGTACTGATTAGTCCCAAGAGCCTGAAGCCCAGGGTTTCAAATCCTGCTGTTTCTGCTCTATTACAAACCGCGGCCTGTTAAACACTGTATATCCTTCCTCTGAGGAGGAGGCATCTCACTTAGCAGGTTGAAGTCCAGACTGCATTGCTCACTGTATCCAGGACAGATGCTGCTCAGAATAGATTAAATTAAAAGTAATTCTCTGTAGATTTCAGTAATTCCTCTTGTTTTATTAAAATAGTATAATCAGCACTTTCTCCTCAAGGCAGTGAAAACGCTTGCAAATGACATTCACGAAAACCCAAGTTCTGTAGATGTTTTTAGAGTATTGTTTGGCTTGCAGCTCTTATGGAGTTCAAAGGGAATTTTTTCTACCCATATTTTAAATGATTATATAATTGAGATGCTACTTTTCATCTGTGAATACAGTGGATTTTGAACACATGCAGAATTAATATGGTTTGTGATAAGCTACAAAAGATGTTCGTAGTAGCAAAATATACACTATGCTTCTAGCTCTGTAGGCAGAAAGGGAGCAACGTGGAGTGGAAGACAAAGCAACAGGAGGAAGCTGGCCGATTCCTCCACACTTTTCCACACCAACTTTAACTGGAGAAACAACACACATCGTGGGAGCTGAAAAGATAGGCAGGCGTCGTTTACAGATGTGCTCTTCTTGCATGACGGGAGTCTTTCTACTTCCATCTCATTCTAGCTAACAACACATATCGCCCACACACTTCACAGAAGACTAAGACCCTCTTAGGGTGAAAGCTCTAGCAAAACCCTAACTAACGAGAGATGCCTTAAAGGCAGAGTAGTGGGGGTATATTTTGAAAGACTTTCATCCAACATGACTAAAATGAGAAATTTTGGAAATTAAAGAGAAAAAGCTGCAAGGAATGACTCCTTTTGTGTGTTCTGTGTTCTGACTGAGCATAGTTTGGGAGACAAATGGAAGGAACCTGCTGATGAATCAGAACAGAGGTCCAAGGCCTGGAGGCTGCTGTAAGAAGAGTAATAGTGGGAAGAAATAATCACACTCAAAAGAAGGATGCCATTGACTAGAGGAGGGGGCTCATTATGGACCTCACAAAGACAGTGATGATGACTGAGAAATAAAGAACACGGTCATGTCAGAACTTCTTCAGAAAGGACTGTGAGGATGGGCAAATTCCTGGCACCCACGGGACATTTAAAAAAAGAACCAAACCTGAGGCTGGAGGCTTAGCAAGAACATCAAAAGCAGAGCTGAACTGAGGAGGATTCACACTGCACTGAATGTGATAAGAGAAGTGAGGTGAAGTCCATAATCCAATCACCCTTACACAACCAATGTTCTAGAAGATTCCACTGACCACGTACATCAAGAGGAAACTTTCTGCATGTGTTTTTGCAACTCTAGTTTTGAAATCTTCAATACCTTCCAAATATCCACTGAATAAAACCCGAGTTAATCAGCACACAAACACAGAATCTCCACCTCCCTCCCTCCCGGTTCTCATCAGCATCTGTTCTCCTCCGCCCAGAGTTCACCAGTGCTGTCTCTTGTGCCCATTGCATCTACTCTTACCACACATCTTGCTAGATTCCATTCCTACCACAGGAAGAACAATTTCCCTACGGCCCCCTAGCGACCAGTGCTACAAAGCCCATTTGCAATGTGTGGGGCCATCGCTGCTGGGGTTTCTTCTGTGACCATACTAAAGTCACACGTTACAACATGCTGGCAGATAGCTCTCTTCCATATGTATGTTAATACATTATCTAATTTTGGCCCTTTATTATTTGTCAAATGCCTCTTTGGTAGTGAGCATATGATGCATAGATTTGACAAATTATTAACTATGCAGTTCACATTTCAGACACAGAAGAACCAAAGAAAGACTGAAGAGAAGCAAACTGTATTTTACTTCCCAAGAATGCCTCCAGATTCTCTTGTTACATGTCTGATAGACGGGCAAGACATGAGTGACACTTGGTCAAATAGTTACATATGCATATTTTAATCTCTTCATTTTCAGTGACATTGATGATTAGCTCTTCTGAAAATATGTGTACCAGATCAGAGCCAGCCCTGACTCTGTGCAGATCAGGTATGCACATCTAAACAAGTATGAACTTATACACATGAAGACATTGGGAGAGGAACAAAGTAACATGCTTACATCAGAATAAACTCTGGATCCAATTACACGAGCATAATGTGGATTTGCCTGCATACAGTTGCGAGGACAGTACACTCTGAAAAAAATAAAGACATAAAGTAAGCTGGTGAATTCAGTGCTTCTTAGTAATAAAACCAAAACCCTGTATCGAAATAAATCCAACAATGCAGGCCCTGCTTACCCTAATCTCCTGAGATAGATCAATTATGAAAACCAGCAGCTGGCACGGTGCCTTCTTTCACTTACTTCCAGGTTTGAACAATGATATGTATTTTGTCTTAGTTTAGTTTTGTTTTATAAGTTTACACAGAGCCTTCTGCCTTGGTGACTCGGGGGAGAAAGAAACTGGAACAAAAGCCTGTGGATCTGAGGTTGGAGCTCAGTGTGAGCAGAATTTAGTGAGCGGACAGTGTGAGAAATCCCAGTGACTGCCCACATGACACAGCGAGCCTCCTAACACGCTGCTCTTCTCTGCACTCATCTTCGGTCTTGTTCAGGTTCATGGGCCTAGCTTCGTCTACAATTAATGTCCAAATTTCCTTCTCTAGCGGGAGCTTCTCTTTATTTCCACTGTGAATCCTACCACTTTCTCAACACTTAACCTACATCTAATAAATAGCTCAAGCTTATCTGGCATGAAATAAAAATATGCCTCATTAAGCCCTTTCCATGTGTGGGCTTCCCATCACAACACAGTGCGATTCCATTGTTGGGTAACCTCTGCAGAAGCCTCTATTGCACCTTGGTTCCTCTTTATCTTTTTTTGTTTGTTTGTTTTTGAGACAGGGTTTCACTGTGTAGCTTTGAAACCTGTAGCTAGTCCTGGATAAAAAAAAAAATGAAGAAACCTATTCCAATCTTATTGGCATTCCTTTCATTTACCAGTTGCAATTATAGTCTGCCAATTTAGGAGCTAGGTGGCAATGTTAAAATATGAATTGTGTTGGTTTCTGTTGGAAGAACTTGTCACAGAATGAATGTTAGTGTCAACCCCACATGTATCTGCTGAAGTCCTAACCCACACTGCTATTTGGAGATAGGCAGGGCCCATATGAGGGTAATTTGGCTAAATGAGTTATTAAGTGAAGAGTCCTTATCCAATTGGATTTTGGATTAATGGCCTTGCAATAAAGGTAAATGAGAAAATCTCTTCCTACCATATAAAGTTGCAAAGGAGGTGGCTGTCTACAAGCTAGAAAGAGAGCCATATCAGTGACCAAGTCAGCACCACCTTGGTATTTGGCTTCCAATCTTCAGCAACGTGAGAAATAAACTTCTGATGTATATACCATCCAGTGTGACATATTATTATACTAGTTCATGGGAACTATTAAAACCTCTTTGTAGCTCAAATGAGCACATGACCGCATGCATAAGTTCTGAGAATAGGGAATGACCTAACTTGGAGAAGGTACAGTAGTGGTACTCAGGTACATGTAGTATGTGATGTCTTGCTGCTCCCTCTAGGAAGCATCCTAGATCATAAGAAATTCTAAACCCAAAGAGAACTGTAATTTCAGATAAAAACAGGTTTTACAAGACCAAAATCATACCCACTAAGTGACTATGTAGGTGCATGCACAAATCTATTTTATATATGCTTATTTTAGATGTAATATGCACATATCTATTCTTACTGCATGGATGAGAGAACGTGAGAAGTATTACCTTGGGCAATGTGAGGCAGGCTTCTGAAATGGACAGAGCTGCTCCACTGTAGTTTCACACGTCACAGCTTGAACTGAACAATCAAAGCACAAAACAAATGAATCCATTTGAAGGGAAGTGAAGGGAAGTTCTTACATGGTAAGAACACAAATATGAAAGGAGAGCTAACCTGTTACTTTGGAGACCGTGAAGGAATTAGCAGAATGATATTTGCTGCAGAGGAAAAAGAAATGTCAATCATTTGCTTATGGTCATTAGCAGCAATGTAACTCCTGATACTGCTCAGGTCTTTGTCTTCTAAACAGTTTTATTAAAGCGCCTGAACAAATAGTATAAGTCCACATCACTAACTTCACAATAAACCTATACACTAATGACCTTTCTTTCCAGAATGAGCCAAACCTTTACAATAATGAGCATAAGACAAAAAAGACTGAAAAATGACAACTGCCTTAAAGGGGCAATGGTTATTCAATTATTAACTATTGTTAAAGGGTCTACTGCAAATGAATGAACCTCTTTTTATTTATAAATCATGCAGAAGAGATGGAACATAACACTAGGGATATCATTAGATATTAAAATTTTAACTTATGTACATACACTCACATTTTGAAAATATCATTTGTTATTGAGATATAACTAATTTGCAACATCATTTCAACATGGCTTACCCTTTAAATTGCTTGCTTAGTATTAAAGATGCAAAACCTTAACATTCTTTTGTTTCTACTAGTTTCAAATTCAATATTTAATATTGTTCATTTATAATGTGATCCTACAAATCAACAACTTCTCTCTTTACAAAATCAACAAAATGGATCACACTTCATATTTCATTCGCATTTCTATAGCAGACAACCAAAAATGAAGTTTAAGATAGAAAAACTGCCCTTCAATGCATCATCAACCAGCATCTGTTTCACTAATGACTATTATTTATTAATGATGATTTATAAATTTGGCTAAGTGAATAAGTCAATAGCATTATACTAAAAAGATACAGAGCCAATGACTACAAGCACACAACTGTGCACATAACAAGCCAGAACACTGATTTGCAAGGAACACTCTACCAGATTACTTTTTATAATTATAAAATCCATTTTTTGTTGTTTGCTTTTTTCAAGACAGGAATTCACTATGTAGCTCTGACTGTTCTGGAACTCCCTGTACAGACCTGGTTGGCCTTAAACTCACAAAGATTCAATTGCTTCTGCCTTCCAAATGCTAGAATTAAAAATATACACCTCTACACCCAGCAGTGAATTCCAATTTAATCTGTGAAACTTCATGCAAGTGTACACTTACAAGGAAAGTGTACGGTATGATTGCTGAGGACAGTCTTCTGCCTGGAGTTCAATGCTCTTTCACTTAGGAGGAAAAAGGCACCACACGAAGATGTTTCAAAAGACTACGCTTTCTACTTTAAATCACAGGTAAAACGTTCCATGTTTCAGAATGACATACATTACACTATTTGAGAAACACTTAAAAAGTGAATCAAGCTCTTCATGTGTTTAAATCACACCTGCATGAAAGAACATGCAGTGAATTAGCCTTCTTCGGGGTATTTCTGACATAGCTGAACAATGTATGGCTTAATCTCAAAAATTGGCTATAGTTAAAAATCTTTTTGCTTGCTATGTATAAAAGTTTTGCCTACATGTATGTTTGCTCATTCTATGTATGCATGGTTCCTGCTAATTCCACAAGATGGACTAGAATCCCTGCCTCTGGAGTTACAGGCAGTTGTGAGCTACCTTGTGGGTGCGGCGAACCAAACCCGCATCTGCTATAAGAGCTAAAAGCCAGTGTTTTTCACGTCTGAGACATCTGTCCAACCCTGAGAGCTAACTGTAAATTTGCATGCACTTACAGAATCCCTGACAATTCAGAATTTTACCATTTTTTTAAAATTTTACCATTGTTAAGCAAAATGACTTAGCTTTGAACTGGTAGGCTTTCCCCGTCTTTTTATATGTGGAAAGTCTAAGATAAAATGAACTTTGAAAATTAGCAACTGCTCTCCCATTAATTCTTCTATAATTGGGTCAAAAGATATGTTAGCTCATTAATACAACTTCATTTTGTCTGACAGAAAACATCATTCAGGTTCTTACCCAACTGTTTGAACACCATTCCTGTTGGATTTGATGAAGTAATGCTTTCTTCCTTGTCTAGTGATATCGACCCAGCCACCTTCGTTGTCTATTATCCCATAGTGGATGGCAGCTCGACAGATACTGGATTGCTTTCAGAGAAGGAAAAGGCACAGGATGTTAAATACCTTAAGCTCTGACTGACGGAGCAAAGTACTCTGTATACGACTTTAGCATAGAAAGCATTTCTGAGAAAAAAAAATCTACATTTAATGTAAGCTGTGTGTTCATCCTTGAAAACCGATGCCATATGAAAAGACTGTATTCCCAAATAATTTCCATTTCGACTTACCATTTCATAGTGTACACTCCCAATGACCTTAGCCTTACTGTCCAAGCAGCCAGCCGGGCACTCGTACCTAAGTGACAGGCATAAGAAACACCGGTTTCTCTACACCCAGAATGCAAACGCTTCTTTTATCTTGTCAGCTGATACTGAGACTCAAGTGATGCCTACCTGTTACAGGTGGTCCCTTTACACTGGTCCCGCAACCTAACTTCACAAGAAACAATCTGAGCTAAAAATAAACAAAAATGCCAAATTAGTCTTAATAACACTAAAGCTTCTAAAATGGGTTTTATGCATTTTTAAAGCTCCCAGGGGTTGTTTCAGTTTTTGTTTGTTTGGTTTTGGTTTTGTTATTTTGTTTTTTGTTTTTTCCGTGAGACAGGGATTCTCTATGTAGCTTTGGTGCCTGCTCTGGAACTCACTCTGTAGGGCAGGCTGACCTCGAACTCACAGAGATCCACCTGAATCTGCTCCCTGAGTGTTGGGATTAAAGACATGTGTCACCACCACCCAGCTGAAACGTGCTTTTTATATTCTGAAAACATGCGGGTAAAAGTGGGCAGTTGTCACCCATGCAGAGCATGAGCCGCAGGTATGCGATGAGGGCCTTACACATCTGCTGCGTGCTGATGACTTCATTTCTGTTACTGTCGTCTGATCTCGTCCGAACGTGCGTGTCGTGGACCTGAGCCTGTTGCCGTTCAATTTCATTTGTTTCTTCTTCACGTGGCGTGTAATACCTGTCTGACCCCTCTGTCAGAGGGAAAAGATTAAAAAAATATGGATTTCACTTATATGAGCACAAATTATTAATCAATGCTTCTCTGTACCTGTTAAGTAATTTAAAACTAAATGCTCAGTACTCTTTGGGCACAGGTTTTGACACAAGTTCATGGTTTTGTGTACCACACTGAAGTGAAGTACACACGATAGCCTTTAAGCCCTTAATTTTTGTCTTATTTGTGTGTGTGTGTGTGTATGTGTGTGTATGTTAGTGCCTAGGAAACATTCAGAGGACTCAGGTCTAATCTTTTTACAGTATGGTATCCATGTTTTCTTCTTATTAAAATGTCTTGAAGCTGATCTTGTTATATAGTAACATCGGGGGTTAGAAAGTGCACATTTCTCTCCCACAGGAAGTGCACATTTCTCTCCCATAGGAAGTGCATATTTTCCCCTTAAAGGATGGGCATACCCTTGCTATCTGTTACAACATCAATTTCCAGGATTTTTTTCTTTTAGAATAACTTCAAAATGCAAAGATTTTAGCTTTAAATTAGAGAATAGTTTCAAGCTTGGAATTTGAACCACCTCTCCCCTGGTGTGGACTATGTCAAGAGCCCATCTGTGTCACTCCCCTGCCCCTGGTGTGAACTTTGTCAAGAGCCCATCTGTGTCACTCCCCCGCCCCAAGTGTGGACTATGTCAAGAGCTCATCTGTGTAACTCCCCGGCCCCCAGTGTGGACTATGTCAAGAGCACGTCAGTGCCATGCGGTAAAAAGGTACTTGTTTTCACTTGTGTCCATAAACTCAGAACTTAGAAGAAAGGTGTGAATAGAGAGGAGTGTCAGTTTTAAGAGGAGTACACCAATCACTTATGAAGGGCAGAGAGGGTGTAGCTTTGGGAGTGGAATCTACCAAGACCTTCACAGAAGGAGGACGTGCTGCAAAGTGGCGAGAAATTCAGACAGAAACATGCAATATGGAAGCAGAATGGGTGTTTCCTGTCTGCTCACTGCCATTAAGGAACATTCAGTCAATAAGGAAAACAAAGACATGTCTCTCCATGAGCACTGAGCATGGTTCAAGACTATCTGTATGCATGATTTGCATTAAACCAAAAAATGCAAAGCAGAAGGTAAAATATGACCAAAAGAATGCCCAAGTTCATAACTTTTCACAAATCTTTGTCATAAGCACTATATCCACAGACATTATTAATAGGGCATTATATTTATATTTACGTGTTTTCAAGACAGGGTTTCAGCTATTCCAGGCTGGCCTTGAACCTGCTGAACAGTTGAAGGTGTTTGAACTCCACCTTCCTAGTGCTGAAATTAAAGGTGAATACTACCTCTCCTGTGCTAGGGATGCAGCTAGGCAAGCAGTCTAGTACCTGAGCCTTATGTTTACATGTTAAGACTTCACATATATTTGAGGGCACAGATTTTATAAGTTGCACAGTACGGCTGCACTTTTAAAATTGTTTTGGCATAAGAAATATAGTCTATGGTGAGAAATGGGGATGGATGCATTTTGACTCATGGTTCATGGATCAGTACAACACGCAGAGACAAACTCAAAGCACTAAAAATGAATCAAGTGAAACTGCCAGATTCTTAAACATGACAGTTGTGGAGATAACTGTCAAGGACACATTAAGATGTTCTTAAGAAACACATTCTTACTCAGAAGGTACGAGGGGTGCTAGAAGCAGTTGCCCAAAACCCTTGCTACTGTCCTGGACACATGACCCAATCATAAGTCGTTCACTACAATAACCTTTATAAAACAGTTTGGAAATAATTATTTATACTTAAAATTATACCCTCAAATTACTTGCACTAGCACGCTATAAAGCATTCATATGATAAGCAATGTGGGTTTAGACTTCTTTTCAATTTCTCAACACTGGAGATTCCACTGAGCGCTCCCGCACCGAACCAACATGAGCCAAACTCTAGTCTTTGGCCACACCTCCAAGAACAGGCACAACGAAGCAAAGCTAGATAAACCGAGGCTTTAAAGTGAGAACTATAGCCACAAAACACTGACCTTTGTAGCACAAGTTTTCTCTACAGCCGCCTCCGAAACTGGGTGGGCAAGCAGAGCAAGGTCGGCCATGTTTGTAAGGGGCGTGGCCCCACCAGTTTCCCCTGGAGAGATGATCCACTCTATTAAGACATCTTATAGCATTACTAAGATATTACAAACATCACTACATAAGCATTGGGGGAGTAATAAGCAGACATCTTAGGATAAAGACCTTTGTATATTTTAGTTATGAAATCCTTTGGGTCTAGTTTTGCATACAGTTAAATGTCTCATTATTATTAAAACTTTCAAAGTAACTCGAATTGAATTCTATTAAAAACTTAAAAATCAAACATTTACAGAAAAAAATGAATTCAAATGGATATTCGCCTATCTCGTGTATAACAATAATTTAAATCCGAGTCTCAGAATTGTTTTGTGAAATTTTAACACAATCATTCAAGTCTTCTTTACACAGGAAAATATATTTGTTTCTCAACTAATGCATAGCTGAAAAATCTGTCATAAGAATTACTAAGTATGAACTATATTGGTAATAATACGTGAGGTTAAAAACGTAGAAATGTGTTTTATGACTTTAAGGAAGATGGCGGTTTCAAATCTCCCATTCCCTTTGAGCAGTGAAGAATGCACTGAGCAACTCCAATCACTGCCATGGGAGACGAACGAAACTAAGCAATACACTCTAGGAGTGTACCTTGACAATGAGAAAAATCAACCTTAGAAAACTATTTTCACATTCGGAAAACTTTCCACGAGACACCCATGCCTTGCGCACTCACTTGGGAGAGTAATTGCACACCAAGTAGACGGCCTTGGGCCATATCTGTCCCCAGATGTTCATGTTGTGGCACAGATTGATGGCGCAGCCTATCCTGCTGCTCGTTGCCCACACCACCTGTGATAGAGAAGAAAGGCTCAGGCGGGGCGGAAGCGGAAAGAGACGGCAGCGCATCAAAGGGAGACGGACAAAGGCAGAGCTGCGGCAGCCAAGACTGCTCATCCACACTGGAGTGAGCGCTGTCAAACCAGTAGCTCGCCGGAGATCTGGGTTGGGCTTATTATTCCCTTCATAAAAGAGACTTGCGGGTCAATAGCTCTCTCTGCAATACAATGTCAGCATTTTCAAAGCACAAACGTACTAAATAATTCACAACTCTACCTCCAGCTTATGCTATGAACATTTCTATGAAGAAGTTTACTACCCAAAGTAACGGAAGTCTGTATCTTAAAGCAGAAGAAAAAGTGGAGCACTCAGAGGCTCTCCACTCCAGAACTCAGGGCAGCAGTGACCTCTGTCTGTTTGAGCCTGCCTTCCTTTGTTTCATTTAGAGACTAAAAATACTAAATATTAATACTAAATGTAAACATAGAATACAATATATATTTATATATAATATACATATTATACCTCTTGCACATATGTAAATAGTAAATGTCAATGATAAAGTATATTTTGGCATCAAATTGATTAAGAAGATGGCAAACTGCTCCTCCACCATATCTATTAGGGCCGTAGTAAAATATTTTATATGTAAAGTCATTAAAATAATCGTTTCAAGGAAGTATTTGGACTTCTGTGATGATGTTATTGCTTATGGAAATTTTGTCTATTCTATGAGATTAACAACAATACAGATTTTTGTAAATAATCACATTAAATAATACAAGAAAGACACATGGTTGTCTAGTTCAGTAACTGGATCTGGAGGAGGTGACTGTAGGTCACACAAAGCATACCTGCGTGTAGTGTGTGCACACAGGACCAGAGCATCTGAAAGGACAATACGGGTTGCACTCGTGTTCATACGGGTAGCTAAAGTCTCTCACTTCATCATACCACGCTTGCACATGAAATGTGGGAGGCCGATATCTGTTAGAAGAAAAAAATCACAAGAAACAAGAAAAGTTGGGGAAAATCTAAAACCAGTTTAGATTGGCAAATATTGACAGACAATTCCTTCTGTGTAAGCTACAAATCTTACAAATACAAATGACACAAAAATAAGCTAGGAAATCGGTGACTATTCTGGTGGGATACTGAGTTTCCTTTGTTTTGCGATTAGCTCTTTTACTCTCAGGTAGTAAAGACTAGGAAATTTGCAGTGGTAGATTAATAAACATTTCATTCATGACATTTGTGTTTCCAGAAACAAAAGGCTGTGCTTTCCACTACCTTCCCCAGTGTGCTCCCAAATTCTGTCCAATGGAGGGCAGCAGGCTTGCAGGTCCATGTTCCCACAAACATGTTTCAGCCCAGGATTCTGCAGATCTCTCCAGCTCCACATCCCATGTCTACAGGGTACACAGAACAAAACACAGACATACAATATGCACATTGGACATTTCTTCAAATACAAATTACTGGGTTCTTGTTTTCTTTCTTCTTTAATAAGAAAACACATTAGTCTGGCTTTTCCTCATCTACCACCCTGAATTTTTCCTTCCTGCTCAACTTCCTTGACTACATAGTTCCCTCTTCTAATGAGTCTACACATTTTTAGAATTGTCAGAGTGATTGCAAAGGCATTTACCTGACTCCTCTGCCTAAAATCTGGCCAACAAAATCACACAGGTATCTACTGCAAGGGATCCTTATCTAAAGCATGTTATACCTTCAGGGCTTGCCCTGGTCTAAACATCCTTTGGTTATTTGCCAGGCAGACCTCAATTCTTGGCTTTCTATCCTCTATTACCTAACATGGTCTCCTGTTACCTCTCCAGCTCTCTCAGAGAACCCTTCCTGGGATCTCAAAGCTTTGTTACATTCCCTTCTTTGGCACTATTACCCTGCATGGCAGTGTTTATTTACATGTCTACTTCTCCCAAGGGACGATGAGTTGCCTGGAGGTAGTCATGCAACTCCTCTTAGCACCTTTGGTCTATTTTCTGTGTCTCTAATATAGACACAGTGACAAATAAGTACACATTACATACATTAAAAAAATAATGAAACTGACTACAATGAAGTATACACGATCCTTATTTATGAAATTCAAGAAGGTGACTAGCTCATTTAGGAAATAATTTATAAAGAATCAAAATACAAATTGATATCTTAGTAAGTTGTCCAATTTCTGGTTTTAGTGTTCACGTTGCTACTGATTCAAAGCATAAGCTGTTGTACTAGACATAATATTAGCATCACAAACCATATAGAACTGATTTCTCTGTCCCTTTCAGAACAGAACTCCACAAGATAAATGGACAGGAAAACCGTCCCAGGAATGGAAGATTTGAATAGTTTCAGAGAGGGTTGCAGAAGAGCAGAGAGAACAAAACAATACATAAAGGTATTTAGACACCTCGAAGCCAATTGTTGACTGAAGGTAAGCTGTCAGGGAAAAGACATGGAGGAGCCATACAGCTACCACAAAGGCAAAAGGAAAATGACAATCATGGGTCTCTGTATTCCTTTGGTGGAATGTCACAAGGTTGAAACTTGCACAGTAATAGTGATATGCACATCAAGTAGAGTGTAAGAACATACAGAGTCAGTCAGATCTAAACACACACACAGATTAGTAACTTCAGAAAATGATACAAAACAATGAGAATGATAAAGAATTCTAGAATTATTAAAACTAGGAGGGACAGAAACAATGAGATTCATTTTTTTAAAGCCATGAATCATAAAGGCAAAAGGAAAGAGAATGGTGAATTCAACTGCTGCAAGACCAAAGAGATTGCAGGAGTAGGTGGGTAATGATGACACAAAGAAATCAAGACAAGAGACTGGCTAAGTAATAATACATAAATAAGAGCAATTCCCAATCAGGGATGGAGAAATCTGGCCGTAGAGGTGAGAAAGTGAATGGAAGCCAAAGCCAATCATGCTGACTCTCCCAACATTTATGAGAGAAGTGTTGGAGAAGATAACAGACGTGAAAATCAAGGTCCAAGGAGACCTGTTTGCTTTCTATAATTTTAGAAGCTGAAAGAACGCTAATATGACCACAGACTGAAAGATTCCATGAAGAAATCCTCAACCCTCCTACACACAGACACATACACACACTCAGTTGTGTGTGCACACACACGAGCACAAACATGCACACTCTTACACACTCATATATACACATACATATTCATACACACTCAAATACACAAATGCACAAATATATACAGGGATGGAAATCTTTCTTACTCATCATATAATTTTTCATAAATGAGTATTTCTTCTCTTTCAATTGTGGAAATATGGAAAATGCTTTCCCAGTCACAAACTAAAATTTTGTCTTAAGAAAGTATATTCTTAATATAGTATACCTTTATTATTTACCAGGAATACAAAAACATCTTTACATTCAAATAAAAACTAAAGTGAGGTAAACAATAGTTGAGTTTTACTAAAACTTTCTGAATTAATATCAAATATTCCAAATTATCATAGACATCAAAAGTATATGCTGCCAAAATATTAATCAGGTAAGTACTTTATTTGCAGATATAAGCAAGCTATTAACTAATTTCATTATTTATTTAAGTTAAATTGCACATTTTCATTTACAATACAAAATATTCAGCTCACTGTTGTTATCTATTTAATAAAAATTTACACAATAAATATGAATTGGATGAAGTCCTAGAGAATGGGCAAAATGCTGTCTTCTTTGTATCCAGAAAATTTGAAAAAATAATCACTTTCCCAAAACAATCAGGTTTTCAGGCAGAGTAGAGTGTCCTTAAAAGACAAAGGTTTTGTTTTCAATCTTAAAACAGTGCTTTAAATCATATTACAAAACCACACCAGCCCATAGGTTTTCCAGTAGGCCAACCTCATGCTAAAGGAGATCCAGAAACATGAGAAAAATCACAGATAGAACTTACTTGGCTAAAACATAAAGTATTTAGAGAGCATTGTGTTGGTATTTAAACACATCCTAAGCAAGGCATTGTAGAATTCCCGTCTCCTCCTTACAAGCAGAGCCACAGCGACTCGCTTCTAACAAATTGAATGAGATCCTGAGAACTGTGGGGCTCGGTTATGAAACAGAGCTTCTATTTGGTTCTCTTTTCAGATACATCTTGACTAACTTGAGCCAACACATTATGCAGCCAACCACACAGGAAAATTGGCGGGAAGGACACTGTGGAGGGACCACACAGAGGGAGCAGCAGCTGTGTGATTTCTTGGCCCAGGCTTGAGACCGGAGAGCGTACAGACCCTCAGGTGATAGTGGCTCAGGTCCAGTAAGTAAGTGAGAGCCGCACACCCACTACCCTCTCCTAAGGACCACCCAGGGGGCCCACAGAGCAGTCCTGGAGACTACTCAAAGCCAATTTCGTCTTGCTTTGCACTTGACTGTATACTCTGGGTCGTGAGGTTTTCCATAGAAACTGGAACATTTGAGAGAGGATGTACAACTGCTTCTAAAGTCATAAATCTGTGTTTTCCAAAACAGTGTTTATATCTGTAAAAATGAAATAAATTTTAAAACATGTTCAAACATGTTAGATTAATCTTCCTTAACTATAAAATCTGTCAGATGAAATACAAGGTTAACTCAGAAAGATGTTGTTAAAGACTAAAATGCATTCATCCAGTACATACTATAACCATATCGGAATATATATGCATATATACTTATATATATGTTACAACAATTAGTGAAAAAAGAGGCCATGAATTTGAAAAGGAGCAAAGAGGAGTGAGGATATAGGAGAGCTTGGAGATAGGGAAGTGAAGTGGGGAATGATGTGATTACATTATAATATCAAAAAGAAGAAATAACATTTTAAAAGCATCTAAGTATTTTATAACATGTTGAAAATATGAGAAGAAAGTCAACAAACTTCATTTATAATCATGTTTATGTAAATATATTCATAAAATCATATTTGAATATAAGGACTATAGTGAAGAATCATGTAACTAAATTTAAATTAAAATCAATATTCAAAAATATTAATTTGTAAGCATTTAAAGTGATTACTTGTCTAATCATATTTCAGTGTCTAGATCATGACCAACAACGTAAATTTTAAAAAAATTCTGAATAAAGTGTTGAAAATATGGCTGTCCTGAAAGAATTACTACAAAGATCTAATAACAGCATAGTACATATACGGGTGCTTTGGGTACATGGGTATTTTCATTCTCCAACGTATTTCAGGCTTTAAGATTACAATAATTCATACCCATACTAGTTAAATGTAGGTTGGACTCTACTCATTTCTATTTAAATTATGGTTGTAAATCAAACCAAGATGTCTCAAGAGGCTTTTTTTCCCTCCCTCTGAACTATTCACCCAGCAGTAATTTGAAGTCAACCTACACTAAAATTATCATTTCTTTATAAAATGGGTGCATGAGGTATGTCAAAGGCAAAACATGTTTTTTTTTCCAACTACATATATACCACATACCCTATGGGAAAGAATGGTAACAAATTCCTTCCAATTTGGACATGACTTCAGGTTTCAAGGACTCTGCCTCACTTGTTCTGAAAGACTCTGTAGTAAGAGGGAGCACACAGTAGGCTCAGAGATGGCAGAGATGGAGAAAGCAGCATTGCCCTAAAGCAATGAATGTTCTTAGTAGGGTTTCCTGGAAACCACTGAGATGTGATTTCTCTCAGAAATCTCCTTTCAACCAAAGCCTTGGTGGCCTTCCAGAAAGCAACAAACTAACCACTTAGAACAGTAGCTTCTCATTTTTATTTCTGAAATAGAAGCTTAGTATACAGATAAACTCAAAAGACAATTTCAGTGATCTAATATTACATAAATACTATGTTCAGCACCAAAGAGTTGTGCAAGACAGGACAGACTGTCCTTCTGGAGTAGAGCAGACATTAACCTTGCACTATTCCTACATTTTTCTACAGAATTTGTGTTCATTAATCTCATGCCACTGTCAAGGCCTTTATACCAACTTTCTTCCCTGCTGGTCCTCTACAGTTTGCACTATCAAACGTTCACATGTTTAAAGGGCTTCTTGTCAAAATGCAAATGATGATTTAGTTGTACAGGAGAGCAGTTATGAATGTCCAACACCTGGAGCCGGGACCACTAAGAACACAAAGTAGCAGGGTCTACACCTGTCCATTCATCTTTCTTGGATACTGAATTCATTAGTGTTTCTGCAACAGGACTGGTCATTCATTTTTCTTCTTCTTCATTACTCAGTTGCACCAAAGGAAAGTTTGCTCCAACGCTCTCTTTACCATACCATCTTCTCTGTAAGTTTAAACATACAATTTATCAATTGTCATATTTTCTTCTTTCTCTTTCTCCATTGTTTTGAATCTAATTTCCAGATGAGAATTTGAAAAACAGAATTCTGCTGTGTATGTGTATGTCTTCTGAGTTTTCTGTGTTTCTTAATATATAACTTGACTGACATATAAAGGACCTGACTGTCAAAGGATGCTTCCCATCTCACCAGATGCCCAAGGTGGGCAACCATTTAGTTCAGAGACAGGAAGTCCAGGTCACATGTCTCAAACATACTTGGGGTTAAGCACAAGTGGTAGAGTAACCACATAATGTACAAAAGTAAATCCTGCAAACTTGAATTCTTTTGGTGAATGCTATTGCTTTTATATAAACTTTCTGGTAAACCACAGACTACAGTGCCTTCATTATTTTTATCAACATTTAATTGAGAGGGAAAGAGTTTGCATGGGAGATATAGCCTGGTTGTTAAAAGCAGTGGCTACTCTTTCACAGGACCTGGGTTTGATTCCCAGCACTTCATGACAGTGAACAACCATCTGTAGCTCCAGTTCCAGGGGATTGAGCATCCTCTCTGGTCTCTGGAGGTACTACATGCAGGTGGTGCACAGACATACATAGAGGGAAAACACCCACACACATAAATTGTTTTCAAAAGTCTTTTTTTAAAATGCAGAGTATTTAGTCTTTAAAGGTGCCTTCTAGATATTTCAGGAGACCATAGTAATTAGAAAACTCTTTGAGTAACTGAAAAAGCACAATCTGTGATAAAGCATGTATTAGAGTAAAGCACTGATGGCGTACGTATGAGGATTTTTCATTCAGATTCCCGTAACCCACATAAAACCCTGAAAGTCAGGCACATGTAATCCCAGTGCTGGGAAGGCAGAAACAGGATTCCTGCAGCTTGCTGGCCTGCCATTCTAGGTGAAGCAATGAGCTCTAGGCGCATTAAGACTTTATCTCAAAATAAGATGCATAGGGATAGACAAAGACACCTAAGGCTGGCCTCCAGCTTCCACATGCACTTGCATACATATGTGTATATAAACACAAATATTACACACATAAAACAAGCAAAAACAACAGTCTAACTGATCAGCCCTTTACATCTTGATCTGTGGGTATGGGATCAATTTGTGACAATGAATTTCTTCATTAGGTTTATTTATAGCCTAATAAATTTTATAAAATCAAACCTAGAAAAATGCAGGATTGGAAAAACTTCTCACAATAAACTACAGTATCAACTTATATATTAAGTTTTTATATTTACATGTTGTATTACTTACTTTGATCATCATTGTGACTGAAGAATCGGCCAGAAGCAATGTCAAGAAGGATAGCCTTGTTTGGGGTCATGTTTCTGAGAATCACAGTCCACCATAACAGGGACGGTGTGGTGGAACAGCCTGGTCTGTGGCAGCGTGACCACAAAGCAGTAGCTTGTTACACAACAGCAATTAGAAGGCAGTGAACCAGATGGGAACTGAAGCTGGCATGGTCTTCAAGTATCATTCCCAATGACTTCTCTGTACCAACTACCCTCCATGTTTCAAAGATCTAATAACTTCCCAGAACATTACCATCAACTGATGACCAAGTGTTCAAACACATGATCCTGGGGTGGCATTTATAATCAAACTGTAAGAACTACCAATATCTTAGATTTTTGAAGGTGAATGAAAAACTAATTGTTTGTATTTGCTATACTTTGAAGTGCCTTGAGTATTTTTTAAAAAGGACTAATAATGAAAAAAATTCTTTCATAAGTTAGTGAAAGAAAGCTAAGAAAAGAAAGAAACTAAAACCACAGTTTACCCCCCCAAAATTCCATTTAAATCAAAACCAATATCAGAATCATTCAAATGAAAGTTCACATACTTTCCACAAAACTTCTGTCTTCACATTCTATGATATCTGCATTAATAATTCTTCCCTAAAAGTGATAAATTAGTATCTTTCCAGCTCGTGAGAGCTACATAAATCCTATATTCTCAGTTTCCCTTGATTGCTAGGACAATTAAAACCAGTTTGATAAGCAGAATATTTTCTATGAGACTTCTAAGGACTAGTGAATTAATAAATGATGATAATAAACAAGGACTATGATACTTTCTATGTATGTATATGAATGGACACACATACATATGAATATATATTTTATATGTATATACTGTGGGTATGTGTAGAATGGCTTTCAAGTATTTCTATTTGAGAACAATTATGATAAGCAGTCTTCATTTATCTATGCATTGCCAACTCAGATCCTGCTATGCTCTGCACTCCAAAGGCCCAATCACACTTAACTGTTACCTGAGCTCACTTGTCCCTTGGATTCTAGCTGTATTTAATCAATGAAAGACAGGGATTAGTCAGAGAATAGATATATATTTTCTCTCCCAAGCCAACTCCTTTTCCATGGTATCCTCCAACACAGCTCTGCATCCTCAACCCAGGCCATACCATGGTGTAGTCCCACTTTGGAACTCCTAGCAGTGTGGAGCAAGTGGGCTTGCAGTAACTCAAATCCCACTTACATTCAAGTCCAAGTCCCTTGCGTAGAATAACCAAAGATGCTATTTCCCAGTTAGCAACCCATCATGCTCTCTTCAGTCTTGTGTGCTTAACTCAGCTGATGTATTTTGCTCTAGAGCTCACTAGGAAAACCAAAAGCATTTACACTAAAAAGGATCTTTTCTTTTTATCAAATAAATCCAACTGTTTCCATGTTTGTGGCCTCTGATTTGCAGCTAGAATAAATGAACTGACATTGTGTTGGGTGACACTTCTTCCCTCTTATGCAAGTCCTTCCCTTAACTTGAACACAATTCCTCTATAAATAAAGAGCAAATGTGTTCCCATCATCCCCATCAGTCAACCTCTCATTTCTCTGTCTTTGTAGCAACATCTCAGGGAGTTAAGGTGACTTCACAACCTGTTCATCTCCCTTTTCTCATCTCTTCAATAGGTCTTCTGGGCACCCCTCGCCTCTGACATTAACGAAAGATACCGATTGCTTCTACAGTGACGAAACCATTACTTATTTGTCTTCACCTTATGAGCTTTTCAACAACACTGACAGACTGTTGACTTGTTTGTCTTCTCCTCCTGCCTCAAGGGATAGCTGTGGATGCCCATCTACTTCTCTACCCATGGCTGAGTCTTAGCATTCAGCTCCTTTGCTGCCCTTTCCTTTGTTTTAACACCCATCGGTTGTGTTTCAGGTTCAATCCAAAGCATTCAATGGACAAAGGTGCCCATAACAATATTCTCTTTGATTCGAGCTGTTTCACGCTGAGTGACTTCTGCCAATATCGACCACCATCCTCTAACTTTTATCCCAAGACCCACGTCTTCATGTCTATCATATTTTTTGCACCTCATTCACCTTATGTTTGTGAACTTGTTGATGTTCTGACCATTAGTACTTTTCTGAAACTCAAGTACAATGTCTGGAGCAAAAAATAGTATTACGCCAATATCTACTGAATATAACACATATCTGAAACACAAACTTAATATAAATAAATTGTTTCAATAATTTTAAAAACCTTATTACCTATTTTTAAAATTATAAAGACAACAAATACTCAGGAAAAAGTAGACAGATACTGCAGATCAGTGATTTTCAGTCTATGAGTCTAAACCCATTTGAGAATTGCATATCAGATCTCCTGCATATCAGATATGTACATTAAGATAGAAAGAAGTAGAAAAATTACAATTATGAAATAGCAATGAAATAATTTGATGACTAGATGTCACCACAAAGTAAGGAGCGGCATTAGGGTCACAGCAGTAGGAAGCTTCAGAAGCGCTGCTTTAGACAGACTTGACATAATGTGTTATAATATAATACTGGTAACATTTTGAGTATATAAACTCATAACAGGACCGAGTGAGTAAATTTGAACAACAACAAAGAGAGAATAATCCCAAATTACCATCATTCTCGCTGTGATTATAATTGTATAAATGAATATTTTCAATTTTTCATGAAGGTACACAATAAAGACAACTGAATATGCAAAGGAACTACATTTTCATATAAACTGTCAATAAGTTTGAGATGTGAAGTTGAAAACTTTCACCTTGAAAATATTTAGCACTGTGAACACTATCAGCTCATATAAAATGCTGCTTAATTGGAGAAATAATAATAATAATAATAAAAGACATGTTACTTTCTTCTATTTTATTCTTCTTTGAACCAGCCTTGGAACAGCTCAGATTTCTAGTGGCTCCCATGAAATCAAAGACACCATAGAGCCTTCTTGTTCTCATTGCTTTTAATTATTAAAGCATCATTTACAAGTTACTTACCTTCCTGCTTTTCTCCATTTAGTATTCGGTCCAACCCATTTCGTTTCTCTTCTCTGTTTTCTTTGCAGTTCCTTGCCACTGTCCACACCTCTAGTCTTTAGAAGCTCATGTCTTGAATGTCTCTATCTATAGAGATCTTAGCTCTCTTTATGACTTTAATGTCTGTATGCTCATAAACCATACCTTCGCAGTGCAACCAATACATCATTACCCTACTGCTGCATGTCTTAACCACATCCTAATAAATTCGCTTGGATATCTACACAATGTCCAACACTGAGCTCTAGCTTCCTCTAACAACAAATATTATATACTAACTGCTCCCATTTTAGAAAATGACATCTCCAATGATGCCAGTTTTTCAAGAGGGCATAGCCATTTGCCACGTGCCAAGCATAACAATACTACCTTAAAAAATGAACTCAATGATCCACCCCTGATAACACAACGATGATCTGAACAGAAACTGGCCTCTGTGCTGTACTGTCTCATGCTAAAGTTTTCATCTTCGGTTACAGAGGAAGTAAGAGACAACTTTGGATTTAGGGAGAGGAGGTCAGACCAGGTAGGCAAACAACTAGCCACTCTGTTCTGAAAGAAGAGCTAGAGTGTGGTTCTGCCTCCTTTAATCTCTTGGGCTTGTATTGAATAGAATGTAATCAGTGATTTCTAGAATCTTCACAACATTCTGAAAGTCTTTTCAAGTTTGTAGGATGCATAATGTTTTCCATTCATGGTAAACCAGAGTGGTAACTACCACTAATTTTCAAAATTCTGCATGATGGCTTGGATAGACAGGTCTTTCACAAGGAAAGGGAATTCTGTCTGCGGGCTGCCTGCTAGCCGAGTCAACTCTATGTGTCTTGGAACAAGGCTTCTTTGAATTTTTCAGGATAAATGAATTGCAACGAGGTCATGTTCATATTCCTGCCACTTCTCACCGCCTTTACACTGCAACCTATTCCTGGTCACTATCAATTTGGCAACTGCTGCCGCATCATCGTATTGTACACAGCTAAGTTTCAGGTACCTACAGCCCATTTCCAGGGGAGTTGGGGACAATTCTAAAACCATTCCCTCTTCTATTCAAATGCTCAACTGGATTTTTATACTGATTAAAGGTGACCCATAACATCTCCTCAATTAAATCTCTGCCTTCATTTTCTATTCGACTCCTCAGGGGCACTCTCTCTGTGATATGGGGCAATTTGTTGATAGTAATAAAATCCCCAACCCTCTGGACCTTTTCTCACTACTTTTCTCGCTAAAGGAATAGATAAGTAGCTTCTATTTGAGAGAACATTTAATTTAACTTCTTTCTTCTGTGTATTCTCCACAGTTGTTTCAGTTATTATTTTTGTAAGGTTTCATTTCAATATATTTTAGAATTTAATAATATTCAAGCACAAACATTTACTGAATAGATAATTATTTTACAGATGTGGGCACTAAGATGTAAAGATAAATATGGTATAATCTTTACCCTTTTATAAATTCAAAGTCTATGAAAGGAAATAAGACAAGTATATATTTCACTGAAAACTTTAATATAAAGAGGGTCCAATAAAGTACTCTAGAATGGGGCAGAAGGACGGGCACATGGAAAAATACTTTAGAAGAAGGATGACCTCTGAGCTCGATTTTGAGGGGTAAACTGGAAAAGGTGGAACACAGGCATCGAAATGTAGATGACATGAGCGGGGAAAGCAGCTGCAGGAGCATGTCCTTCATTAGGAACAGCTTCATTAAGTGTGGCAGTGTGAAAACAGGTAGCTGAGGCCCCTGGTGCAGACTGCAGGGGTTCCCTTGCTTAGTTAATTCTAAATACTTCTAAACCATGGAGGAGTCCAAAGAACTTTTGTTCAACTGAGTGACCAACACAGACAAGCTGAGGGGAATTTCAGCAATACCAGTAGAGAAAGGATGTGACCTAAGCTATACAATAGGGAGGAATTCATGCAGCCTGCTAAAGGGGAAGCTGTGGTGCCAAAGCATGTGTGAGTTAAGGAACAGAGGTGACAATGGAATAGAAGAGATGGGCTGAAAGGCATCCATGAGACAAATGTTATGAATGGATTCGCAGATATGTATTCATGGGCGTGGGTGTGCAAATCAGATTTGTGGATTTGAAGATGAATGCAATTACTTGTCTATTTCCGGGAGAGGATTGAACAGACGTCATAAGCCCTAAGCTTTCTTTTGAAGTTACTGTGGAATGACTCTACATGGAAACCACCCCATGCATACTAGGAAACACATGAAGGAAATGCAAAGAGAGTTGCCAGATGGAAGTATGGGAGACAGAGCCAGGAAAATCTGATGTTATTTAAATAGAATTGATAAAACAAATCCCAGAGAAGACCATTTTCAAAGTTGAAGAAAAGGAGATGACCAAACTATATGAATGAGACATTATAAATGTTGAAGAAAAGAGCAGAGATGACCAAACTCTACCACGAAGTCGTAAACTCTCATGATGACAGGCTAGAAGAAACATGTCCATTCCACAGAATCAAATATCAACTTCAATGCAACTCTGGGCTTTGTATTTTTCCACGACCTTTACCACTGAAGCAGCCAGGGCCCAGAAGGGTAGCAGACTTTCAGAGTTCACATTCCAGTAAGTAAGAGGGACAAAATGTGAGCCTGTTGCTGTATACATCCAAAGCCAGAGTTTTTACTTGGTAATCCCCGGTCCCTTCATTTGATGCCCTAAGGCTCAATTCTCAATGCACCCTAAACCAAATGCAGGAAATCATGATTGACACCACTAATTGAATGATTCACAAACAGCACTCACCCCAGAGTTACCCATGAAAAGCTCTGGGAAGAGCATTCATTACACTCAGTTCCCTTGGCGTCACCCAAGGCATGATCAAAGAATATTGTGTCCCCATGATGTGAGGACTTCAAGCCTATCTAGTCTTTTCCTCTGTCAAACTGTAAGCTCTTCAAGCAAAGGCATAGCTTTCAACAGTGATGTTTGAACTCTGCAAGTTAAGTGAGGATAAGGGCTGGAGTGTCAGTGTATGGTCTGGATATTGTAGGACTGAAATAGGAACCAATTATAAGTAAGGAGAGTTGTTATTTCAACAGTTGATCTGAAAAGACATATAGAGTACAAGAAGACATAGGAAGTTACCCAGGAAACGGGACTATGGACAACTTTTAGATTTAAGATTAATTTATTAAATTAATTTTAAATTATGGAGCTAACTATACTCTAAAAGGCTGATCAGTATCTGTACTTTCACTCCTATGAAATTCATAAAATCAAAAATTTTCCCAATAATCACTTTTAATATCCCTTCAGTGTGTACTCTAAAATTAATGTCTCCCAGTCTTACAGTGGGGCACAGAGCTCTGCAGTCTGGTTAAAGCCAGCACACAGATCCAATGTTAATAGTATCTAGGGCAACACAACATAAACCCTGGCTGCTTTCTCAACCTACATTTCAAGGATAGAAAGAAACCAATGAAACAAAAATAAAACCCAAATAAGCATCCTAGACTAGATCTCATAATACTCTATGTAGTTATTGTTGGATTTTTTTGTTTTTATTTTGTAAGTAGACATGAGGAAAAAAATCATAGAATATTTCTTATAATTTGCATATAAAATCACACACAGAGGCCCTCACATTCCCTATTGTGAGACTGGACTTCTAAATTCTTTCTTATTTTAAATATGGAAGGACTGGAGGGACTGGAGAAACAGTTCAGTCCACAAAGTGCTTGCCACACAGACACAGCGCCTTGTTCAGATTCTCATGCGTGGGGCACTCTCCTGCGCCAGGTAAGGTGGTGGTGTAATGTGACCAGAGGAGAAGCACAGGAAAACTCATGGATCGCATTGGCCTCCTAGTCTTGCTGATTCGGAGGATTTCAGGTTCAATAAGAGACCCTACTCAAAAAAATAAGATGGGGAGTGATAGACCTCCACATGCAAGCACACAGCAATTGCAAGAGCTCCCAAAAACATACATGTGCACACAAACATATGGCACATACACACAACCACACACACATGAGGCCATCCAAGGCTAGCCACCATGGAATAAATGTACAGTGGTCAACACAAGCTCCACAGTTTGCTCTCATTGAAGGCTCAGTAAAGAAGGAAGGTAGAGAATTTTTCATCTTAAACTCTCCAAAATAAACATAATCTGTCACATCCTTCGTGGAATTTTGAGAAGAGTGAGCAATCGTTTTAGACGTCAAATGTAAACGGTGTAAGGAAGCCTAAAACTCCATTACTTTTTTTCTGCAATGGTATATTGTCACCTTGTACGATGTATCTTAAAGTCTTAAACTACAGGCTATCTCAATGAATTATCAGAACCCCTCCTGACATGGCATTTAAGGAATGTGAAGCAGATTCACATTAGCAAGTGGCTATTCACACACCTGTCAGATGATGCCAGAATTCCCACTTTCTACATGAGCCCTAATTCCCAGTTTCTGATGAAGTGTCTTGAATACTGAATGCTTCTTTAGGGTAAAATAATTTTCATGCAAGTGTTAAAATAATGTAATGTACTATTTTGTAGCGGGTCATGAAATGTTAGAACTGCCATGTTTCTAGAAACATATCTGAAGGACTATCCCCCAGGACTGAGATAAATACAGGGAGAAAAGGGACAGCTGAGATGCACTGAAACTGTGTCACCCTCCAATGTGTCTAAAGGAGAATTATGCTGTTGAACGCTCATTAAATATGTTTTACTGACTAGAAAAAAAGACATCATGAGTGAGGTAAACCTGACCCAGAAAGACAAATACAGTGTACTCACTCATAGACATAAAGCAAAGAGCAACGAGCCTGGCTACAACCCCAGAGAACCTAGGTAACAAAGAGGACCCTAAGAGAGACATTCACGGATCTGCCTAGGAAGAGTGAAAAAGACAAGATCTCCTAAGAAAACTGGGAGTGTGGAGAGCAGAGGGGAGGGCAGAGGGGGAGAAGAGAGAAGGGGAAGGGAGTTGAGGAAAAATGTATAACACATTCCTGTCCAAACAATTGAAATGAGAAGGATTTAATAACAACAAAAAAGATGAAAAAATATGTCTTCATATGCTGTCATTAAAGTATTTGCTGTCAGACCGCTAGCAGGGTGCATTCTGGGTTCACAGGAGTAATACAACACAGTTTGAAAGCCTGTGTAAATACACAAGTTATGCTAAATATGTTAAAGAACTAACTTTGTTTCCCAAACAAGTTTATTTATATGAGGTGATTAGGGACAAAGTGATTCTTTGGAATTTAATTCTTTGCTGAGATTTAGGTTTAAACTTTGAAGCTTACAAACAATAAATACATGGAGGTATCCCAAGGCTAAAACATTCTAACATAAAACAAGTAAAAAGTGACTTGCATATTTGCAAGAAACAAAAGTCCACTTGGGAACATACCTGTGCTCTGACAATACAGAACTCTTCACAAAGTTCAACTCCATTGTGTACAGAGAGTTTCTACTGAGCAATAGGGCATAATCTTTCTACTAAGCAAATCGAAAGTCAATATGGAGGTCAGCCAGATGGCTCAGCCAATAAGCACCAAGCCTGATGATTTGAGATTGATGACCTGAATTCACATACTAAAAGAGAGCCCTGACTCCAGAAAGTTGACGTATGACTGCCACCCCTCCATCATGACATATGTTGAACCCCTGCACAAAAATAAATATATGCAATAAAAGACATCTGAAGTCAATACAGAGGCCATTTAGGAGGGTGGCAACCGTCCATCAGGTCAGAGCAGAGGATTTTAGGAAAGAGCTCTTAACAACAGGGACATGAAAGTAAGAGTGTGAAGATAAGGGTATAGTCAAAGAAATCTTTAAAAAATGAAAACAGAACAAGTGGTGAAAGGATTAAAGAACGGCACGAAGCAATTTACCTACGGTGCTAAATGCATCAATAAACATTTCTTTGGCATATACCACGTGAACAATGTCTTACCATGTACTCCATATTAGAGGCGGTTGGGTACACCTGACTTCGCAGTTTATTATGGAGATCCAAGATGCTCTGCATGTCATTGTCCGTGATGGCTCTTTTGCCTCTTTGCTTGGCTGTCCACCATTCACCGTCCTCATCCATGTACTTTTCCAAAAGTTTCTCCAACAAAGTGGCGTTAGGAACCACCATAGCTGGAACCGCTCTAGCCACGAAGAGCAGTGTGGTCACTCGGAGCCACTCCCGCGCAGTACACATCATAATGAATGGCCTCGGGGTTTCCCCGGGAAAATCTCCAAGATAGGCTCTTCCACGCCTTTTGGCTATAAGACATGTCACGTGATTAAGATGAATTTATTTTCTAATGCCAAACTTCAACAAGTAAGCACTCAGTTTCTGAGAACACCTTTTCTATAGCCCTTATTCCCCCACAGAGAATTTTCAACAACACACTGTTTGCATAAAATATTTTTCCATGCTACCCATGAAGCCAAAAGTCAAGGGCGAGAGTAGCCAGGAAGCGAAGCTCAAGGTTTGAGAATAATTTCTGAATTTCAAGATTTTAAAGAACACAGATTACATTTAGCCTTCATTGAATACAATTAGTACAGTGTTTGTTTCTATCTAGAGGTTCTTTTTTTCCTGAATAAACTTTCAAGAGTTTTTGTTGTTTTTAATTTAAGGCGCAATAACCCGATATCTCATTTGTAGTTCATAGCAATTCATAATGTCCATAATAGTCTGAAATTGCAAGCGAATTTTTACACTATCCATGCCTGTGCCCACGGGTACCCGGAGAGGGCCCGGTGGAACACTGCGAAAGAATGGCCCAGGTCCCTGAAGCAACTTCTCTTTGACCGGCGCGGAGATGAAGAAATCAATTACATTCCCTGCAAAGTTTGTGCCCAACTTGTGAACCATACTCTACCAAGAGCTCTCCTGGAGAACTTCAGAACAAGTTCCGTCGGACACAGCAGGAGCCCACAGTTCACTGAACCGAGCAAAGAGGGCGAGCCCAGCACAACGTGATACCAAAAAAGTTACTTGCAGGAAATAAGCCAGGCTCATCTCTGTAGCCACGGGTTCCTGCCTTGTAACCCACCTACCCTGTCTGGGCCAGACCTTTCTCTATAAGTTGGTGTTTTCACTAGATCGTGTTTCCAAACGGGGAGCTAGGAAAACCTGGCAGCTGGATCGCTCTGGATGCAGCTTGTGAATCGACCTTACCTCTCCAGTGTGATGTTCCCCGGGAGAGCTGAGTCGAGCAGGACAGCGGGTCCCGGCAGCTGCCCCCAGCCTCCACACAAGACTGCACAGAAGCGGCGACTGGAAAGGACCGGACCACAGCGGGACTCTGAAGTCCCTACCTCTGTGACTCCTCGCAATCCTGGGAGGAGAAGCGAATGCAGGCTCCGAAGTTAGATAGATGAGTGGGCGCGGAGAGCAGCTCGCCCTGAACAGTGGGCCCCCCTGTGTTCCTGAGCCTTCGGTGCTGGAGGAGGGGTGGGGCAAGGGGAAGGCTCGGCTGCGACTGGCGACCTCGAGCTCAAGTCCGGTGTAGTCCCAGCATGCAGAGCCCAGACGCCAGGCGCTTCCGCAGCTCCCCAGCGCTCGCGGGCATTTATTGAGGTCCCTGCGCAGACACGTGACGCCAGAGCCCTCCTTGCCCACCCCCACCTCCACCTCCACCCAGTCCTGGCCCGGGGCCCACGAGAGTTGACTAGCAGCAAGCCAGGAGCTTTCGGAGGTGTGCTCTGGGCCTCTGTGACAGGGGCGGGGATGGTCTGGACCTTAGAGGAGGAGAGCCCCTAACTTATCCCTCCCCTCCTCAGCTCTTCTGCTATCAGGCACCCTCCCCTAGTTTCTCTCTGATGAGGAGCTAAGCCTCCTGCATAGCTTGGCTGCAATGGAGCTGGCCCCAGTACCTGAGGTGGGTGGGCGTCAGGTGTCCTCAGAACCTTGAGTGTTGTACACACAAAAGGAAATCTAGGGGGCAGGATGAAGAGAGAATCTTGAAACTTTATTTTATTTTATTTTTTAATGTTGTCTTATGGGGACCCATAGGGCTCTAGGACCTAGTTTCTGGAAGGGGGAAGTCATTCTTTCGCTTCTAAGCCTTAAGGAGGACCAGATGGAGTAGGGGTTTTCAGACTATTGGGGTGGCTATTGCCTGACAGACCTCC
This sequence comes from Myodes glareolus, assembly GCF_982192425.1. Taxonomy (NCBI): domain Eukaryota; kingdom Metazoa; phylum Chordata; class Mammalia; order Rodentia; family Cricetidae; genus Myodes; species Myodes glareolus. Next base: position 63,228,777 of record NC_142041.1, on the reverse strand, counting down.
ACTTCATTCAGTCATAAAACATGCAACATTGACTGCTCAAATGAGATTACACCACTTGGCATTCGTGAAAATAAGAGAGGGTCCTTTAACTAATTTATCTTTCATAGATTCACAGGAGTTTAATTCTCAGTCTCAGGACAGACAGTGAGAAGTGGAGCTCCCTCATTGCCCACGTTGCAACCTGAAGTAGAAATTTACTAATTTTAAATGTATTACCTGTCGCCTTACTGAGTGCAACGTTGTACATGCACATTTTTATTTTGAAGTGGGTTATTTAATTCTGCATAGCATCTCTTCTTTTTATAAAAAAAATATTTATTTATTATGTATACAGTGGCCTGTCTGCATGTATGTCTTCACACCAGAAGAGGGCACCAGATCTCATTACAGATGGTTGTGGGCCACCACGTGGGTGCTGGGAATTGAACTCAGGACCTCTGGAAAAGCAGCCAGTGCTCTTAACCTCTGAGCCATGTCTCCAGCCCACATCTCATCTTTAGTGAATCCTCATCTCAATTTTCTTTTTAATATCTGGAGTATCTTACAAGACCAAATAAAATCCTGTGACATTTTTCACAGGCTCTCAGATCATTCCAACCTCTACCTGCCCCTTTCCACTACCTGTGCCTCTGTGTTGCCTGGCACAGGGAAGAATGGGAAATAGACCGATCAGGAGGAGTAAATTGTGGACCATATAGAAAATTCTTTAGGTGTAGTCTCACAATTTTTATCTTCAGCCTCTGAAACACAAAATGTCTGTAAATTTGTAGGTTTGAAATAATTCATGATTCTCATGCCTGGCATTCAGAAAACTGGCTTTTGTATTCACAAGTGATAAGCGGCTTCGTGGTATGAGTTTATCATAAAGGAATGGTGGTATTGCTGAAGATGGAGTTGGTGTCTGTCGTAGGTATCACTGAAAACCATGAAGGGAATTGAGTTAAGCCTGTTGAAAGTAGTTGCATATACTTGAAATATTTGAAAAAGACTTTAATTGGGATTAAAGAAATTAAAATGCCAAGAATTTTGGTAAAGAAATTATTACATTTTAATAAAAGAATGTCTTAAATATTCCCCATGTTAAACATTAACCTTTCAATAAGTTTTTCATTCTCAATTTAGCATGTAAACTTTCTTCAATATGCAAAAAGCATCCTGTTCATGCTTTTGCTTATTGTTGCAAAGTTTATCTGTAAATTGAAAAACATCGTGCTCACATAAAATTCACGTCAAAGTGGAACTTTTATTTGTGGCTGAAGCATCCCTTGTAAAGCCATGGTGGGTGGTAGCATTTCTATTTTTTTGTGGCAGACATTGTTGAGTACCAGGCCAACATGGGGTCTCCCACCATTTTATGCCTTCCAAATCCACAGCCTCTGGTTTTAGTAGAGGTGTCTTCCTTCTCATGTGAGACAGAAACCTTAGGAGGTGACTGGCTCTCATTCTAAGTGACTCATCACAATAGATTGGTGGAGCCATGATTAACTTCGTCAAGAGATGGTTCAAGCAATATTTGCTCATACCTGTAGTTAAGGCTGAAGAAAAGGGATAGAAAAGTTTTCTTCTGTCATAAAAGGAGGTTCATAAAAAAATGTATCTTTAAGTGCCAGTTTGTGAAATTTGTAAATACAGCTGACATTGTGCAAAGAAGACAGACAAGCTAAAGACAATGACCTCTTTACCTGTTGAGCAAAAGGAAATTTGTGTCTCTCTTACCCTGCTATTGACACATCATGAGACCATTTCCCTCCTGTTTTCTTTTGTGAGGTTATAACACATGTGTGAGCCACACCAGACTGGTTTGAGTGTTGAGTGACTTGCAGTGCTTTGACTATAAACCACACGCTTCTGCAAGATGGTTCTTCTTTGGCCTGTGTCATATTCTCCATGCTGTGGTTTTCTGTATATGTTCTGAGAAAAGAATTACCTTAAAATGTGTTCTAGCTAACCGTTGAATTTCCAAAAGTGAGTATTTGTGGTAGGGATGGCAGTCAGTCCATGTTATGACTCCACATCTCATCGATCAGGGCAGTTTGATGTTTCTCCTATGGATTTCTTGTGTTTGGTATTTTCAGAAATAGAACTGGTATTTATTCATTTATTTGAAAGATTTATTTGTTTTTCTCTTACTTGTATGAATAGGTACCTGCATGTTTGTGTGTGTGAGTACCACAGGTATGCCTGGTACCCTAGGAAGACTTGAAGGTTATGTCAGATTCTTTGCAACTGGTGTTACAGGAGGGTGAAAGCCACCACATCAGGGCTGAGAACCAAATCCATGTCCTTGCCTAGAACAGGAAGTGTTCTTAACTCCCAAGCCATTTCACCAGCCCTGAACCCTGCAGAAGGAAGACTTGCCTATACAAAAGTCATGAAGAAAACCATACACTGTTATCTCTTAATCATATTGTTTGCCATTTTCCCATCACATCTTTGTTCCATACGAGATGGACTTTTTAGTACATGGCAAAGAAGAAAGTTTAAATGGAAGTAGATTTATAAAGAGTCACAATGATTGTCATCATCACTGGGATCGTTCAGCATAACATTCAGTTTTAAAAACTAAGAGAAATAGATGCCATTGCTGAGGCCAGGCATATTATGATGCTTTATTTGGATTAGTGAAGACTCTAACTGTGCAGACCCACATTCGTGTCACAAATTGGAAACTCCTTAAAGTGTGTCTTGATCTCTTGGAATGAAATGAGCCTCCTTTTAGGTTCGAATGAGGCCCTTTAACATTATCTTGCAGTCTGACTGCTCTTCCCTCACTAACTTCAGTAGCTCACTTGAAATTATCTTCTCTCACAGTTGTGGCAGTCTCTGTGTATTTCAAAAGCATTCAGTAATTTCTGTGTCCTTCTCTGCCTTTCTTCATACTCTGCATGGAATCCATAACATTTAGTCTGATGATCTACATTCAAACCACCCTCTTCCACACCGGTTTTCACAGTTTAGTCGTCCTCTCCACCACTTCACTGACCTCTTTCTATTTTTCAATTGATAGCTGCTTAGATACTTGTCCTATTTCCTAGCAATACGAATAAAAAACTCTTGGCAGAGTAAGCTTTGCACATGTATTGTTTTTTATGACATACAACTTGGAGTTTGTGGAATACAACACATGATCTTGGGAAAGTCCATTCGTTAGTTGCTTTTCCAGTTGCTTTAACAAAATACCAGACACATGCAACTCAGGGGGAAAGGATTTATTTGGGTTTACAGGACAGGGTGTATATAGCCTTTGGTGTGACTGGAGAGCAGTTTAAACATGAAGTGTCTGGTCACAGATGGGAGGTGACAGGAAGCAGACAGCTCTGGCCAGAAGGGAAGTCCAGCAATGACTCTTAAGGTCCAGCTCCAGTGGCCAACATATATCAGCTAGGCCTAAAATCCCAAAGGCTGCACAACCTCTACATACAGCACTAGCAGCCAAAGACCAAGTGTGTAAACACATTCAAACCTAACAGTCCATGTGCTCCGGGACGTGTATGGCAGACAAACTGGAATCCATAAAGTAAACAGAGATCATCATGCTTGAGATGATTGTCACCTAAGATATTTCCTTCGGGGGAGACATCCATGACTGAAGTAAGTATGTGGAAGACTAATGTGCTACAGAGCGAGGAGCAATTCAGATGGTTTTAAGTGTAAAAAGTGGACAGGACGTACCAACTCTGGGAAGTGTCTCCAGACCAACTGACTTAACAGAGTTTCAGTGCTTTCTGATTAAGGAGTACTGCCCTAAGCCATTCATTTCAATTCAAATATATGGACACAAACTCCCCTCTAAATAAATAAATGCAATGCAAAACAAAACCATTTATTATTTTCCATATAGCCTTCCTATTAGAAAACCCACATTGTATTTCAGGAGGGTGCTGTATTTGTCTTATGAATATCATTTCAACTGGAAGATTATGTTTCTGCATATCATTGTATAACCATTATGCATAATTATATCATCAGCAGATTTTCTTTTATCTAGCATATCCATAGAAAAATGCATTCATTGACATTCAAACATCTGCTTTGAGCAATGTGTTTTCCCTTCTTTAAAGTACAATGAACAGAAAGACAAAACTATTTTCAAATTAAAGAAGCTTCTGAAGCACATTCGGGGTGTCTTCTCTCTACCTAGCTCAGCAGATGTGCTCCTCAGTGTGTTTGGGGTCGAGTCTTCCAGGCTCAGGGGAAGAACGGTTGAAGGAAGAGTACTATGACAGGGCAAGTCTCCACCCATTCATCAGCAGAATTCATGGCTCAGGCTAAGTTCCATTTCAACCTAAAGGGGATGGAAACCTCCTCAGCCATCATTAGCTCTCCTGTGGAGAAATAGCTGGCGAAAGTCCAGCGCTCCACTTCAAACGACAGTTTGGCAGAATAGTAATTAAGAGAGCAGAACATCCCAGTGTCTAGCAGATAGATGAATTTTACGATTAAGAAATTGTGTATGTGTGAGGAGTGTGTGTGTGTGTGTGTGTGTGTGTGTGTGTGTGTGTGTGGTGCCTAAGTATTAAACATTCTTTCACTACACATCAAGGGAGTTATTAATGAAATTTTAGTATAAATAGATGAATTATACAGAAAATACTGGGGACAGGGAAGAAATGAGCAACATTTTATTTGTAATACATAACCTCCAACTATTCTTCTGAGAATAAGCCCAATAATTGGTATGGATCTTATCAATGTTTTTGGTCTAAAAATTGTCATCGAGGAAATGGCTCAGTCAATAACACATTGGTCACACAAACACAAGGACCTGAGTCCCTAGAACCCTAGACAAGACAGCACAAGAATTTGGTAGGCACAGACAGGAGGATCCTTGGAGTTTATTTGCCTTACAGCTTAGTTAATTCAGTGAACTTCAGGCTCAGTGAGAGACTCTGTCTCAAAAAATACAGCAGAGAATGAATTAGGAACATAAATGATATCAACCGTTGGCATGCACTCGCATAAACACATACATATTGAATGAACACTTAATACCCCCCACACACACAAGAGAATTACTATAGAATAAAAGATGAGGTGGCCAGTGGCTTTATAAACAATAAGCTCCCCTGGAGTCAGAGTTACAAATGGTTCTGAACTTCCACTCATTAGTGTTGAGTTGGGAGGCAAACTCAGGTTTTCTGAAAAAGCAATATGTACTCTTAATCTCTGAAAAATCTCTACAGCCCAGATCACCATCTTTTTTGTTTTTTGAGACTGAGTTTCTCACTGAACCTAGAATTCAATTCTGCAGAACTATCTGGGCAGCTAGATCCCCCAGAGGTCCCTATGTCCCTCCCTCTCTAGAGCTGGAATTACAGGCACATACCACAAAACCTGACTGTGTATGTGTGAGGGATCCAGACTTAGGTCCTTATCCTTGTGTAACAAACATTTTACTGACTGATTCATCTTTCCAGCCTCTAAGTATAATCCATTTTATCTGAAATAAGTATATACTTAGAATAGGCACAATTAGGTTTAATAAATGATCGTGGTGATTTGAAAAACATGTTCTTTATGGAAATTTTCTTCTTTCTTTCTTTGAGTATCCATTTTAAACTAAACATTCCTCATGTAGAGAAAGACTGAATTTTGGGGGGCCACAAATCTTTCTTTTGCCTTGACTTTGGACTTGGCCACATCACTTCCATTGCCCATCTGAATACTGCTGGAAGTGCCAGAGTATTTAAACCAAACTAACACTAAGACAAAGCAACTTGTATCTGCCATCTTGGAATCCCCCACCCAATGTCATGAAGCAGTATACCACACTTGCAACTGTTCTTACACGATAGGCCTGAATTAGACTCTAAACCACGGGATTCAGCTTATTCTACCAGAGGCTGTTCAAGACCACACAGTCCACCTACCAGATTCAGAAACATTAATCTAAGCTCCTGAAATTATACTGTTGTAGGCTGTTCAAAAATCACCAGAGAAAAATCCCAGCTAGTCAACAAACACTGAAAGTAGTGGACTAGCCATGTAGAATAAAAGTTTTTGAGGTTCAGAGGGATTAAGTAAATAATACTTGATGACCCATTTTTCCTTAAAATTAATGTCCTTGCCAGAGCACTCTATTGACGAGACTGCCCCACCCACTGCTACTTTCTTAGAAAGGCAAACGAAAATCTTTGTCCAATGCAAAACTGGTATGTATTGGAGGTAGGAGGCAGGGACACGCTCATGGAGGGTATCTGCACTAACCATTTTTTAAGTGTCTATCATTTAATTCTAACTTCACTAATAGCTTGCCTTTTTTAATTTTTATTTTTCTATGAATCTTGCCAAAATCCCAGTTAGTGTCTCTTAGCAGAATGACAAGTGAGTACAAGAATAATTGCACCTCAGTGATTCGATTTTAAAGTAAAGCAGGGAAACGGAGGATAAAATGTTGCACCAAGTGTGCTTCACAGCTCTCCCTCCCAAGAGATTCTTCCACTTGGAAAAACTGAATTACTTTTCTAAAGAATTTCTGGATTTAAAAAATGTATGTTTTTAAACAATCATACTCTATTGTTTTATAATATTTTAATAAATGAGTTGCTTCAGAAAAATATAACCATGAAAAAGAGAATGGTTCAAATCAAACAAGATTTTTTCGTTTACTTTAGAAAGAACTAGTTTTGCAAAAAGAATACTCATTGACTGAAAAAGAAAGAAAGAAAAACGTGAATAGCAGGAAGCATGTAGGGTCAGATCCAAGGTGAGACACATTTCTTGATATGGAAAAATAAAAATGAAGTACAAAGACTTTCTGCCCTCAGCATTATTATATAAAGGAAGCAATGTTCTGCAAAGTCAGGTTAAGGCTGTGCCAGGAAGGAAGGAGTAGGTGTGTGTTCTGAGACGTGAACAGTGGCTAAGATCCAGATGGCCAACAGAATGGCTGAGTGCGGAATCAGAAAAATTTAAGACACGTTTCTCCACTTGCCAAGGCAGCAGCCTATCCAAGTTCATTCAAGACTTCATAGAATAAACTGAGGTAAAACTGTAATTTTTAATTATAAATTTTGAACATGGAAAATTTAACATTGCCTGTAAGTTAAAGAGATTAATCCAAAAGGAATATGTAAGAAAAACTATTCACTTAATCAAATACCAAAAGGTGGACTCGATTTCTACTTTAATAACTTATCTGTTGATAACAATTCAGCACACAGACTATCCATTAGCAAGACGAACATTGCTCCCACACATCGAGCAAATTGCCTTAGTCTATCTAACCAGATTTCCTGTTCTACTTCTGGCTTCTCAAGATTTGTTTAAAGTCTGCCCTCAGCTCAGTTTGCTAATCCCAGGGACAGGGATAGAATTAAAGGAATGCAAAGCAAGGAGAAAACCATCTAAAGATGTACAGGCCCGCTGTCTTTCCCCTTGCCAGTTTACTATATTATCCACAATTTCCCTTTTCTTCCTATGTCTTTTTCAAAAGACAGCTTTTTGTTTCTAGCACTCAGTACTACTTTGAACATTAGCAACTTTATATGCTTTAAATATTCACTCAACTATGAACTGTTTTTGGAACTTTTCTAAAGCTATTTAATTTGGTAAAACGTACCTTGCCATTGATCTTCAGTTTGTGGCATAAGGCTGGCATCATTCTGTTTCTGTAGCCATCCAAGGTGAATATAATTTCCTTAGACAGAAGTGGCTCTGTCTTGGCATTTCATGAATAGTCAGTGATCATGACTTCCTGCTTCCTAAATCCTGAAACTGGTTGCTTTCCACTGGTCATCAACACCCCAAAAATACCTACCAAGAATGTAAGCAGCCCTGGGGAAATCTATTTTCCTCATCATGTAGTTGTTACTTAGTTATTTCTTTTATAGTAGCATGGTAAATACCTTTAGTTGATTCTAAAACTGAGCTGCTCCCTACCATTATTTACATAATCATAGATGACAACGTGTATGAAAAAGAAATTTTCTTTATTAACTTTTTTTTTTTTTTACTATGAAGAAAGTTCAGGTCATTAGGTCAAAGAAATGGTCATTCCCTGTGCTATAGGCTTATGCATGTTGAGTTACTCTAAGCCAAATTATCATTTAATTAAAAAATTGAAATTATACAAATGTGAGGCTTGGGAGATGGTTCAGTCTGTAATATGTGTGCTGAGCTTAAGCATGAGAACCCAAGCGCAGATTCCCAGCATCCACAGGGAAAGCCAACATGGTAGACCAAGCCTGTATTCCAGCACTAGAGAGACAGAAAGAGGAGGGTTTCTGGGGTTTTCCAGACAGCAAATTTAGCCAATTTGGTAAGACAGAGGTTCACTGAGTCATCCAGTCTCAAAAAATAATATGGGAAGTGCTTGAGAAAAACACCTGAATCCAAACTCCACCCTCCACATACGCATGCACACCTCACAAAAGTCCAGTCTGATGTTCACAATTTCCTACCATGAAAGCGTCAAAATGTGGTTTGTTGTGAAACGCAAGAGTTCTGTTCTTCATGACTATTGGAAAATAGCAAAAGCCAAAGGTCAGTCTCTTTTTGATGCTTAACCCAAAAGATAATATCTCAAAACCCAAAATGTGTTCAAGGTACCACATTCATTATATCGCCTTATTAAATGGTACACGCAAAGGCCATAGTATCTCCTAAGGACACAACCTTGGGTCCATATTCTGAGAAAATATTTCCACTTATTTTTCCAACTTCACCAACACTACTTTATTTTAGTTCATTGCTATTTTCAGACTTCCAATAAAAGAAATCACTTTGCTTCTAGATTCAAGTCTGATAGAATTATACTGCAATCTTTGTAACTTGAATTCAAAATACTGAGCACACCTGGACATTTTCTATGGCCTTGTGTTTTTTGAACTTTTCTAAAACTATTCCAGTTTATTATTTTTATAAATAGAAAAGTAAGTTGATAAATAAAGCCCAGGCTATGAACATTGTACCATCTTGGATCTTAAACCTCATTGTTTACAAGTCTAGTCAAATAATCTTCCACTTGACAGGGCTTTCAACAAAACTGACTGTTTGGGGTGAAATCTGAGATAGGTCCTTGAGGCTGTGGCTGACAAGGGTCTCAGACATGTCCTGACAGGAGGCAGCCTCCCCTACTATCCAGACCAGATGGTGTAAGTACCTCAGGTTCTCATAGCAAACAAAGGAGAGAGGGAGCAACACATGGGAAAGCACATCTTTTGACAGAGTGAATGGGTAAACACTCTAATTATAAAGTTAGAAGCAATGAATCTTCTGCACTATTCTTTGTAGGTTCGAGGTTTTCAGATACATTTTAATTATTTTTCATAGTTTGGGGAGCTAAAATTTTCATAATGTGTAAGAAGATTTTAATTTTTTCAAATATAAAGAATCATAATTTTTATGTTCAGAGGCCCAAACAAAGTAAATTCAGCTATACATTTAAAGTCTGTCTATACATCAATCCTTTGCTAGTACTAACCTGGACAAACCTCAGAAAAATCCAGTGATCCCAGATGAATGTTCAGTAAATTTCTTAATTTTGATTTTGGAGATAATAGGAAGCCAAGGGATGAGCAAGAGATGCTGTTGGAACCACTCTGACAGCGTTTGACAGGGTAGTATTTCCCACGAAAATCCACTGCATTTTCGAGAGAACAGATTCATAATCTTTTTATCATAGTCAAACATAACAAGTTTACTTTCTTTGTGAGTTTTTATTTTGTCTGAGAAATTCTTTCCTTACTTGATAATGGAAAGATCCCCTCTTGGCTAGGTGTGATAACAAATGCCTGCAATCAAGGTGGCATTAAGTCTCAGCCTCCACAGTGCTGAGATTATGAATTAGAAAGTGCATGTGTATATGTTTGTGTGTGTGTGTGTGTGTGTGTGTGTGTGTGTGTGTATGTGAAGGTGACATGGAAGAAGTAGAAAGGAGTGTAAAAATCATATAAATACAGTACCCATATATAAAATTTTCAAAAAAGCAACTTGTAACATTTGTGTTAGTGATAAATTTGAGTTCAGAATAAACAAGCAACCTCAAAAATCATTCAGTAAAACACAAACAAGTCAATTAAGGATAATTCTAAAAGAAATAGATGGAAAAAATGGTAAGCTAAAGATTGAAGAGAATTACACTATCTTGTTATTGATTAGGTTAATTTGGGTTTTAAAACAAATAACCATCCTACTCATAATATCAGTTTTCACAACAAAGCACAGAAAGTGGATTCTTATACTAAGAACTTACCATGCATATTCAATTATTGATCTAAATATTTTATGGATAAATAAATAGAGGACACACATAGGAAGGACACACCAGCATAAAGAGTTACCACACTGATAGAGTGGAAGAGAAATGTTATCGGGCAAAACATTGCCATCTTTAAAGGAGAGGAGGGAGAGAGAGAAAGAGAAAAGAGATAATTCATATTGTATGAACTTTTCCAAGCTTCTTACCCCCAGTCCTCATAGATCTTTTGCAATCCACTGTTAATACGGATAAACTATTCGTAGTAACTTTAAGAAGTGATGTTTCCCGACAAACATACAATGAAACAGACATTGTGCGACTGTCGGTGACTTCCTCAAACCTGGCCATAAGAGAGTGTCAGTCAAGCAAGCTGTGGTGCTCACGAATGTTTTCTATCAAGGCATATTCCTGGCTGTATCAGGGGACAGGAGTATGGAGTTTGGATAGAGGTCTAATCTACGCTGTCATTTGTCAGCATTCTAAACTCAAGGAAGTCATAAACACTCTGTGCTCTCCATATTTTCATTTAGTCAACTCTTAAAAAGGTTCAACTTCAGAGGAAACAAGTTGAGAAATATCAAGTTGTCTATCAATGGAAGGATGCAGGAGATTCTTTTAGAAGAAGAAACAATAAATCAATGCTGATGCCCCCATTTCTTTCCTAATAATGATGTTGTCATTGCCTAGATAGAAAACCAGAACTTAAGTTGTTGGAGCTCTTTACCAAAGTCCCCTACAAATGTATCTCCAGTGAATTGTTTCAGATGCACTCTAACCCCAACAAAGTCCATGTGTTAAATGTTTGGTCCCCAAGATCGTGTGATGGGGAGATGCAGAGCCTCAAGGGGTAGGGCACAGTGAGAGTTCCGAGGTTCCCGGGGTATGCTTTCACAGTGTAGATCTCACACAACCCTTTGAGTTCTCCTTAGAAAGAGAATCAAGCAGAAGTCAGCTTTGCTTGTCCTAGTCTCTTGTTTTCTCTCTGCTTCCTAAATGAGGACGGGAGCCCCTGCCCTGAACGACCTGGTCAGCACCATTGCTCACACTTCACCTGCCGTGGTCCCTCACTACAGCTGACCTGATGCAGAGTCCACATTTATGAATCTTCCAAATTGTGAGCTAAAAGTTTCATTTCTTCCTAAGACCATGTGTCAGGAGTTACTTACAGGGATGAGAAGCAGACAGATGTGCTCTGCAGCCAGGATCCTAAGCAGATTTTGAGAAAAGATAAAATATATTTCAACTTTATGTTACTATATGAAACACTTCCATATTACTTGATCATTTATTCCTTCTTTATATGACAACAGTTTGTACTGTTTCTAAGACACAGTTGAAAGATTTTTTTTTACCTCTAGTATAGTTGATCAAAGAAGCTATTTCTAATATAGACAGTTAGCAATAATTTAGACCTAGAACAAATGCAAATAAAATAATCTTATTCATCCCATTCTAAACGATGGATAAGAACCTAACTTACCTCCCATGACCCAGAAATCTCTGGTTGCTTCTACACCATGAATAAGAGAAGTGTCATTGAGTAAACCAATGGAATGAGAGAGAATCTTAATGGTTCTTAACAAAATATAGTGTCTTAAAAATTTTACAAACATGTACAAAGTGTTACTAGTGCTTTCCCTGGGGTCCTGGAAGGTAAGTTTTTGGTGCTGAATTTTGCTCTCCATCACTTTATGGCTGTTAGCCTCTCCTTGTCACTTCTACTGAGTCTTTTATTCAACATGTCTCCCACCAGCCCAGAAGTATGGAGGGAAAGGCAAGGTCAGTTATCTGAAAGGTTAGCAGCCAAGGAGGACAGTAGCCCTCCCACTCAGCCTATTACTTCCTCCTGGCCATGGAATACTCTTAGTTGCCGAGCCAAGTTGAAAGCTGGAAGAAAACTAGGGAATTTCAAGTCATTCTCCAGTGGAAACAGCCGAAGAGAACATCACCTTCCTGCCAAAGCTCATACTCACTCTCGCTGTTAAAGAAATTAAAACACGAATGCCCCTTCATTGATGTTTATAATCATATACTCTGACAAAAAATAGTTTCTGTTAACTTTGGGAAGAACTTTCTTTCCTTTGGTATTTAGGAAGATGTTTCAAAACTGACATTAAAAATGACTTTCTGATATTGTTAAAGCTGCACTGAAGGGCAGAGGTGAACGCAATACATGAAATGATACTGTCTATCACATCAGTATTAACAGACGACTCCATGGGCTGCATGGAACCCCAGCAGATTAAACACAGATGTGCATACTGGATCATGACCATGGAGCAACTCAACGTGTATGTTACGGTAGTTAGGGACACTACCTGCTGCAGAAGAAAGCATGCTTGCTGTGCAATGCACCTTCCTTGCCCTTTCGATTTAGGTCACAGGGGAGAAGGAACTGGAAGTTCAAATAGGGACAGTTTCACAAAGTAGGCAACTTCACACCACACACACATATGCACGCACACATGCACACATACACACACACACACACCCTTGAAACCACACCACAACCATCTTCACACTGACCTGGCCCTGTGGAGCCCTAATTCCAGTAACAGCCTTGGCTCACATCCACCCTGCCCAACCCGCTCTCCCAAGGTGGAGTGAGCTGAGAAGTGTCTGTGGCTTAAAAGACACCGAGAAAGACCAGTCAGCAGCATAGCAGAGCATTCAAATATGTAGGCCTTGAAGGGAGGTAAGTCAGGCCACAAAGAGAAAACAGTCTTCCCAGTCCACAGGTTTCATGTTGAGAGGGCTCCCGTGCCTCTTTCTTCATCACAGCCCTGGCAAAAATATTAGTTTTGCATTTAATATTAACAGGTGTACCACGTGTTTACCTATGTGTCCAGTTTCTTAGTTCATATACATCCACAGTTTAATATTTCACATGGGCAAGTTATTACATAAAATAAATTTAGGAATAAAAGCAATAATTTCAATGTGTGGAATGCTATACTCTGGGCATTGTCTTTGCCCTCTTGAGGGCAATTATAGTTACCCAAAAATGACCTATACAGAATTAGGCTCATTACTTGTGGCCATAGACTGGGAGAGGGACTCATGGGTGTCCCACCACAGGATCTATAGGCATTTAATAGCTTTTATTTCTTTAGTGATATTGTCAGTCATTAGTTGCCCATGCCAGTATTGCAATTAATCCCAATTAAACTCATCTGTTGACCAAAGTACACTTGAATGGAACTGGTGTTTTGTTTCTGGTATGAGGGCCCTATCTTGGGTGAGTAGACTTTTGTTCATGTCCCCTCAGGAAAGGTTAACAGGAAACTAACCCAGTCTAGTATCAGCCATAGGCACAGTCTAATCACGACACAAGCTTAATCAAAATCAATTTTTTCCATATTGTTTAGGCTGTAAAATAAATGACCACACATTTTTTTGGGGGGGGTCAGTTAAGGTAATGTATTGTATACTATAATTAATAGTAATAATGGATGAATAGTCAATCATCAAGTGGCTGTGTAAAATAGTTTTACATTGTCCATTGGTCAACATACACACTCCATTAATTAAAATAGTGCAAGTGCAAGATATATAATGAGAAAAAATCACCCAACAACACTTCATCTTTTCTTGTGTAAATGATGAAAATCATTTTGGTAAAATGGAAGAAAGCAGTTGATAATCATTACTGTGCTGAATTCATACCTTCTAATTATGTTTCTATTTCCTTCAGGATTCCTCTCTAATTATACCAAAGGCTCATTTAATTCCTTCAGGCAAAGTAATTGAAAGTAGCTCATTCCATAAACAATCATTGCGGCTTTACTTACTATAAGTTAGAATTATTACTTTCCTTTACGTTTTGTTTTGATAAACACAAAATAAACTTGAAAGTGCCAAATGTCACATAAAACCGTAGCTAGTGTTTAAAGGGTTGAAGAAAGGAAGATAGATCAGGCACCCAAAGACTAGATGGACTGCTCCCTCTTCTGGTAGACACATATAAAAAAGAGAGAGAGACAATAGGACTCTTCAGTGTACATTTAGGTTTGATCAATCAAAAATAAAACTGTACTATTACATTTACAACAGAATATAATTAAGTAACCAAGCCTCCAAACTGAGACCTTAGGGGAGATATTCGAAGGTGGGTAAGTGGACATAGATTTCCTTGTTTCTAGTGAGTGCTGTTATTGTTCAAGTCTAGGAACACTTGAGAGAATCCCTGACCACTGACTGCTTTTGCAGATAAATTCAATCAGGTGGTGTTTTAGGTGGCTTAGAAGTGCTGTATGCATTGAGGGAATTTACTTAAATACAATCAATAATTTTTCTTTTCTAATCATTTGTGAGAAGATAAAGTTCACTTTCCCCTGAGGTTTTGTTTATTTAATTTTGCTTATCACCGAATACGGCCGATGAGAAGCCAAGATAATGGCCCATGGTGCAAACAGACTCATAAACGACTGATTTGGAATTTTAATTATTTTTTCAGAGAACTGAGCTGTAAAATCGTATTTGTTTATTAAAAGTTAGATGAACACGTTATGGAGCAGTCGGGAGGACGGTCACGTTACTACACAGAATACCGTGCCAGGCCAAGGCTGAGGAAAAATTGCACAGCTGCAGCTGCTGTCTGCAAAGAAGTTACTTCCTTCATCAACGGGAAGTGTGTTGTGTGCTATAATAATGAGAATCATAGGAGAAAGCCCTAAAATGTGAAAGAGCAGAAGGAAGGAGAGCTAACTAACCTACTGCCTCGGTATGAGAGGAGTGGAGAACTCTTAAGTTCTCAGACAAACTTTCTCACCTTCTCTCCACTCGCCACCATCTAGAAACAGTGAGCACATTGGTGCCCTCTAGAGGATTATCTTTGAAATCAGTGAGGTTTGAAAGTTGAGAGTTTTTCATTTCATGGTTTAGTCATAGGGAGAGGAAAATTCCCCGCCTGGCGGGGTCAGTGAGCAGAGAGGTACCAGACAACAGTGAACATCATATTCAAAGTGGGCATGCAGAGCAATATTTCTAAACAAGTCAAGTCCTTCTTTCCAGGTGTGAAAATACCTGTTTTGGTTAGTTGACTTACTGGTTCACTATTTGGTCACAGGAATCTGCTTTAATACCTCCAACACTCTTTGTGGTCTTGTTTCTCAAAAATGAAAAAGTTGAACAAGGAAAGCATAAATGCCAAGTAATATGATTTTTTTTGTAAGAATATCCAGTGAAATGCTGAACACAGATTTCAGAGCAATGTCCACAAAGGAACAGTTCACAGGGCTCCGCTTCCACCGGCAAATATTCCTGCCTGTGAAGCAAGGGACCCGGCCAAAATAAAATAGCCATTTTATAGCAAAACACAGTTTTACTGATGGGAACACGTGCCCTGCTTCTACACTTTAAGCAAAAGCTTGGGAATTATAAATTTACTAAAGCATTCTAAAAATATCTCATTAAGATAACAAAATTCCAGATGATAGTTAAATAACAGGACAAACAGTAATTTATAGTGAACTACGCAATGACAAAGAAAAGTAGTATCATAGCTATAAGAGTGGTCACTATGACAGTATTGAAAAGAAATGGTGATGATGCAGTGTTCAATCATTTTGACATTCTGTTCAATATTTGACATTACATTAGAGTTTGCTTAGGTAAACAGTAAACAAAAATTAAAATGTGAAATAATATGACAAAATGCTATGCCTGAAAAACTCAATTTCTTTTAGATTTGTAATGATGATACCCATTTGATTCTTTTATAGTGAAAAAATTATCATTGATTTATTGGCAAGTTTCTCAAAGACTTCTTTGCTGACATGAATTTTTCAGTTGATTATTTTACGCAGATCTGACAAGTTTATAAGTATTGATGAATAAATAATATATACCCTTTGGATACTTTTTAAAACATAAAAAGATGCTCAGACTTTTCAATAAACAAAGTATTAAATTGATATTTGACAGAGAGATGAAACATGATAGACAATTTTATAAGAATAATAACCTTGACACAAAATTGAATTGCTCTACACTCAGTAATATAGAAGATGCTTCCATAGATACAGTTTCAATATAATGATAATTTATTGTAAAATTCTAATTTCATTACAACTGAAAATGTATAATAGAAGTGTAGCTAATGAGAAAATGATTTAAAATTTCACTTTATGTGAATTTTATGTGAATTCATTTTATGTGAATGAAATATTACCTTGTCAGAGGGGAAATGTAGCAATTCATAGGTTTATTAATGAAGATACCCAATGACATAGCTAACATTATTACCAATTAGACATCTAACATAATGGAAACTAGTCTATTCTGTCAAACTTCACATTTAAAGCATTTATGTATTTATTTTTATCATAAAAAAACTTTCTCTGAGTTGAACTTTAGAAATTTTCATTGTCACTTTGGATAATCTTTGTTTGTTTTTGTTGTTTACCTTTTGTTTCTTTGATGACACAGGGATGTCATATAGTACAGGCTTATTCTGTAGCTAAGGCTGGCTTTGAACTTCTGATTCTCTCACCTGTGCCTAAATTTTGGAGTTACGGGTATAAACCAAGACTTCCAGAAAGATAGATAATTATAACATGCTACCTTTGTTTCAACAGTAATGGCTTGGGCTGGAGAGATGGCTCAGTGGTTAAGAGCATTGCCTGCTCTTCCAAAGGTCCTGAGTTCAATTCCCGGCAACCACATGGTGGATCACAACCATCTGTAATGAGATCTGGTGCCCTCTTCTGGCCTGCAGGCATACATGTAGACAGAATGTTGTATACATAATAAATAAATAAATATTAAAAAAAACAGTAATGGCTTGGGTAATTCATACCTAAAAGCTCTGGGATCATTGGAAAGTGATAATAATTTATCTGGGGCCTAGTGGGAGTTCCCTGTCACTGGAACTGGCCTGAAGTGAGGTATTGAAACCACAGGTGATCCCATCTTTACCTTGCTTACTCAGCATGAGATAAGTAGGACTTCTTTTTTTCCAAACCATGGACTGAAACCTCCAAATTGTGAGCAGAAATAAGCATTTTTCTTAGTAAATTGATAATTTCAATTATTGTAAGTACATAGCTAATACAAAATTTATTATATATAACAAATTGAGCTGTTTTATTTCTCTTCAATATTGTAAAGTGGATTCCATGTTAAAATTGTTGTGAGTTATTAATCAGACATAAATCAATCATAAATAGTATTCACTTGAACATTTCCCTTAAATTGTTCACTACCCTTCTCATTCTTCAGGATGAGGCAATAATGAGCAAACTTGACATTTCCCTAATCATCATAGGAGAACAAAATCTGAGTGTAAAGGGTCCAATTCATACAGAAGCATGATTGAAAAGTAAAGATTTTTATTATTTTCTAATGACTTTTCCTTATTTTACATAGAAATTGTATGCTGAAATTATAAATATAAATAAAAACTACACAAAATTTTACTTTTATCAAAAAGAAAGAATTTAAACCATATCATAGTTTTTCACCAAAGAAGAATTCTAACAAACTATTTGAAAGATTTTTGTGACCTGATATTTTTATCAAGACCCATGTTCCCTCCATGGGGTAGTAACTTAATTATATAAAAATTAAATGTTTATTTTAGATTAATTTTTATCTCAATCATATTGCCAAGTATTACATTTGCTGTAGCTCACCATGACATAGCAATTTATAATTTTATTTTATTTTGCTTTTTTGAGACAGGGTTTCTTTAAGTTGTAATTCTAGCTTTCTTGGGACTAGCTCTTGTAGACCAGGTTGGCTTCAAACATGAAGCAATTCTCTTGCCTCTGCCTCCCAAGTTTTAGGACTAAAGGCATGTGCCACAACCACCTGGCTCAATTTATAAATTTGATAAAAACTTTAGTTAAGAATGTCAACAACATTGGTACACAATACCTGAGCTGTTACTTTGACTTTGTGCCTCAAATAACATAAAATATTTTGGTGTAACACTTACCAAAAGGTGAAAGACCTGTTCGACAAGAACTTTAAGTCTTTCAGGAAAGAATTTGAAGAAGATATCAGAAAATGGAAAGATCTCCCATGCTGTTGGATAGGTAAGATCAACATAATAAAAATGGCCATTCTACCAAAAGCAATCTATAGTTTCAATGCAATTCCCATCAAAATCCAAACACAATTCTTCACAGATCTTGAAAGAATAATACTCAACCTCATATGGAAAAACAAAAAACCTGGAATAACCAAAACAATCCTGTACAATAAAGGAAATTCTGAAGGCATCACCATCCCTGGCATTCAGGTTTATTATAGAGCTACAGTAATGAAAACAGTGTGATATTGGTATAAAAATAGACTGGCTGACCAGTAGAATCAAATCAAAGACCTGGATAATAATCTCAACATCTATGAATATCTGATTTTTGACAAGAAGCTAAAATTATACAATGAAAAAAAAAGCATCATCAACAAATGGTACTGGCATAACTGAATGTCAACATGTTGAAGAAAGCAAACAGATCCATATCTATCCCATGACAAAACTCAAGTCCAAGTGGATTAAAAACCTTAATATAAATCCAACCACACTAAACCTGATAGAAGAGAAAGTAGGAAGTAGCCTTCAATGCATGGGCACATGAGACCACGTCCTAAATATAACACCAGTAGCACAGACTCTGAAAGCAACAATAAACAAATAGGACTTCCTGAAACTGAGAAGATTCTGTATAGCTAAGGACACAGACAATAAGACAAAAAAGGTAGCCTACTGAATAGGAAAAGATCTTCACCAACCCCACAGCAGACATAAAGAACTCAGGAAATTAGACATCAAAATTCCAAAAAATCCAATCAAAACATAGGGTACAGATCTAAACAGAGCATTCTTAACAGAAGACACACAAGGAAATGCTTAACATCCTTAGCCATCAGGAAAACACAAATCAAAGTGACTCTGAGATACCATCTTACACCTGTCAGAATGGCTAAGATCAAAACACCAATGATAGCTTATGCTGGAGAGGATGTGGAGTAAGGGGAACCCTCATCTATTGCTGATGGGAATGCAAACTTGTATAGCCACCCTGGAAATCAGTAAGTCAGTTCCTCAAAAAATTGGGAGTCAACCTATCTCAAGACCCAGCAATATGACTCTTGAGAATATACCCAAAGGAAGCTCAATCAAACAATATGGACATTGTTTATCTGTTTTGTAGAAACATTATTCATAATATCCAGAACCTGGAAACAACCTAGATGCCCCTCAACCAAGGAATGGATAAAGAAAATGTGGTATATACACAATGGAGTAGTACTCAGTGGTTAAAAAAAAAGATATCTTGAAATTTGCATGCAAATGTATGGAACTAGGAAACCCATCCTGAGTGAGGTACCCCAAACCCAGGAATATGAACATGGTATGTACTCACTCATAAGTGGATACTAGCTGTAAAGCAAAGAATAATGAACCTATAGTCCATTACCCTAGGGAAGCTAAGTAACAAGGTGAACCCTAAGAGAAACATGTATAGATCCCTCTGGGAAGGGGAAATAGATAAGATCACCTGACAAAATTGGGAGCGTGGGTGTGGGGGGAGAAAGGAGGTCAGAAGGAAAGGAGGCAGAGAGAAGGGGAACGGGGAGGAGAACTTGGGGGAACAGGGATAGTTTAGATGAGGGAAGGACAGAGACAAAGAGCAAAGAAAGAGATATTTTGATTAAGGGAGTCATTATGGGGCTGGCAAGAAACCTGATACTAGAGAAATTCCCAGGCATCCACAAGAATGACCCCAGCAAAGTCTCTAAGCAATAGAGGAGATGGTGCCTGAACTGGCCTTGCCCTGTAGTCAGACTGATGACTATCTTAAATGTTACCATAGAACCTTCATCTAGCAACTGATGGAAACAGAGGCAGAGACCCACAGGGGAGCACTGGGCTGAGCTCCCAAAGTCCAACTGAAGTGTAGGAGGGGTGAGAATATGAGCAAAGAGGTCAAGACCATGATGGGGACACCCACTGAAACAGCTTACCTGAGCTAATGGGAGCTCACAAACTCCAGAAGAACAGGGAAGGAACCAGCATAGGACCAAACTAGACTCTTTGAGTGTGGGTGACAGTTTCATGGCAGGGGCAGACTGCAGGGCCACTGGCAGTGGCACCAGGATTTATCCCTACTGTATGTACTGGCTTTCTAGGAATCCATTATCTTTAGATGGATACCTTCCTCAGCCTAGATGTAGTAGGGAGGGACTTTGACCTTCCCCAGAGCAATGTGCCTTACCCTCTCTGAGGACTGGATGGGGTGGGATGGGGGGAAAGTCAAGGAAATGGGAGAAGGGGAAAGACTGAGAACTGGGATTGGTATGTAAAATGAAAAAAGATAGTTTGTTTTCTTTTTTTTAAAAAATTAAAAGAGAAACTTATAATAGCTAATAAATAGTTTTCTTCTGCCTGTCTAGTAACAAAAATGAGAAGAGAAACTATAAAATTTATAGCAAGAAATTAAATATATTTTCAAAATGACAGAGACCCAGGCACAAGAAGCTATTTGTGAATTATCATTAAAATTGGTCATGAACTAAACTTGTATACAATGTTCTATGTTCTGTCCTCTCCTGTACTCTAGTCTCTTCTCTGCTCTCCTTTCTTACCATCTCTCCCTGTCCACTAGCTCTCTCTCTGTCTCTGTCTCTCTCTCTGTGTGTCTGTCTGTCTCTCCCTCCCTCCCTCCCTCCCTCTCTCTCTCTCTCTCTCTGACTCTCCCTCTCTCTCTCTGTCTCTGTCTCTCTCTCCATTTCCCATTTTTCACTTCCCGCTTCCCTCACAGAAAGGAACTGTTTTTGGTTTTGGTTTTGGTTTTGGTTTTTGGCTGTTAATAACCTCTTCCACAATGCCAGCTGGGAGCTTGGCTTTAGTCCGCTGTAAGCAAGACAAGTCAGTCCTAGTGTGCTCTTACCAATAAAAGGCACACCTTGCTATTCTGGGTTGAGAGATGAGAAGCACATTTGGAATGAAGCCTCACCCTTGTGCGGGAACAATTATGCTTTCACCACTGCTATCCCAATCAGAGTCGTTACATTCATTTGATGTATTACAAATGTCTGCCCTTGGAAAGAAAGGCTGAAATGTCTCTCTATGCTATGAATATTATACTTTCCTACATAAAATTGCTACCATCTGCTTACCTTACCACTTTTAAATGTGGAATGGTTTGAATGGAAAGCCTGCTGTGAAAGGCTTTGAAACCTGTGCGATACAGTTCAAGTTCTTATTGTTAACAATTCAGCTCCTGAAACTATGCTTCAAGGTTTCGCTTTTTCAAATTGAATTAAAGGATAGCAAGTTTCAAATTTTAGGGGTTACTTTGTTAAGAGAAGCGTCCTAGTGAAAACTGTTTCTGATTGTATCACTTAAGGAAGAGCAATCTAAACATAATTTGCTTAGAACTATTATTTATAATATTTTCATGTATGTCACTGAGACCCAGCTATATGATAAATAGTTTTTATCTCTGATCATCAATTCAGAAATAATAAAAGGTAGAAGAAAGTATATTTTTCATTAAATTTTTCTAATTTTAAGTAAATATGTTAATTATGAAACAATTTCCAGAGATGTCAGAGAGTTTGAGCTTGACTGAAGAGATAAAATATTAATATTCAAATGGCCAAGTAACCATGGGAAAACCTGAAATGCTAACTACAACCCACCCCAGTCACATGGAAAATGTCAACTGGCTGAACATTGATTTTACAATGCTCTCAAACATTAAAGGAGTAAAATTTATCTTATTTTAAATGGTTTATGGATATAGAAGGAAACTTTCTCTGAAGAGACATAGAAAAAAACAAACAAAAATAGAAAATGGAAAAACTCAAGATCATTAGTAAACATATTGATAATTTGAGACTCAAAATTTAAGAAAGTAAATTCAACAGTTCATTAAAACATTAAAATACCTGTCCAGAACAGCCAAGAAAGTTGTGTTTTAATTACTCAGTAGAATTGAACATTAGGTCACCTTTGAATTAAAAGTCACTAATGTAATAAGAATTAAATAATGGCTTAAAGATCATATTTAAAATAGTTAAGATTTTGTTTAGGAATTCTAACTAATAGCATTTACTTTAAAGTAAATTCGATAGTCAGAATATCATATTTGTTGTAGCAAACATTCACCCCCATTATGGTTCAAGAAATTAGTAGATATATTACTGTTCTTCTCTGCTTTATGTTTTTCTGAGATGTCACCAAAATCAACTGTTAAGTTCTGGTTACAGCACTTTATAGTTTCTCCAAGACACATCACAAAAGTCTTCAAAATTCATCCCAACCACCAGTTCCAAAAGGCTCAGTTCCACATAGTCAGGTCTTCGCACACTGTTCTGCATCTCTGGTGTCAGCTCTGTGCTGGTTCCTCCTCTCACTACTGTGAAACATACACTACAGAGACAGCACAAGGGAGGAGGACTCAAGTTGACCAATGGTTTCAGAGGGACAAGCCCTTTGTGGTGGGGTGGCCATGGTGAAATATCATGGACACCAGGATGCAGAGAGAGGGGATGTGGAAAGGACCCAGATAAGAAAACCATTAAATTCCTAGTGATCTCCAATTAGGCCCCGTTTCCTCTCTCAAAATGCCCTCATAGACACACCCAGAGTGCACAGTATCCTAGGCATCTCTACATTCTATAATGTTGACAATGAAAATCAATCATCATAGAGAATATGATTTCATTTATTTTCCGTTTGTCAGATACCCCTCATTTGTGTACATAAACGATCACTAGCCTAATAACATCACTGCAGAGACACATGTCCTGCTTTTCCAGTTTTCTCCATATCTATTCCACCTATTCTGAGGTCATGATGCAGCTTTCCCGCACAGAAACAAGAGAATGTTTAGCCCCTGCCTTGTTACACCTTAAATAAATTTTCCTGTCATGCCAGGATTTTCAGGATTTCAGGGTTTAGAATTTCAACACAAGATG
Source organism: Myodes glareolus (assembly GCF_982192425.1). Lineage (NCBI taxonomy): Eukaryota > Metazoa > Chordata > Mammalia > Rodentia > Cricetidae > Myodes > Myodes glareolus. The sequence continues at coordinate 63,205,640 of NC_142041.1, read as the reverse complement.
TTTCCTTCATTAAGCATCATGGTTTTCAGTGATTGTCATCTTTCAGGACTTCAGCATTTAGGATTGGTTTTTGGCAATCTTTGCTCAGAATTACACTAAGCATTAGCTACTTTATTGTTTCTTTACTCAATTTATTTTGTTTACTTTTATCTGAGATGGGGTCTTGTTATGTAGCCAAGGGTAGAATCAAACTGGAAATACACTTGCCTTAGCTTCCCAAGTTCTGAAATCACAGCAGCACACCTACCTCACTTTTTTCAATGGATTATAATTTCATTAAGAAGGGTCAACCTTGATTCTTATTATAGCTCTGCTCTCTGATCCTCCCCGAACTACAAAAATCTTTGCAAATCAAAACAAACAAAAAGCCACATATTTATCACAGGCAATAGCTCTGCCTTGTGTAAGTATGGCTTTGAGGATGACAGCAATGACCCCCCCCCCAAGATGATGTTTTACTTTATTGCTGGATGCCTCTGCCTCTAGAGTATCCTGGAGAGCATGGGGCAGGACTCCTATGTGGCCTATGAGACTCAAAGCAAGTGGGAATAACCCGAAGTACCCCTTCATGATGGAATTGTCACCAGCTGGGACAGAATAACAGATTTGATGAAGACAGGAAGACGTCTTTGGCCTCTGTGAGTAAGGCATAGTGCTGACAGTGGTTTTTCTGATGGGAGGTGATGAGTTCTGGGTATATTACAATAATGGAGTGAACAGATTTTCCCAGGAGTTGGAATATGGAATTTGTGAGCAAGAGAAACTCAGAAGAACTCTCTGGTTAGTATCCTCAGCAACTTCCATAGTGGATTTCACTGAGATTGGGGAAGTGAAAAGCAGTAAAGTTTGTTGGGCAGTATTGGTGGTTTACAGAAATTCTAAATATTAGATCCAAATGAAAGAAGTTATATAAATAAATTCAGAGTACAAGAGAGAGCTGTAGATTGGATAAATAAATTTTGAGATGCAGTTAGCACCATACATATTTGATAAGACCAACACGACTTAAGTAGACAGATAACTACAAGACCCCTGAGTTCTTCGAACATACTGTATTAGAGGATCTTAAAGAATTTAGTACTACCTAGATCATGGTTTGGTAAACTTTTGTGTTCACAATCTTTTTTTACCATGGAAAATTTTACATAACTCTAGGTATATGAGTATATAAAGTACATATGCAAATTAAATATTTGGTGATTGTATATCATAAATTATTTTAAAATAAATATTTGGCCAGTATGTAGCTTCATTGTGCATTAAAGAGAAAACAAATTTTCATTTTTATTTAAAAAATAGGTCTCAGCTAAATATTTGTAAAGGACATAGAGTCCATTCAAAGTTATTCATGGTTGATCCAAATATTGATTTTATAGTCCTCAGTGCTGAGAATGGTGTTTCAGAAAAGCAGATTGTACGAACTGGCAGAAGCATGTTTAGGCCATCAGGCAATTCTGTCCTAATCTCCAAACCAAAATCCACATAAATACTTTTCTATGAGATGCAGCACTTTTACAATCAAATATCTTAAAACAACAGAACACAGTAGTATATTAATTGAGGAAACACGGTGAGTAAATATGAAGAAGCCCTTGCTTTTCATAGTTAAGCCATGATGTTTTTCTAAGTGCAGAGAAGTGAGTATGGACAGTGAAACACTGAATTCCTAACACACAGCAGTCCTGAATCTGAGCTGTGGGGTGTGAGGCAGATTGCGGGTGTTACACAGTGCTGAGGGGTGTGAGGCAGACTGCGGGTACTACAAAGTGCAAGAGCATGCACAGCACAAACTGCAAATGTCGCCTCTCAGAACCCAGCCTGCAGTGAACAAGCATGCGATTGCTTGTACTAACCAAAGCACCTCAGGACTGTGCACTTGATTCTGAATGAAGTTTTGGTGTTGAGAAACTGTTTAAGGCTGTCAAATTTATCCTAACTGCCACACTCCATTATATGACCTCCATAATGAAGTCACAAACGACAGTTAAGGGTGGAGACGGCACATCTCCTCACCACGTGACATAAGTGGTGGCTCCAGTGAGTACTTACGACTATAAAAAGTCCCCAGTCTGAACGTCTCCATCCACAGTCAGTCCCAGAGAAGACATCACTACTAGGTAACAGCTCTGAAATAATCTGAAAAATGTTTGTTTACTCAGTGGCAAGGTATGCATACATCATTTATGACAATGTTGTATTTTTGGCCAAAAAAAAACAAAACAAAAAACAAAAAAACAAAACAAGGGCTGCATTCAAATTTAACCTTTAAAACGACAGGAGGGGGTGTGTGTGTAACACCACATAATATTTGTTTTTCACCTGCATTCAGTTGTCATGATAGCCAAGTTAAACCACTTTACGAGAGCCTCTGCATACATGCAAATGCACCACGAGTGCCCGGTGTCTGCGCAGAACAGAAGGAAGCATCACATCCCCTGATCCTGGAGTTACTGGCAGTGATAAGTTACCATGCAGGTGCTTGGAACCAAATCTGCGTCCTCTGAGAGAGCAGCAATTGCTCTTACATTGAGCTCTCTCTCCAGGTCCCAAGGTAAACTTTTGAAAGTCAGAACTTCTTTCGTGTACTGTACGTTGTTATCCTTTACTCCTAATACCCGCTTAGGAGTGAGTCCCAAGTTTGTCTTTCTGGACCTGGGTTACCTAACCCAGGATAATTTTTTTTTCTAGATCTATCCATTTGCCTGGAAAGTTCATGAGGTCATTGTTTTTTACAGCTAAGTAATACTCCGTTGTGTAAATGAACCTCATTTTCCCAACTTGATGTGCCATGCTTAGTTCAAGCCCATGGGTGGCCTGTTCCTTTATGAATGGAGACAGAGGAGGAGGAGATCAGGATGATGCTAAATTGGAAGAGGGGAAGGGAACAGGAGGAGAGGAGAGAGGGGAAACTCTGGTCAGTATGTAAAATAAATTTTAAAAAATGTTAATTAAATAAAATTAAAAAATTTCTTAGTGAGCATGTAAGTTCTGGAAAATCTGCTTTTTTATTTTACAAAATTTCAAGATATTTTGATAATTATTTCAATAGGGTGGAAAGAGAAAGGGAAAGAGGGTAGGAGGGAAAGAGGAAGGGGAGGAGGCAGGCAAGGAGGGAGGAAGAGGGAGAGAAAGGAGGGAGGGGAGGAGGGAGGGAGAGATGAGGAGAGAGGGAGGGAGGAAGGAAGAGAGGTGAATATCAGTCAGTCTATGCAGTGACTTTCAGTGTTTCTCCATCCATTTTCACGCAATGTTTACTATAGCCACGTCACCTGGATTCTGTAAGGAATTCTTGGCACACAGAGTTAGTAAAAAGCAATGTGTTTTGAGTCTCACGCCCACCTTTTCCACTACCTTCAGTAGCAAAATCAAGAAAAATCTAAGACACAGCACACTTTAGAAAGACTTAAGATAGGTTTTTAGAGATCCTATTCTGATAAAGAGATTTAGAATTACGCATAGGGGAATTAGACATTTTTTTAAATAAACTGACTTTCATTTTGAAAATCAAAAAGGTTCATTTTCACATTGTCTCTTCCAAAGTTTGTTCACTTGTCATTAGGCATATTATGTTGATTCAAGTCACAGGGATGTCTCAGTCCTTCCAGGTTCTCACCTCTGTCTCTGCCTTGGCTGCATGGGGACTCTTCATCTACTTCCAGTAACTTTTCAGTAACTTTCAAGTTACTGAAAGACATGATTTTAATTTGCTAGGGCAGGAGCTTCTTATTAACTGCAAACATATGTTTCTCTTTTTAATTTCAGTTTGCTCAAGGGTGAAATAAAACAGTACTGTTTCACAATGCAATTAAAACTGACTTTTCCCCCCTTTCCCCATCCCCTCCCCTCTTCACTTCATAAAAATATACAAAGATTATGAAATTCTCTTTCTGGGTCCTCCAACAGTATTCAAACCTTCCATTTCTCAGGAATTCCTTAATTCTAGCAAGTAGCTCCCAAATTCATGACCTTTTGTTTGTTTGTTTATTTCTGAGATTGTTAATTTAATTACATTTCTCCCTTCTTTCTTTCCTGCCTCTAAACTTTCCCATATGCCTTTCCCTGCTCCCCTTCAAGTTTATGACCTCTTTATTCATTAATTATTATTGCATACATATATGTATTTGTGCATACATGTCCTAAATATAACCTGTTGAGCCCATATCATGTTACTTTGCATGTGTGTTTCCAAGGCTAACCATTTGGCGCTGGACAACCATGATCTTCCATGGGGAGGATACTTCTCCCGCTCTCAGTTTTACTCATCTGCCTGCCTGCAGTTCTTTGTGAAGAGCTGAGACTGTTTTTCATTTATTTCTTACAATGTTGTCACTGCTGGGCCGGTGGTATTGCTACATCACAGAAATTTCTCCATGCGTGGCCCTGTGCTGCAAGGTCTGTCAGCAACAAGTCCTGCTCATATACTGTATATGGCAACTTTCCACACTGAAGTTTCCGTGCCAATATAGGTACACACATATGCTTAATGCACACTGGTGGGGTACTGTTCTAGGCTTTGAACAGTTTAACTCAACCAGCAATAATGCATGGTGATTCCCAGAAACCGCCTGTGTCAGCACCACTGGTCTTTCCATGGACCCACTCTTATAGGAGTCCAGTAATATGCATTCTGGTTAAAATTTGCATTCGTCTGATTTTTATTTATTTAGTACCTTTCAAAAGTGGACGCAAAATTCACAAACACAAAGTTAACTACTTTAAAATGTAGAGTTACTATACTCATGTGGTTGTGCAATTGCTGTCTGTATTTAATTTCAGAAAATGTGTGACACTCCACAAAGAAAATCAATGGAAAGAATTATCATCAACCACTGGACTTCCCTTACCTTACCTTCTAATGATTGTTGATGTGTCCACATGTCTATGGATTTGCTTCCTTTACACATGTTACACATAGTAATACGGTGTGTATTCTTTTTTTTCCATGACTGTTTCACTTAATAGAAAGTTTGAGGTTTATTTTCAGTGTAGACTTTGTATTTTATTTTTATTAATAGCTTAATAACAGTTTTCCCACTTCTTGAGTTATATACCCTGATCAGACAAGGTCTCATCAGGTAGAACAGGTTGGTCTTACACTCTCACATAACCTGCCTCAGCTTAAAATGTCCTCATGCAAAATGTTTTGTAAAATGCAGTTTGATTTTGTTAGGATTAATATCACGTGGTGAAATTCTAGGCATTTGTGGAGTTATTTCAGTTTTATAACTAACAGCCAAATCTTCCCAAAATTGTTTTGTTTTGGTTTTTTGAGACAGGGTTTTTCTGTGTAACCATTGCTATCCTGGAACTCTCTGTAGACCAGGCTGCAATCAAACTCAGAAATCGAACTGCCTGTGTCTCTTGAGTGTGGGATTAAAGGGGTGTGCTGCCTAGCCAGCAGTGGTTGTAATTTTTTAGATTCTTGCCAACAGCAGTACATGAGAATTCAGTAGCTCTAAAATACTATGTGTGTTTAATCTCACTGGCCTTTGTAGCTTCAGCCTCTCATTGAGGTGCAGTGGCATCTAGTAAGGTTCTCAGTTCATCTTGAAGAGTATAATGACACAGAGTGCTTGCACTTGTTGGTTATTAATGTCATTTCCTGTGAAGTGTGGTTGCAGCTCTAGCCAAATACTGGAAACAGGCTGAGTTTCAATACACAGAAACCTATATAAAAGATAAAATCTGATATAGTCATATATTGGAATTAAGTAGAGCAATGGATGAAGACTCAGACACTAATATAGAAAATGATGTAAATATGCCCCCAACACCATGCTGAGTGACAACAGTCTATATAAAGAGCACTGACTGCCACTATTCTAAAATTTACGGAAAAAAAAAAATCCTGGCCAAAGGATTTTCTCTAAGTTAAAATCAACAAAAATTTCCTGGAAAGGAAAAGAAAATAGGATTGCTGATATGTCAGCAATTCATAAACATTGCTCTTATTGTCACAAATGTATAACTTACAGTCAGTAAAACAAATTAAACTATATTTATATTGCAATTAATATTATGAGTGCCAGATCACTTAGAGAGAGGCACACTGATATCTGCATTAATCAAATGAGAAAAATTAGGTGAGAAAACAATAGAGGGAGGGATTTTACAAAGCAAGGTAAAACAAATTCAATTCAGAACAGATTGTAAATAGATGTTCCTTATAAACCACTTTCAATAGATATCGCAAATATTTTATCAGATGCTGAGGAAGGTTCATACATTTACAACTAAGAGCAAATTCTCCACTTTTCTAAGGATGTAGTATAATTTTATAAAATGTTCAAGAAGAAAATAAAGCAATATGGTCTGGTTTTTGTGACTCTGGGTTACTGTTCTATGATGCCCCTCAAGGTATTTAAGATATTATTGAAATTCTAACATATGTGAAGGTGTATTTAGTGCTTCAAGAAATATTTTCCCTAGACCCTAGAGTGACTATTCAAATTTCTAGCTCTTATTCATAAAACTAGAATTCTTTTACCAATATTGGTAAGTCTGACTACATTATTAGTAAGAGAAAGTGTTTCAGTTTAGCCTTCATTCACAATGGTTTAATCTGGCAGGACCTGGAGGAACATGCCTGTAATCTTAGTATTGTAGAGGTGAAGGCAGGAGAACAAGGATTTCAAGGTCATATCCAACTGTAAAGCGTGCAGCCTGGTCTACAAGAGATAACTGTTCTAATTAGCCCTTCAAGGGATGAGCATTCTAATTGGCTGACCGCTTTATATGAAACCCTTCCACAAAACAATAAAATTGTAATCAGTAGTAGCTGCACAAATATTAATAAAATGTACATTCATATATAAATATATATATATACATGTGTGTGTGTGTGTGTGTGTGTGTGTGTAAGACTCTCAGTGTGAGAGTGAGGGAAGACATGAGAGGAGTTGGAAGAAGGACGCTTTGTGAGTGGCTAATGAAAAAAAAATATAGGAGAAAAGTGATGTAATTATATTTTAATTTAAAATTTTAAACAAATAATAAAGAAATACATTGAAAATAACAATGTGTGTGATTTTATAATTGTATAGTTTATGTCTAATTTTGGCCAATGAATATTAATAATTATAGTCAGAATTGATGCCCATACACATAAATCTTTGATTATCTAATAGATTTACTATTAAATTTTAGCAGAAGGAATTTTCATTTTGCTTAAAGAACAGAGTACTAGTGTGAATTGGTCTGCATGTGAGAAACTGAAACATTTTGGGTGCAGCTAAAATCCAACAGATGGCAGTGAAATACAGAGCATGTGCTGATTGCTGAATTCTCATGATTGCTTTCCCTGGTAAACTACTAAAGTCAAGGAAAAACTCAACTAAACTGCAAAAATCTCTTTAGAATCATACATGTTTCATGTATAGCAACTTTCTGAGTAAGAAATGCTTCAAATTCTGTTCACAAAGGTGCTGCAATGATGTGGTGTTACATGAGCAAGTTTGTACTGCTTTGTTCCAGTGTGGAATCCACATAACTCCATAGTGCTTGTATGGAATCTCAACCCATCTTACAGCTAGGAGTTTCTTGAGAGACTGTGCTTATTTTCAAACAACCCATAAAAAAGTAAAGGCGTGGAAAGGAGATGACACTAGAGATGGCAAAGGAAGGGTTAGTCACTTAGACCCCACTGCTATAGATCTGTGGTGAGGCAGAATACCACAGAAGGCAAAGATATGGCAGAGTGCAGCTGATCACATGTGGCAGCCGAGAATCACAGTAAATGCTCACCTTCCTAGACCAGAATGGAGGAGGGAGGACCTTGGACTTCCCATGAGGCAGGGAACCCTGACTACTCTTAGGACTGAAGAGGAAGGGTGTAGGGGAGGGGGAGGAAAATGGGAGGTGGGGAGGAGGTGGAAAATTTTAATAAATAAAAGAAAGAAGAAGAGAGATGTGCGATATCTCTCCAGAGTTCTTGACCTTGGGACCTTTCATTGCAATGAGATCTTGACTCTAAGTTTTCACCACCCACCAATATCCTATCAGATAATGAGATCAGTCCATTGACAAAGGAAGTGCCATGATACAAGTGTCTTCTTCAAGTCCCACCTCTAAACCACTGCACTGGGAATCAAGCCTTCAAAGCATGAGTCTTTGGGAGACATTTCAGATCCAAATCTTAATAAGCAGGGTTGAAATATTAACTGCTTTGCAATGAGAAGAGACCAGAGGAATTCAGACTCTGGTAGGTGTGACGATCAAAATTATTTCTGTCATCTATCATAGTTTTCATTGAAGTCTCTCGTGAAATGATAACTCCAGCCAGTCGATGTGTTATAGAGAGGTAGTTGTCCACTTATCTGAAAACAAAGCAGAACGTTTGAAGTTGTGGGCCTCCATTAAGCAGCATAGACCAGATGCTACTGTGCACATACCATACAGTCATGACTGAAGCATTACGTAAGAGGTGTGATATGTGGCTACTGACATGGTATTTGAGTTACAATGCTTGTAACAGTTCTTTCAAGTCACATTTTGTTTTCCTCAGAGACAACACTTCCTCATCTACATGAATAGATTTAGTATGACAGAAATTCAACTTGATGATTAGGTGTGAACTCTTACCTCCTCTGCGTTAGGTGTTGGTGACCAAGTCCTCTGGTAGGGGAACTGTTCTGAGATGTGCTGGAAACTTTAGGAGATCACTAAGAACAGATTCTGGGAGGTATGCTGTCCCTCACCCCCCACACACACACTTCCTCTGTGTGGTTCTGGTCTGTTCTGAGGTAAACAGCCACCCTTCATCATAGACTATTGCTACCTCTGTGTTCTTACCAAGTTTATGAGGCCAAGCCATGGCTAATTCCTCTGAAACTAAGAACTAAATAATAAAACACCTGAACTATTTTCTAAACAGTATTTCTCAGATAATTGGTTACAAGAACATAGATATAACACAAGAGTCCAAGGAAGTTTTTTGTGGGATTCCCCTCTATATGCTTTGAATATATTTTATTACCATTGGTTAATAAAGAAGTTGCTTCAGTCTATAGCAAAGCAGAATATAAGTAGGCTAGAAGAAATAAAAGGAGTAAGCAGAGTCAAGAAGATGCTATGTAGCCACTGAAGAAGAAAGATGTCAGCTGCCAGTCAGAATCTTACTGTTAAACAACAGCCTTGTGGTAGTACACGGATTAATAGAAATGGGTTAATTTAAGATATAAGAGTAAGCCAGTAATATGCATAAGCTATTGCCCAAACAGGGTTGTAATTAATATAGTGGTTATTTGGGTCTAAGTGACTGGGAAATGAACAAACTGTTTCTGCCTATAAAATGGTGTGCTGTTGTGGGCCAAGTACATTCACATAAAACCAGAGAGAGCTTGGAAAGGAATTCTAAACACAAAAGAACAGAGTTTAGCATAGCTTCTTAGTAGCCACATCCCCCCCCACACACACACCTTGGACTCTGTTTGCTGGTAGCGAGCAGGGGCTCTGCGACTCCTTTAAAAGAGGCCTTCCTGACTCAGCATTGGTAGCAAAGTCTGTATAGCTTGTTTGGGGAGGACTCCCTGGTTCATTCTGACATGAAAGACTCTGGATCTTTTGGGAAGTCCAACTACAAAGAATTTGAATTGGGTTTGTGAGCAAAGAGCTACAGGTTGATTGATGGCAAAGTGGACCTTGCTGTGTCCCTGGAGTTATGGCAGAGAGCATAGCTCATAGAGCTGGCAGTAAACATACCTCCACCATGGTGGAACCTCCACCATGGTGGACTTGGCAGAACAAGCAGGCAGGGCCACAGAGTTGGTCCTAGCCATGCATGCTTAACATTAAGGGGGGAAAAGGCATTTCTTAGCAGAAAATTATTAAAGATACACAATAAAGACAGATTCAGATGAAATGAAAAATCTCTGAATGAGTCACAGTAAAATTTTTAAATGTGTTTAGGCTTGAGAAAGACAATAGAAGGAGTATAAACAGTTATAAAAAGAAATAAATCCATTTAAAGAATAAAACAAAGTATTTGAAGAGACAGAGTATAGACAGTCGTAGATTAAAGGAGCAAATGAAAATAAACCACTTAAAAATGGAAAATACACAGAGAGTCTGGATTATGTATATTATTGTGTTTCCTTGAATTTTTTGACTGTGAATGAGCTAAGTACAGAGAGACATTTCATTGTATGGCTGCTAGGCTAAATCAACATCAATGTTTTAAAGGTATCTTGACTTCAAAATTTGGGTCTCAGGATATGTTGCTTTGAAAAAGAGGTTCTGGTTTTGTTTCCACAGAGGATAAAAATCTATGGATTCCTTACTTGCTAATATGGTTTGATTAGACAAGACCTCCTGAAGTAATGGCCAATATGGTCTAACATCCATAATAGCTTCAGGACTACTGGCTGAGATGGACCTACCACACAGGATACCCCATGAAAAACCTAATAAACTGTGTCTACAATCAGCAGGAAATAGCCTAGAGAACAATGCCCAAATTCCCTAAATGGTTCTTTCTAATTTTTTTTTACATTTAAAGGGGAATATGCTGCAGAGATTAATATTTTGCATTGGTATGGACGTTGGTTTATTGATACAAATTTAAGGTCAATTTTGTTATATGTATTTTTGACTGTTGATTAAGGTATTGTGTTTGTGCAGCTCATTAAAAATGTAATGTATAATTAAGAAATACAAGATAATATTCTTCTATAATGGTCAAGCTTGTAGTCATGTTAGTTAGGCTTTATAGATGTACAGAGATATATTTCAGATTGATAGTTGTTTGTCACACCTTTCAAAGGCTAATAGAATATAGAATTTAAAACGTTTTAAGAACTTAGGACTTTTCATGACAATAAGACACATTTGCTCCTGTAGTACCAATCTACTTCAAGAGGATGATGGGCATCAAAGAGACTCCTTATGGAGTTTGTTAGCCATTTGGGGAAGAAACTGTTCTTGCCTGGACTGCTTGATGGTATGCTGTATGAACTGAAAATGCAGGGCCCACAGAAAAATGACTGATGAACTTACCTAAAGTTGTGACAGTCCTTCAGGATTCCACCTTCATGAAAGAGTCTGCCAGACATTCTGCAGGATACAGAAGAAACTGACTGACAAACTGTCATTAGAAGTGACAGTCTTTCAAATTTTCTGCTTCATGGAAAAGTCTGACAGATATGATGGGCCTTTAGGCTGAAGATGGAAGTCCCAATGTTACAGAAGAACTTTGGGTGACTGTCCAGGCAACAAAACCTCACTGTCAATTCTAGGGTTTTGGAAGTTGCTTACATTGTACTTCTTGCTTATTTAGGTAACATTATATTCTTCTGGGGTCTTTGATGGAGTTGAAGACAGTTTTAGTTATCCTTAGTTATAATAAAACATAAGTTAGATATGAAACTTTAGACTCACAAAGAAATATTGTAGCAGTAATTCTTGCTTGATACTGATTTTGTTATATGTAATTTTACTATGTTAAAGTTAAAACCTTCCTTTATATTTAGACAGAAAAGAGGAGAAGGTGTGAGATGCCCATCTGTATGCTTTTAATATGTTTTGTTACCTTTGATTAATAAGGAAAACACTTTGGCCTATGCCAGGAAAAAAAATAGCCAAGCTGGAAGAGATATAGAGAGAGAGTAGGTAGAGTAAAGGAGATGCTATGTGGCAGTTGAAGGAGAAAGATGCTGGCCACCAGCCAAAATATTACACAGAATAATAGAAATAGGTTAATTTAAGATGTAAGAGTTAGCTAGAAATATGCCTAAACTATTTGTCAAACAGTGTTGTAATTAATATAGTTTCTGTATGATTATTCGGGTCTGAGTGTCCAGGAAATGAACAAACAGCTTCTGCCTACAGAAGTTCATCCTAGAATTAAGCTTATACAAAAGAGGTTCTTTAGTCCTATTCATACTAAGAAATAGACTCACCAACAGATTATTTTAGGAAATGATTTCTATGACACTACTTTGCCAAATTAGGTTGGAACAACGCAGACTGGGCCTTCAAGTCTTCTCCTTTTTCAGGTCATAACCTTCTCTCAGCACTTATAAGTCTCTCTTAGAGATTCTTCAGGAGGTCTTTCCATTTTCTGGTATCCTCCTCAATTTCTTTCTTCAAAGACTTAAAGTTCTTGTCAAATAGGTCTTTCACTTCCTTGGCTAGAGTTACCCCAAGATATTTTATGCTATTTGTGGCTATTGTGAAAAGTGATGTTTCTCTCATTTCCCTCTCTGCTTCTTTATCCTTTGTGTATATGAGGGCAACCATTTTTTTGGAGTTGATCTTGTATCCTGCCACATTACTAAAGGTGTTTATCAGCTGTAGGAGTTCTTTGGTAGAGTTTCTGGGCTCGCTTATGTACACTATCATATTGTCTGCAAATAATGAAAGTTTAACTTCATCCTTTCCAATTCGAATCCCCTTGATCCCCTTATGTTGTCGTATTGCTATTGCTAGAACTTCAAGCACTATACTGAAGAGGTATGGAGAGAGTGGACAGCCTTGTCGTGTTCCTGATTTTAGTGGAATGGCTTTGAGTTTCTCTCCGTTCAACTTGATGTTAGCTGTCGGCTTGCTATATACTGCTTTTATTATGTTTAGGTATGATCCTCGTATCCCCAATCTCTCCAACACCTTTATCATAAAGGGGTGTTGAATTTTGTCAAATGCTTTTTCAGCATCCAATGAAATGATCATATGGTTTTTTTCTTTCAGTTTATTTATATGATGGATTACATTGATAGATTTGCATATGTTGAATCAACCCTGCATCTCTGGGATGAAACCCACTTGATTGTAATGGATAATTTTTCTAATGTGTTCTTGGATTCCGTTTGCCAGTATTTTATTGAGAATTTTTGCGTCAATGTTCATGAGTGAGATTGGCCTGTAATTTTCTTTCTTGGTTGTGTCTTTGTGTGGATTTGGTATCAGGGTAACTGTAGTTTCATAAAAAGAGTTTGGCAATGACTCTTCTGTTTCTATATTGTGAAATACCTTAAGGAGTATAGGTATTAGTTCTTCCTGGAAGTTCTGGTAGAATTCTGCATTGAAACCATCTGGTCCTGGGCTTATTTTGGTAGGGAGACTTTGGATAACAGCTTCTTATTCTTCACGACTGACAGGTCTATTTAGATTGTTCAACTGGTCTTGGTTCAACTTTAGTATATGGTACTTATCTTAAAAAATGTCCATTTCTTTTACATTTTCCAATTTTGTGGGATACAGGCTTTTGTAGTAAGATCTAATGATTCTCTGAATTTCCTCTGTGTCTGTGGTTATGGCCCCCTTTTCATTTCTGATCTTATTAATTTGCATGTTCTCTCTCTGCCATTTGATAAGTTTGGAGAGGGGTTTGTCAATATTGTTGATTTTCTCCAAGAACCAGCTTTTTGTTTCATTGATTCTTTGGATTGTTTTCTGTGTTTCTATTTTGTTGATTTCAGCCCTCAGTTTGATTATTTCCAGTCTTCTACTCCTCCTGGGTGAATCAGCTTCTTTTTTTTCTAGAGCTTTCAAGTGTGCTGTTAAGTCTCCAATGTGTGCTTTCTCTGTTTTCTTTAATTGGGCACTTAATGCTGTGAACTTTCCTCTTAGCACTGCTTTCATAGTGTCCCATAGGTTTGAGTATGTTGTGTCTTTATTGTCATTAAATTCAAGGAAAACTTTAATTTCTTTCTTTATTTCTTCCTTGACCCAGGGGTGATTCAGTAGTTGACTGTTCAGCTTCCATGAGTTTGTAGGCTTCCTGGGGGTAGCATTGTTGTTGAATTCTAACCTTAATCCATGGTGGTCTGACAAGACACAGGTGGTTACTAATATTTTTTTGTATCTGTGGAAGTTTGCTTTGTTTCCGAGTATGTGGTCAATTTTTGAGAAGGTTCCATGAGCTGCAGAGAAGAAGGTATATTCTTTCCTATTTGGGTGGAATGTTCTATAGATATCTGTTAAGTCCATTTGATTCATTACCCCTATTAATTCTCTTATTTCTCTTTTGGGTTTCTGTCTGATTGACCTGTCCATTGGTGAGAGAGGTATGTTGAAGTCTCCTACTATTAGTGTGTGTGGTTTGATGACTGCCTTGAGTTCTAAAAGTTTTTCTTTTACATAAGTGGGTGCTTTTATATTAGGGGCATAGATATTCAAGATTGAGACTTCCTCCAGATGAATTGTTCCTGTTATGAGTAAAAAATGTCCATCTCCACCTCTTCTGATTGATTTTAGTTTGAAGTCAATTTTGTTGAAAATTAGAATGGCCATACCTGCTTGTTTCTTGGGTTTATTTGCTTGGAAAACCTTTTCCCAACCCTTTACTCTGAGTAGATGTCTGTCTTTGTGGTTGAGGTGTGCTTCTTGTAAACAGCAGAATGTTGGATCCTGTTTTCGTATCCAATCTCTTAGTCTGGACCTTTTTATAGGTGAGTTGAGTCCATTAATATTAAGTGATATTAATGACCAGTGGTTGTTGACTCCAGTTATTATTTCTTTGATCAGATCGTTTATTTTCTATATGGTGTCTTCAGACTCTGAGATTCGTTCTTCTATCTCTTGTATTCTATTGGTTATGCTTGATTCTGTAGTCTCTGTTCGTTTACCTAGATTTTCCATATCCAGCCCGCCCTCGGTTTGTGGTTTCTTCATTGCCTCCATTTCAGTTTTCAATTCTTGAATTGTTTCCATTACCTGTTTGATTGTTTTTTCTTGGTTTCCCAGCGAGTCATTACGGATTTACTCATTTTTTCAAACTTTTTGTTATACTTCTCATCCAATTCTTTAAGGGAGTTATTCATATCCTGTTTAAGGGACTCTATTGCTTTCATAATGGCACTTTTCTGTACTTCTTCCAGATTAAGGTGTTCAAGTCCTTCTACTGGAGGGTCGTTGGGGTCTGGTGTTTTCATGTTGTTTTTCAGATTGTTGTAGGAGTTCTTGCCTTGGCATCTGCCCTTCTCTTCCCTCAAATGCTCTCTATTTGATCTTCTGATATCAGGTCAGGTTCCCTTGTTGGGCAGGGACTTCACTGACAGAAGGCCTACCTTTCCTCAGGCAGGCTATTGAAACCCAAGAACTGTATCCTGCCGGGTTGTGCCATGGGCCAGGAGCAAACTCACCCCTCCGATGTAAGTCTGCCAGGAGTTCAGTGCCCCTTGCTGGCCAGAAATGTCGCTGATCTGACACAGGGCCCACCTGTCCTCAGGCAGGCTATTGAAACCTAGGAACTACCTCCTGCAGGGTTGTGTTTCCCGCCCAGGCCCAGTGCACAAGGAAGCTGAGCCGGGGAAATTTATGGCCCCAGGGGAAAGGGAGGAAAAAGGAAGGTGTACCTGGATGAAAGCTGGGATGGGATGTGGGAGAGGTTAGCAGGGTGGAGCCACCACTGCAGGGTGACCAGGGAGTCAAGGGGGACGGGGAAAGTCTGAACTCCTCCTAGCCGGGCTTCTGTCTCGGGCCAGGAGCAAACTCATCCTCTGATGTCTAGTTCTAACTTCTTATTGGCTAACTCTTACATCTTAATTTAACCTATTTCTATTAATCGGTGTATCATCATGTGGCAGTGGCTTATCAGCAAAGTTTCGGCATGTCTGGTTCTGGCAGCTCCATGGTTTCCCTCTGACTCTGCCTTCTTCTTCCCCACATTCTGTTTAATTTTCCCCACCTACCTACGTTCTGCCCTATCAACAGACCAAGGCAGTTTCTTTATTCATTAATGGCAATCACAGCACACAGAGGAGACTTCCACATCACCTGCCCCTCTGCAGATGAGAATAATCATCTATTGGATATTGAGCACTATTTCACTGTAAAGCAAACAGACCAACAATGTGAATTTCATTCTTATTGTTGACAAGCTCTTGAATCTTAGTTTTCCTGGTGGGAATCTGTAGAAGGTAGTTGTGACAAGAATCTAACCCCATATTGCCAGCGAAGGCACTAGGTATGGTTTCTCCTCCAGACACATACTAATAAGGACCATACAGTTCTGCTAGATTTCATTAGAGCTGATTGCAGCTGTTGACTCAGACTAGCACCCAAGACCAAGTCCCCCACTGTAGTAAATGTAATCTTACCTTTTGTTTCTCTTGTCTGTCTACCCTTAAGACTGTTTCCAGTTTTCTTGTGAGTAAGAGGGAACAGGGCTTCTGGCATTTGTTGGTCAATGATTTCTCCTGCTGACATATCCTCTTATATCAGATTGGTCACTTTGTGCAGGGACTTTAGCTTGGACTGAACCAACATTCCAATGTGTCTCTGACTTACTGTTATATTCAGTTGTCTGCTTTCTGCCTTGGATGCTCTTCACTGGCAGCTGATTATGATCCATCAATTCAGCCCGCTCAGATGCTCTCATTCACTAGCACTCTGAAAACTAGTGTCTCATGGTGGAAACTCATGCCTTAGAAAAATGGACATCAACAAGATCTCCTTGACAGTAGTGTTATTATTCCCTTTCAATCTGTAGATATGGTGTTATTCTGATATGCTGAATGATGCCATCTTTAACTTATAACACTTATCACAGAAATTTGATCTAAGAAATACTTCTTAAAAGAAATGCTTGTTACATTTAAAATGTTTAGATTATCCTCCTGATATCCTATTAAGAGCACTTAATTTCAATCATCTTTTTTTTTTGAAAGCTGTGAGGAGTGTTGGGGATATGAGTGTGGGAATGGGCGTTTCATTTACCTAAATGAACCGTGTCTTTGAGGGAGAAGCAGTAAATTGTCTTTGTAGGAAAAGATATTTAAAATTTTCAATTTGAAAAATGATAACTAGAAAGATGATACTTATTGCTTTGCAATTAAACTCACAAGTATATATACAGTATAATTTTAATACCAAACTCTAGACACAGTAGGTGCTACTATTTGAAGCTTTCATATTAATGGCTTTGGAGACAGAGCTCCTAGAATTACTAACTCTTTAATCACTGAGTTTACATTCCTTTAGTAAATGACATCTTACAGCAGTTGATTTTACTACCCTATCAAGACTACAATTAGAACTATAGTATTGATTCACAAACCTGTCTAGACAGACTCTAAACAGAAGAAAACACACTAACAATTGAGGGGCCTTTCTGTAATTATTACAACCTGAAAAGCTTCCCAATAAAAATGTGTGGAGAAATCATTGACAGGAGATAAATGATGTTTAAAACAAAAAGGAAATACAGAAAAATGGAGATGAAAATGAAAACACACTACCGAGTTTTACACATTTATTTTTACTTAAGCCCGTACAAAACATCACACAAACCCGGAGGACACCAGCCTCAAATAACCACTGTAAGGAGCTTCACTATGACACGCTGGAAGACAGGATTCAATTCTAATTATTTTCTTACATTGTATACTCCCTTTGCCCTGTTTGATAAGTTAGACAGGTTACTAGAAACAAGCTAAAAGAAGGATGGGGGGATAATTTAAGAAAATTTTTGGAAAATGATTACTTTTATTTGGAAATTTCATACATATATAATGTATTCTATTCATCTTTATCTTCTTCCAACTCCCTTAGATGCTTCCTAGCATACCCGTATCCCAAATTTATGCCTTTTTAATTATGTCTATTTCTTTAACCCACAGAGTTCATTTAGTGCTATTCATGTGTGCATGGCTGTTAGTCATGTACAGGGACTCAAGAAATCTACTACTGAGCACATTCCCAAAGAAAAGTGACTATTGATCACTAGCATGCCTAATAATAGCTCTATATAATAAGTTCACTGGAGAAAATGGGTATTTATTGTTTTCAGTTTGCATTTATCATGTATAAAATCTGCATGCTAACCAAAGTGAATAATAAGTCTAACCAAGACTAGTAAGGTAGACGGGCAAACAGCTCAAACTATCAAGCACAAAGACAATGTGCTTAGTTTTATTTTGTTGATGTTTATGGATGTGTTTATGTGTGTATGTGCATATCCTTGTGCTTGTACATACACATGTGTGTGGAAGCTGGAGTACAATATCAGATGTCCAGCTCCCCAACTCAGCTAGCCTTGCTGGCCAGAGAGCTCCAGGATTCACCAGTTCCTGCCTGCCTAGTGTTGAGATAACAGGCAAAAGCTGCTGGGCTCAGCTTTTTATGTGGATGCAGGAGTTTTGAACTCCAGATGCATGCTTTCATGACAATCTTCTTATTGACTAAGACATCACCCTAACCCCTTGTTTAGTGTTTTCCCACATCATTCTGAAGTGTTGGTCTTGTGCTTTGTGGTTTATCTGCTGCAGTGAGGAGGTAGGTAAAGTTCTTGCCATAGAGTTTTCATGTGGGAGCAGGGAACAGAAAATAACCATGTAAACAAATAAATGATGTGTTCTCCACTAATGAGTGTGATCATAGCTCCTCTGCCCCAGCACCTGTGCATGAAACTTAGCCCAAAATAATCAGAACTAAGGTCTGTTTCTCCAGTCAAAGTTGGGGAACAAGGATTTAAGTTCTTGTAAGTTTAAAAGGCCCTGTCTCAAAATCAGATGGTAGTTCTTAAATGTTTGTGATATTCTTATTTCAATACATGCTTATAGCTCCTTATTAGATATTTATGTTCATCTTTAAAAGCTTTTCCAACTAGCCGCCTCTGATTTCCTGTGGCTCAGGCCATGTTTGTATAACATTGGTGTATGCATCCAGCTAAGAGTCTGAGAAATGCCCACTATGCTATCTTAGAATGTTTATTTGGGTCTACTGTACACACTTGGGTCAGGGGGACTTCCATTCTAAGTGATTAAATTTCTGACATTCTTTTGTAATAATTTTGTCTCTGGAGGTCATAGTAACAGAAATTAACATTTTTTCCAACTTGAGATGGACCATGAACAATTATACCTAAGGTAAAATGCGATAATATCAAAACTAAAAAAGAAAAATTTAATCTCAATGTATGGTGATCTGTGTACAAGAATTGATGAATTTTCCCATGTGAAAAATCCACTTCAGCATTTATTTGATCTTAACAACAATATGTAGGTACCTCAATGATATGTTCAGCACTGTAATGAAAATATAAAAGCTGTCTGCCTTTGTTATTTCCATGCTGGGTCTGGTGAGTTTTAAGCCCCCCTTGCCTTAGGTATCAATAAATGTATACTTTCCACAGTTATAAACAATGAAAAATATGTTAATGTGCAAGGGAAGTATTTGGTGCATAATGAAATCCCTGGAAAGAGGAAAATCTGCTAAGACAAAAACAAGTAAAACCCAGTTATCCTTCTTTGGAATATTTAGGAACATTTAGGAGTATTTAAAAGTATCTTCCTTCCCCCCAAATACAAACTAAACTAAATTTAAGAACATTGTTAACTAAAATTTAGAAGTATAAACATATTATATTTTCTGAAATAATTTTAAAGATTTATCTTTATTTGTGAGTATGTATGGATGTGTGAATGAGTGTATGTTCTGTGAGTATATGAGTGTGAGTGTGTACATGAGTATGACTGTGCGTAAATGTAAATATGTCTGAGTGTGTATGTGTGTGTGTGCACATGTGTGTTACATGTCTGTGGGTGCCCAAGGAGCACCAAAGGGATTGTCACATCCATGGAAATAACGTTACAAAGGATTGTGAGCCCTCTAACTTGTGTTTTAAAAATTGAACTTAAATGCTTTTCAGGACTAACTATTTTTAACCACTTAGCCATTTGCCAAGCCCATCCACCTCTTTTTCTATTGTCTTGCTATCTTTTTTCCTTCTTTCCCCAATAATTTATTTTCAAACAAAATGTTAGTTATGAGTATATGTGTAAGCTATGTGTGTGTTGGTGCCTAAGGCAATGTCAGATGTCCTGGAAGTGGAGTTACAAGCTTTTGGGAGCTGCTGAATGTGGTGTTGGGAACTGAACTCTGATCCTCTGCAAGTGCAGCAAACACTCTTTACCACTTAGCCATCTCTCCAGCAATAACAATATGTTCTTAATTATAGTTTGCAAACCAGACCAAGCACATGCCAGTTAAATTTTTCACTTAAATTTTGATAATCCAATGAGACATAATTCATAACAAAAACAATGGAACATTGACTCAATGAAAACAATGAGTGGACCATTAAGACTCCAGAAGAATGTACTCTGAGAGGTGGTAAAGTACCCTGTAGAGCATCCTGAGCAGACCGTTTCCTAGCTGCATTGCATTCATAATATTCAAATAGACACAAAAGTTTCTGTAGCACTATGAAGAGTGATTTCAATCAAGAAACCAGAAGCCCATACTTCAGGGAAATTTTCCAGCTCTAAGAGACACCAGACCCCCCCCCCCAATTAACACTGCTGGAGAAGAACTGCATTGGACAATGTTACCCTTGTCTATGACTTAGTCAATGAATTTCAGTAATGACCATCATATAACACTGTTATGTAAGTAATAAGGAAACAAAGAAATAAATTCAAGAGCATCACATAGACATAGACACAGACATAAACACAGACACACATGCATAGAGAGAGAGAGAGAGAGAGAGAGAGAGAGAGAGAGAGAGAGAGAGTTCATCCTATCAATAAATATATTTTCTGTATGACAACAAAATCTTATGAATTCTGGGTAAGAGAATCTGAAACAGAGTGAGTACCTTACTGGTACCCTGTTCTCTGTGCTTCTTTACTTTATATTACACTCTCCTTCAGGAAGAAGGCAGGATATGCTCCATCATTGATTTCTTTGTTTCTACTTCATTCTTTGTAGCACCAGTCTGTTGGTGAGGGCTGTTCACTAGCCACTCAGACCCGAAATAATCACACAGAAATCATTTGTAATACTGTTTGACCAATACACTAAGCATATTTCTAGCTAGCTTTTATATCCTAAACTAACCCATCTCCATTAATCTGTGTATCACCACGAGATCAGGGTCTACTGGGTTTCAGTGGGCTCCAATTGAGGCATCTGTCTCCTATGGTGGCTACATGGCTTCTTTCTGACTCTGCCTACTCTCTTCTCCTCTCCCTGCTTGGAATTCCAGCCTTGCCCCATTCTGCTAAGCCACTGACTAAAATAGCCTTATTTATTAACCAATAAAAGCAACACATAGACAGAAGGACTTCCCACACCGATTGTTCCTTTTGCTTGGGAACCAAGCATATCAGTTTGAGGTTATATTTTTGTGGGGAACTGGATTAAACAGCTTCCTTTTCCTTTCCCTTTCTGCTGTTTGTGAGACCAGAGCAGAAATGTACATGGGACATTGACTGAGATTGGTTCTGGATAGGGAGATGAGTCACAGCAGCAGGTGCCAGGAGAAGGAACACACATAGAGAGTTTCATGGGGATTCAGTGCCACCAACATTCCTCTTGGGATTGGAAGGTCAAACTGCAAATTTTTTTCTGCATGGAACCCTCAATGGTTGTTCAGGTCTTAAATGAGTATTAACTCTTTTTAATGAGTTAGTATCTAAGTGACAAATGATGTCATGGTTACTATCACCTCCATTTTCTCCATGTGCTCCCAAAACAACAGCACAGTCTACTGTGGGTTTCCAAGCCAGATGATGGACAGTAGAACACTGCTGTGTGTGCCAACTATAGCTCTCAAGATGCAAGGTAGGACTGGAGCTTTTCCCCACCGAAATCAGGCCTGCCCTTCTGAGGTCCATAGGATCAAAGGCCATGTCACCTTAGAGTCAGTTAAGCTTCTGTTTCCCCACCAAAGGAATGACCTCTCAGAAATGTGACTGGCAGTCTGTTAACCTAATTTATAGACTTGAAAAGTTCCCACCTCCACTGCACTACTTCCTCCCTGCACTTTTTTCTTGTTGCTTTGGTGTTTGAATTGGTTCAGTCATTAACATTTGCCTATCTTCAATCAGGTCTGCATATGCAAATTAGGGGCATTTCCACTCTTGCTCATTTGTCCTCCCCTCCTTCATGACTCTAACTATATAAATTAACCCCTTTGCTACTTTATATAGCAAATGACCAAGACATGTCCTCCCAGATTGCTCCACTGCCACAACTGGGGAGGTGTTCCCCAGTTCCTCTGCTTCCTCAGACTGCCAGTGTGCAATGACCATCAGGACAAGTGACCCACAACTTACATACTTGTGATTCCTTCAATGGCTCCTCTCCTGCAACTGGGTTTGGTGAATCCAGTTAAAACTGGTGATAATGCACATGGACCCCATGGGTAAAGTGTTATCATTTATAAAATAGGGTGACCCAATACTGGTCCTGCAAGCGGCAGTAATCCCATAAGGGGAAGCGGTGGGCCATCTAAGGCCTCGGTGTGTCCTCTTGGCTGCAGGTGAGAGACAGATAGATATGCCATGAGAGAGAGCTTGGGTATAGAGTTTATTTAGTGGGTTATGGAGGGAGAAGAGAAGGAGAGAAAAGGGGAAAGCAAAAGGGAGAAAGAGAGAAGGGGGGAGAAGCTACCTTTCCAAAAGAAGGGCAGACAGAAAGAGAGCAAAAGAAGGCTGGAGAGGAGGCAGGAGATCCATTTGCTTTGGAAGGAGGGGAGGTTGGAAGTGGGCAGAGCTTGTCTCTTAAAGGGACAGGGTACCCAGGTGACAGAACAGGCCAGCAGATTACAACATTCCTGCTGTTCACTTATAATAAAAAGGCAGAGAATTAGGTATGGCAGGTTGAGGGAATAGGAATAGCAAGTTTTCCAGACTGCTTCCTGCTTATTTGTGGGCATTTAAGTCTTTCTTGGGGGACAGGGCTGTAGAAAGATGGATGCTGGTCACATCCTGGGGTAGCTGGTCTCTTTACTCCTGTCCAGGGTTTGTGGTATGGAACTGTCCAGTGTCTCCTGGACCTGGCAAGGTATTGGCAGAGCAGAGGACAAAGTGAAGTTTATGAAGAAAAAATTTTTTAGGACCAGGACCAGGGAATTGAGAGTGGTGTATTTAATCTTTTTAAGGTGGATCCTTCAATTTGGTGCCCTGGAACTCACAAAAATTTTTTTGAATTTGTGAAAGCAAGTTTTAGACACATACATCAGAATGACTGTGACAGATATTTTTGCACAATGTAAAGGCTATGAAAGGCAACATAAAAAATTGATAACTCTCATTTACCTCAGACTTTTATAACTTGTAGGTACACATCTTAATACTTTGTTTAATTATATCTTAAAACACCTTCTATTTAGAACATGTTAAGAAGTTGTACTGAAATTTGTTTGGTGAGGTTGTTTTTTTTTTAAACTGGCAAAACCTCTCAGCTGTCAAACTACATCAGAGATCTTTGAGAAGGATAAGATTTTACTTGAGTTATTGTTCAAAACATGACAGAGGACTTACTCAACTGACTACCTAGCGCCACTCCTCATTGAGGGCAGGGGCATCAGGACAGTATTTGTCTTCTGCTCTTAGAAACAGAGCCTGCCAGGCTCCAAAAAATCCTGTGGGTTAGGAAATCTGTAGGAAGATAAACCTACCTTGGCCTGAGCAGCTAGGCAATTGATTCCAGTGATTCTGTTCACTGTCTGGAGATATTCAGGAGTTTAGATGAAAGAATGTTCTGCCCAGTTGTTAGTGCTTTCACTTGATGAAGTGAATTGTGGATGGATGTTGTTCTGTGCCCATCTGTCTTATGTCTTCTTTGTAGGAAATAGAGTGATGCCGCTAAGAGCGGCATCTTTCTGTTATGCCTCTTTCTGTTATGAAAAGTCTTTCTGCCTCTTTCTGTTATGAAAAGTCTTTCAATAATTAAACATTGAAATCCTATTTTCCCAGATCTCTGAGCATTTGAGGATTGTTTATTGGGTATAGATAAATTATAACTACAATATAGGATCTGTCTGGAGAGCTGTATCTAAGCTTGACTGTGCTGGCTTTTTTAACTTAACATGTGAGATTTATACTTGTGAAAGACAAAAAAGAAAAAAAAACCATTTGCAACAGAAGCTTAACAGGAGACCTGACAACAGTGGAGAACAGCTTAATATATTTTAAAACAGGGATAGGTCACATATACAGCTTCTTTGTAAGAGATTTAAGAGTACATATGAATTTAAAACATGAGACTTATTGTTTTGTTAGTCTGGAATGAGATACAATGAGCAGACTATTTAAAACAAATAACAGTAAGTATATGTACATTTACACGCAGTTGAATTTAAATTTTATACACATATACACACAGAGTTAAAGCTAACTTATGTTTATAAATAAAGTTAACTCAAAAGTCACATGCATGCACACACACACACATACATACATATTAAACAGGAGTTGGAAAAAGTAGATGCTCTGGTAGGCCCTACCAAAAGTATGTCACTGCACAAAACACACATGTAACAGAGTCAGTAAGAGGAATTTAGACACAAGAATGTATACCATGAGACTAGGCAAGAAATATCTCAGTAAAGATGGTGACTTGGTTACCTAACCTGCCCTTAGTCAAGATGGTGGTGAGGTCATCTGACCAGCCCCTAGTCAAGATGGTGGGACTTGTTCACATGACCTGCCTTTAGTAATGATGGTGGCAGTCACATATTGTATAGAGAAACCATATTTTTAGAGTCAGGGCAGAAATTTTAAAATGATACAAATAAAAAAGAGAGACATAGAGGCCATGTAGAACATACATTTAAAACAGAATCACATCCGTGTGACCACAAAAGAAAGACCATGGAATTCTTCCTCTGACTTACCTTTGCTTTGTTGTTTCAGGTCACCATGTCAAGGCTACATGTATTATTGCATGTTCTATAATGCTAACCTAACTCAGATCTTTATTTTTTAAATTATTTATTTTATTAGATCATAACATAGTTATATAATTTCTTCCTTTTCCTTCTGGTATGGTAAAAGTAAAATGGTGTCTTTCCCTGAGTGGCAGCAACAGACAGTGGGCCATGAGGAACAGCAAGTCCCAGACAGGGAGCTGTGTAGCAGGTGAAAGACCAAGATAGATAGGCATGCCATGCAGAGAAATGGGTATTTATTTAGTGTGTTATAGAGGGGAAAGGGATAGGAGGGAAGGGGAAAAGGGAGAAGAGCAGAGAGTGTGAGAGAAAGAGAGAGAGAAAGAGAGGAGGAGAGGGGAGAAGTAGAAAGAAGGAAGAGAGGCATAAACTGCCTCTTCAGGAGAGAGAGAGAAAAAAAAGGAGCTCTGCTTGCCTCAGGAGACAAGGAGGGAGTGGACAGGGTTTGTCTCATAAAGGGACAGGACAGATCATTATCTGTCTCAGTCTCTCATCTGCTACATGACTTCCTGCCTGGGACTCACTGCCCCTCATGGCCCGAAGGCCTCTTGGGTAGTGGTGCCATTTTATTTTTACCATAACATTTGGTGCTCATGACTCGGCCAGGCTCTTCCCATCAGGTGGGCTGGCTGAGGAAACATGGAACCATGAGCTCTGGAACCATGTTTCTTTACAATAGTTCCGCATTGTATCTGCCCTAACACCAACATCTACATACACCAGCAGCTTCGGTGGTGAGTTTTCCTCTTACAGTTAGCCAACTGCAGACTTTACCACTACGGTTGAGCCTTTCACTGACATTTCTGGTTGCTTCCCTTACCTAAAAAACATAATCAGACAACCCAGGGTAGTCCACCCATGCTAGCACTGCACATACTGTGTGGCACATTCGATTGGGGGCCCAGGGTCCCTAGAAGTTTTCCTTTCCTTTCCTTTCCTTTCCTTTCCTTTCCTTTCCTTTCCTTTCCTTTCCTTTCCTTTCCTTTCCTTTCCTTCTCTTTACTTTGCAACCACTAAAGACTACTCAGAAAAGCCTCTAGCCTCTCTGACTCCTGAGTCACCCAGACTGGAGCCAGTCAGGCTTCTATACCCTTCTATACCCCACATGTAGAGAAGAGACATCCTCCTATAGGCCCTGCAGAGTTTATTCACTGCTTTTGTGGGTTTTCACAATTTCAGCTATGGTATAAATACTCAAACTATCATCCACCCACCTGTGAATGCTCTACCAGTGTCTGGCCCGCTCCGCTTTTCCTCAAACTATCCCTGTCATGGCTACCACTGGTCCCACAGAAA
The DNA here is from genome assembly GCF_982192425.1 of Myodes glareolus. Lineage (NCBI taxonomy): Eukaryota > Metazoa > Chordata > Mammalia > Rodentia > Cricetidae > Myodes > Myodes glareolus. Next base: position 63,179,728 of record NC_142041.1, on the reverse strand, counting down.
CCAACAAGACTGACAAGATTAGTTGGATCCATGAGGTGGCTGTTTTCAATTCCAGCCTTCCTGCCGCAGCTTGTGGTGTGGCGACTCAGTCACAGGATGGATCACACCCTGTGATCTCTCCTGTTAGTATGCTTAAAACTCCCATGGCTCAAAAATTGTGGCTTCTCCATACAACATGTGACAGCTGCCATTTTGACTGAGGTCAGGTGACTTTACCGCCATCTTAAATGAGAGCCAGATGATTTTGTTGCCTGTTGGCAACTGTAGACCCCCAGCCCCTGACTTTCTTGTGACCCCCCTGCCTGCTGGAGTAAACAACTTATTTTCCTATGCTTGCAGCTGCTCTGAGCAAAAAACTTTTTTCGCTGCTGCTTTGAGCATAAGACCCTCAGGAGTTCCTGATGGCAGGGGAGTGGTTAAGAGTTAGGGTGTGGAAGGAGACCCTCTATAAGTTTCCCTAGAACACAGTAAGGGGGCATTCTTGGCATTCTTGGTGTTACCTGTGTCTCTGTATGTGTGTGTCAATCTGCAACCCCTGACCTGACTCATGAACCATACCATAGCATATGATATGTACAGCAGGCATTGTGTTACAGCCTCCATCTTAACTCATGGTCAGGTATCTTTACTGAGGTATTCCCTGCCTGGTTCCCTGGTGCTGATTCTCTTGCATGTGTGTTTGGTGCAGTGGAATGCCTTTGGTAGGACCCACCAAAGCATCCACTTCACCCAATTCCTGTTCACTCTTTGTGTATGTGTACATACATGTAACTTAAATGCAGCTATGATTATTGCTAAATGTTATAATTGTCTGTTCATTCTATCTCATTCCAGACTACAAAGCAATATGCTGTTTTAAATTTTTATGTACTTTTAAGTCTCTTGATCCAATCCTGCTTTACATGTTATTTGAGAGTGAGTACAGTCAAACTCAGTCCTAGCTCTCCAGGCAAATTCTATAACTTACCTATACCCAGTAAACAGCCCTCAACTGCTCAGAGATCTGGAAAATATGGCACTTAAATATTCAATTATTAAAAAAATTTTCATAACAAAAAGAGACAGATTGGCTCCTAGCAACAGCACTGTTTCCTCCAAAGAAGACAGAAGACAGATGGGCACAGAACAACATCCATCCTCAATTTGCTTCAAATGCCAAGCACTGACCACTAGGAAAAACTACCTTTCATCTAAACTGATAATCTCCAGACATGGACAGAATTTCTAAAATTGACAGCCTTGCTGCTCAGGTCAAGGTCGGCTTGTCTTCCTTAAGATTTCCTAGCCCACAGAATCTTCTGGAGCCTGGCAGGCCCTTCACTAATCAACAAAAGAAAAATGCGACCCTCAGCAACAACGGAGGACTCTGAGAAGTAGTTCTAGGTGCCAACCAAGTAAGTTCTCTGTCATTTTTTAACCAATAACTCAAGTAAAATTTTGTCATTCTCAAAGATCTCTGATGCAGTTTGACAGCTGAGAGGTTTTGTCAGTTTAAAAGAATAACTTCACTAAACAAATTTCAGTAAAGCACAAATATAAGTGATTAAGGTGTGAGGACAAGTACACAGTATCAAATTTCTCTCTCATGCTGCCTCTCATAAGTCTTAAAAATACTTTTCATTGTGCAAAATCATCTGTCACAGTCATTCTGACATAAATACGCTACTGTTTATACAATGCATGTATTTAAAACTTATGTTTTCATAACCCAAAGAATTCTTGTGAGTTCCAGGGAGCTAAATTGAAGGATCCACCTTAAACATGTCAAATATATGCCTCTCAATTCTCTAGTCCAAAAATCTTTTTTTTTTCCTAAACTCAACCTAAATTGTCCTCTGTTCTGCTAATACCTTAAACTGATATAAGAGACACCAGACATTTTCATACCACAAACACCAGTCAGGAACAAAGAGACCACCTACCCTGGGATGTGACCAGCACCCAGCTTTCTCAGGTTCCTCCTCAAGACAACACCCACAAATAAACAGGAAACAGTCTTGAGAATCCTCTGTCCCAATTACTTTAACCTGTTGTGCCTAATGTCCCATTTTTTTATTAAAAAAAGGAGATGGGAATGTAATGGTCTCTCTTGTCCCTTTAAGAAACAAGCCCTGTCCACTCCCTCTCCCATCTGCTGAGGCAAGCAGATCTTCCTTCTGCTTTTAGCCTGAGTTTCTTCCCTTTCTGTCTCTCTCCTGAAGAGGCAGCTTCTGCCTCTTTCCCTTCTCCCCACTTCTCTCCATCCCCCTCCTCTCTCTCTCTCTCTCTCTCTCTCTCTCTCTCCTTACCTTTTCCTCTCTCTCTCTTTCTCTCTCTGACTCTTTCTTCTTGTCCCCCTTCTCCCTCCCTCTCCTCTTTCCCCTTCCCTTCCATAACCCACTAAATAAATATCCAACCTCATTCTGCATGTTATGCACATATCCATGTCTGTCTCTCACCCATCACGTGACTCCCTGCCTGGGACTCGCTGCCCCTCATGGTCCACAGGCCCCTCGGGTACTGGCACCATTTTATTTTTACCATAATACCTTCCCTCTCTCCAAATCACCTCTCTTAGCTAGGACTTTCATTGCTGTGAAAAGACACCACGACTATAACAACTCTTATAAAGAAAACATTTAATTGGTGCTTACTGAAAGTGTGAGGTTCAGGATAGCCTGGCCAGACATGGGATTCAGCCTGTATAGCTGACATGGCAGGCAGCACTTGGTTCCAGGAAAAGCCACTAACTGATACCATCCGGGAATGAACAACATCTAAAGGGAAGTACCTGAAATGTCAACCATTAGATAAGATTAGATAAGACCACCAGAAGTCTCTGAACCCATAGAGGAAAAATAGAATCCTTTTAGATATTATGTTGTTGTCTTTTTCTGTGTTCAGTATTCTTTAGATTACAGACTTAAAATCTACTTAAAATTATAAAGATGTTCTACTAACCCTGATCCATCTGGTCACTACTGTGTTTACCTCCTGTCTTAACAGAGCAATGAAATTTCAACTGCTATATAATAAATTAAATAAAAGATATATCAAAGAACATATGTTAGTGATATAGTTTCAGCCTACAAAAAAATTCTAGACCCTGATGACTCATATAATCATTAGAAATTAGCTGATTTTCCTGACACATGAGGTTCAGTATCTACCTCAGAGATTTTTTTTTTTTTTTTGGTGCTGCATAGACAAGTTAACCAGCAAAATGCAAAAGAAACATCTATGTCATAGTGCACAAAAAGGTCTTTTAATAAGCTTAATCTTTCCTAGTGGTCAAAATAGGGAAGACAGCATGGATTCATTATCAGGGACCTTTGAGTGTCAGCCTCAGTGCCCCCCCATGGTTCAAACAGGATGCTTACAGCAACCTGGGCTGACTAAAGGTATCTGAGGGTGAATGTATCAGCTCACACACATCTTCTTTTCGTGTCTCTTTATCCTTTCAATGTTCTTCCACTATTCCACAAGGTTTTTAGTTTATATACACACACAGACACAATTAACCATTCTCTGGCTATAGCAAAGATACTAGGCATGCATTTTTAGGGTCAAGCAGGCATATAAGGCTGACAAAGCAGGTGCCTTATGTCTCAGAGGGGGCATGACTGTGAAGCACCTATGCATATCTGAAAAGGGTAAATAAAGGAAGGGGCTGTGCAGTGTAAAAGCCAGAGGCTTCCACTTCTAGCCCCAGGCTAAGCAGAGGGGTGCTCATACCCACTGATGCCCAGATAAGAAGGATTTCCATTCTCTGGGACAGATTAAGCAATCCAAAATTTCTTCCTGTATCAATAGGAGTAAAAGCACAGTTAATTTCCTTGACTAAGATCTTGTATCAAGTGAAACCAAGGTTAAGGTAGGTACAGAATATTAATGACTTGTTAAAGTAGAACAGAGGTCTGGGGATTGTGCTCTCCTAAAACAGTTATTAGAGAAATCTGGGTGCCCAGTCCTTTTTCTTAGTGCCTGTCTTTTGAGGCTCTGAATGTGGTCTACTGGCAAGGCTCCTCTTCTTGTTGGATATCCTGCCATAAAAGATAATCATGGGGGGCTATCTTTATGTAGATTTGACAAAGGTTTCTTTGGCTGTGTGAATACTTTTATACCAGGACTCCATAGTGTGGAAAAAGGTCATCCAGTTACTAGTACAGGAGAGAACTACGCCAAATAATTGATTAATGCAGTTCTGAGGATTTTGTGGGATAAAGCCCACTATGGAAAAGTGGAGTGCTGTGTCTTCACAAGGGTTTTTACAGAAATGACAGCAGCTATTCCAAAGGCAAGTATTACCAATGCCCTAGAGTTTCAGTCTCCTCCACTAGATTGTGATTCCTGTGGGTGAGCCTAGTGATTTTGTCAGCTGTATTCTTACTGTATAGTCCTGTGGACCACAACAACTCAAGGATCTACTGTACCTGATTGGCGAGGGAGAATTGTCTGTATTCTGTCAATCATATTTTAAATAAATGCTGATTGGCCAGGGAGGAAGTATAGGCAGGTTAACCAGACAGGAAGTAGAGGCCCCAGCGAAGAGAACAGGTTCTGGGAAGAAGGAAGCCCATTTCCCGCAGTCCTGACCAGACTCCAAAGAGGCAAGATGTGAGCTGCCCTGCTGAGAAAGGTCCCGAACCATGTGGCTAACATAGATAAGAATAGTGGGTTAATATAAGCTGCAACAGCTAATAAGTAGCCTGAGGTAATGGGCCAATCAGCTTTATAACTTATAGAGATCTCTGTGTGATTTTTGGGGGAGCTTGCTGGCTGTGGGGAACTGGGCGGGACAGAAACCCCAACAAGCTGGCCCTCATGTTATACCTGATAGACTCCTTTCCTCACGGAGAGTAAAGAAAGCAGATAACAAAGAAATGCCCTAATGAAAAAATAGTGATAGCCATCATTCTTTGACTTACAGACCCTGAAAAAGAGATGCCTTATATTTTATATGTTTGAGCCTAGCCTTAAATATAAGCTAGCTAATAGAGAAAGCAGCCACCAGAGATTCAAGGACCTACCCAAAACTCCCACTCCTTGGTCAGGATGGCTTTTTAACTTTTAAGCAAACACACTGTGCCCTTGAGAACAGTTGAAAACTAAACTCCTCTCAAGAGACATTAAGAGTGTTTATTCCATGACACTTTCTTGTTGTGACAACAGTCAATGGGTAAGAACAAAGAAGAGTTGGCCTAAACACTCCCAAATAGTATATCCAGTATCACAATTATAATAAGTCTTTCTCTGCTGACTAAGCATCTCTTTGATGATATTTTGCTCTACTACTTTCATACATCCAAATCAAAAGCATGGGTATGGCAGATCATTATTTTGACTGTACAATGCACTGTCTTACGTTTTCTATGAAGTTTGCCTGAATACTTACAAAGCCTCATGTTTTAATAGTATGTACATATATAACCATAATTTATTGTATTATAATATATATGTAAGACTGTAAATTTATTTATCGGTACTATTATATCAGAAACCAGTAAATAGGAGAAGAAATCTCGAAAAGGGAGAGCATGGAGCTCTTTTTCGTGAAGAGGGATTTCTGTATAATAAGATTGGCATGGCTGGGTAGTTTTCTACAGGGTAAGAATGAAAAGTTTTGAACATCTGAGTAAGTTAAACAGGGTACATAAATACAAGAAAGGCAGAGAAATATATATATATATATATATATATATATATATATATATATATATATATATATATACATATCCAAAAGACTCTAAGATTGAAGCTTTTTATTTTTATGTTTTTAGTTTTTAGTTTCTCAAGACAGGTTTTTCTGTCTGTCCTGGACCTAGCTCTGTAGATCAAGCTGGCCTCGAACTCACAAAGATCTACCCACTAGCTCTGTAGACCAAGCTGGCCTCGAACTCACAAAGATCTACCCGCTTCTGCCCTCTATGTACTGGGATTAAGGTGTGTGTCTCTACTGTTCACCAGATTGAAACTTTTAAAACATGTTTCCTACAAACTGTCTAGTTGTGTTCCCCAGCTTCCAGGTATGACTAATATCCCCTGATTTTTAAGCCCTACTGGACTTTCATCAAAATATAGAGGTTCTCATTAATATTTTGTTTTGGTTTCTAATTACCAGATGATTAAGTAATGAATTAGCAGTGAGGAAAATTTACAGTATGATATACTGTACATTGCTGGAACAAAGCCCACTGCAGCACAATTCTACCTACTTAGTCATTTATGGTAACAGGGGTCTGTAAACATCCAAATCTACTGTGAAATAAGGTAGATTATCGAGTCAGGAAGATGGGCAAGAAAAAAAGCACTGAAGCATTTTTCACAAGCATTTGATAGAGCGTAAGTGTCTAGGAAACTACAGTGGAAGACATACTTGCTGGTAGCCAAATGCAATACAACTGGCCATACTAGCAGACAATAAAAGCAGAAAGTGATGCCAGAGTGTGCAAATGACTAACTAGGAAAGCAAACCTGAGGCACAGTTCAGCGTTAGTGTCTGCCTAGCACATGTGAGGCCCTGGTTTCAATAGCATCGCCGAAAAGAGAAAAGTTAAGACCATTATCATGCCAAGGAAGGTACGTTGAGCAGTATCAAGAATATGCTCAAAGCCAGTACATCAGCTCAGAAATAAGACCAATGGCATAAATAATGCACAAATAGATGAACAAACTATTCACAACATGGATGGATACCACTGTGATGGCAGGAGTTCATCTAGGGGAAAGCAGGGTTATGAAAACTACCGTCAGCTTATGTTTCTTGGAAGAAACTTTGGATCTTCTATTAGTCAAGGTTCTCTAGCATCACAGAATGTATAGACTGAATCTCTCTCTCCGTCTTTCTCTCTTTCTCTCTCTCTCTCTCTCTTTCTCTACACACACAGACACATGAATGTATGTATGTATGTATGTATGCATATGGGAATTTATTAGAATGACTTATAGGCTGAGTCAAACAATGGCTACCTGTGAATGGAAAGTCCAAGAGTCCAGTAGTTGACCGGTCCAATGAGGCTGGGTTTCTTAACTAGTCTTTTGTAGATGCTGGAATCCCAAGAAGTAGGTTCCACTGCCCGTGTAGGAATGGATGTGCTGATAAGGTAAGGGTAAGAAGGCAAAGGACAAACACACTCTTTTCCTTCTTCCATTGTCCATTCACAAATATGTCCTCCATTTATGGATTATAGTGCATTCCAGCTACAGTCAAGAATAGCCATCATAGATCTATTTAAGAGTTCACAATTGAAAGCTTTGATATGAATAAAGACAATTTATTAAACGCAATAATACAGTGTGTGTGTCAATTTTGGCCTGTGCAATTTACTTACTTGGTATCTCTATTTCTTATCTGTAAGTTGAAGTCACACACCTGGGATTTAAGGTAACTTCCGATTCTAAACAAGGTATCCAGTGAATAGGTTTGATCGCTCTTCATTTCATATTTTTTCCGACTCATTAAAAATTTGGCCCTTTAGGGAAAAAATAATTTCAAAGTACCATTAGACTGGCTTAGATCCACAAAGTACACAAAATAACTATACACGAAAATAAATAAAAATAACTGCCTTTCTGTTTTCATTCAGTTGTACTTCAATGTTGTTTGGGTGCTGACTTCAATCTGCCTAATGGGGTTAATTAAGGATCTCAAATATAATTTGAAAATGTTTACAGACAGACACTTCAGAATGCCAACCCCATGTGTGGACACTACTATATTAATGACAGAGTATTTGCTTTAGAGGTCATAGTGTTACTTGCCAGGTTAAACATTTGTAATCTGGATCCAGCTTTAACATCCCCTTTCAAAAATAAGCCACAGGCTGCTATACACTACATCAACAGTACTCTTCAAATGAATGGTTTTTCAGGATTACAGAGGCAAATCAGCCAACAACAACAGGTTCCTTACATGTGGATGTTAATTAGAATGTTGACATGCTAAAACCATTTATAGAGACAAGTCTTCCTTCAGTACTCACAAGCCAACATCATGCTGAAGGCAAATCTCTGAGTAGAATTTGTCCCCAGTGTGACCACAGACAGAGTAGGGAAAGGTTCAGCCCTGTTTGTCTCCTGCAGTGGTGAGTGTGTGGGTGTGAATTGCTGGCTCTGTGTTACTGCTTGTGACCACACAGCGGTTAATTTGTGTTTCTCCTCTCAAACATCATTTTCAAGGTCACTCTTCTGAGTTTTAGACTATACGTAGGTGTGCAGCATTAGAAGAAAGCCTATGTATGCCTACAGGTTTGCTACCATTACATGTGTAAAATGATCTCCAGAAATTTTTATTCTAAGTTTTGGAGTAGTCTAGATCTTTGCATCTATATGATTTTGCACTTTTTGAAGTCAAAGAAATTTCTCTTTTCATATTTGTTTTTAATATTACTGTGAGGAAAGAAATACTTTAAAATATTAATCAATGACATTCATAAAGAAATAAAATGGACTTCTTAGGATGTAGAAGCAATCATAACAACAAAACTAGGGAAATGTATTTTAGAGTAGTACCTCTATACCCTCCAAATTACACCCATTCCCTGCTCTAAGACTGTCGGTGGAAATCTGTAAGAGCAGATAATAACATTTGTAGAGCTTAGTTAGACACATTGACAAATTAACATAAAAACACAAGTAGAACAAAGTTGTGAAGTTCACTCCTGTTTCTCAATGAGAATACTGTATTGCAGTATACCGGATATAGTGGATGCTGTGAGATTATGGTAGTTGAAGAAAGCACATTATGACACTTTGGAATATATGAATTTCTAAAATCACCCCTTGGGGCCATAATGAAATAAAGCTTTCTTGAACACAAGTACTGTAATAGTAGATCCAAAACCTTAAATAGTTAAGTGATTAGCAGGGAAGTGGGTAGGTAGCATTTAGTATGGCTACTATAAATAAACGGATGATTAAATTTGTGAGCAGGGATGAGCAGTTGCCTTAAAATCTCATCATGCACCTCAAAATGGTGTGTAATTTAAAATATCAATTATTTGTTTCTGGAATTTTCTATGTAATACTTCAGACTGCTATTGGCCACAGGCAACTAAAACCATGGAAAGCAATACCACAACAAAAGGAGACAGCTGTATATGTTACAGTATATGTAACCAGAATACATATAACAAGTTTTATAATAATAAAAATAACCATATATTTTTATTGAGCATTTATGGTGCACTCAGTCCCATTTGCTATTTTACCTTAACATACCATGATGCTATATTGAGTTTACTGTAACAGTGTTACCAAAATTTTGGGGAGCCCCACCTTAAGCCACATGTTATGGAGAAAACTGAAGGCCTTTGTAAGGATTCTCGGTCATCTTAATAAAAGAATTTAAGAATGCACTGAGAAAAAAGTTCAAGCATAATTTTCATTAGAGTTTAAAAAAATAATTCTCAGAACAGGGAAGTGGTAAATCTTGGCAGCTGTCCAGAAGGAAAACTAAGAGGACGAAATTTTGAGTTGAAAGGTGTTGGGGGTGTTGGAGAAAGTGTGAGCAAACTGAGTATCAGGGAAGGCAGGCATGCTTGGGAAAAAGAGAAAGAAAAAGAAGTTACACTTTTTCTGACTATCTCAGGACAGAGGACAGGTTTAAGACAGCTACATGGCTGATACTCCAAAAGCAGTTACAGGGGCTGAGCTTCTAGAAAATAAACTAACACCATCTCATTAAGGGGATAAAATTATTCCTCCCATTTCTGTAGCAGGTATCAGCCCTCCTGGGGGGTTGATTAGTCAGGGGACTGAATGGCCTAACTAGATTAACTCATGTTTTAGGTATCTTGGAACGTTGTTTCTACTTAGGCACAGTAATAGTTTCCTTTTAATGGGCTCCCAATACTATTAAAATAATAAAGCATTGCTGAGTAGTATAAGAGAGTATAAAATATATTTCCCATGCTGTATTCATGGAGCTCGTCCTGTCTTTCACTGTCTGTGGTGACTAGCCTTTGAGATGACCCTGCACCTTAACCCTCTCATTCTTGCTGAATCATCTCTTTTTATTTTTCAGGAGTCTGGTCATTTGCTTCAGGTTTCTGACAATTGGGCAGAATTCCTCATTGTATATCTTTGCATGTCTTCATATGTACATTAAGTCTAGACAACCATGTAACCACTTGTTACATGAAATGCACAAGACCCTCTTCACCCCATAGTCATCAGAGTCATACCTCCTACACCGAAATAGCCACAAACTAAGACATTTTTGTGAATTCTTATTTTCCATACATTTAATTTACTCAAAGAAACAATCCTAAAATGTACAAGTTTTCCTTTTTAATAAAATATAGTAAAGCACAAAAACCTCTAAAACAGAATACTTAACAATTACAATTAAAATAAAATTAGCAGAATATTAAATATTTACAAAACTTTATCTTTAAAAATATTTATAAAGTGGTATGAATTTTTGTATGATTGACAAAAGAATGACTCAAAAATGGGGAGAATTGTCCTTCATTCCTAAAAAGAAAGTAAGTCCAATAGAATCTGTGAAGGTTTCAGGCTTGGTACCAACACCTCCTCTGTGTGTGCGTGAGAACTGACCTGTGTTGAGGGCTGGGCCGCTGCAGTGGGATATTCAGATAGGAAGGCAGGCACAATGTTGGGACAAAATAGCTATGTGACGTTTTTGTTATTTAAGAAAACTACTCAATTTTCTACCTGTTTTCTAGTTTTTATTTCATGTTTTATAGTAAAAACTGGAAAAGGTTTTAATGTTAAAAACTCCTAACTGGAAGAGCCCCAAGGAATGGGATCTAACTCGTACAATAAAGACAAGATATTTCTTGAATATAAATGCAGTTGGACATTAGAAAACCAGGGGCATGCTCACCTCTCAAAGATGACAGCAGCTGACCTGTTAATGCTGTAGTTAACAGCTTCCTTGTGGGGCTCCGGTTCGGCTTCCGGTCCTTTCTGCAGTTCAGCCTCGCTTGTACACATGTGCACATGCAAAAGCAGTGATAGTGGTGGTAACTTTGCCTACAGAAGACTTTTAACTCACTTCATAGCTGATTAGGACATGGGAAAGTATGGAAAATTGTTGATTACACCAGTAATCACCAAAAATACTGCGTGAAAGACTTCAGCTAGAGTTAACAATGTCAGACCCTAATAAAAATTACTTCCAAAGTGAAAAGTCTGTCATTAAGTGGTCTGTTTGTAGTAACGAGGCTGCTGTTTTATCAATAATTATTAATTTCCATATAGTATTCCTTCAATTGAATAAAACTAATATTTCACGTTTTATTCCAATTTCCATTTACAAACATGTGTGTGACTATTTAAAAAAGGTTCATAAAGCATTCATTTTGCAATATTTATGATTTTATAATTTTGGTTTTATTTCTGTCCACCTCCATTCTTTCTCCACAAGGAATCCTAACTTTACACACCTATCAACTCATGCACGAGACACTTGTTTTTAGTTTATTATATTATTCTAACAACATTTTTCCTACAATGACTCCATTTACATAGTGTCCATGGGCTGCTCAAAATATCCCAATGCATAATAACAAGAAATTCGTCTCTCCTAGGATCCTACCAAGGAGACCCTGCCTGGCCTGCTTGGTCATAGCTTTCCTGTATGGCACTGTCGAGTTCACATGGGGCAAAGAACTTGGGAATAGACAAATTTAGAATCCACTGCATGGCCTCCAGCAAAATATTTCACTTAAGCTCTGAATTCATCCCCTATAAAAGAGATAATATTTTTATAGAGTTGTCATAGTTCGAACAGGAAGGAAAATGACTTTCCAATTTCAAACCCGGGAGACCAAAGGAGAAGGTACAGTGACTTTATCGTCACCTATATGTGTGGCAAAAGCAAACAAGGATAATTTTCCAAGAGAATTTCTCAGTACAAAGAAAATACACAGCCAGATAGAAGTCAAGGGCGGCAGAGAAGAAAATTGTGGGTGTGCTGCAGGGCAGAGGGACTAAGAACACAGTGCACGGCTGCTCAGAAATGTTGCTGCTCAGATGTCCCACGGAGTGATAACTCTAAAATGATGCTCAGTGGTACACGGGAACCTTATTGCCCCGACACTTAATATAGTCTTTTGTATACAGGAATTCCTGCTGTGAGTGTTGCGTGGAAATCAAATATAAGGGCCAACTGGAAACTACCTGCGGTCTTGGGAAATCAAAAGAGCTAACAAGCATGTGGTAAGACAGGAGAGCTGACTTCAGGGGACTCAAGAAGCTGGAGAAAACACTGACTGGGAGGAGGATCACAAGCTACCTAGGAAGGAAGTCATTTAGAGATCAAGCCCCCAGAGAAATATGGAAGGAAAGGCTCAAAGTGAATGTGTGAATACAGATCTCTTGGCATGTATTCACTGAACCCAACTGAGATCTGTATTATCTAAGGGTTCTAAAGCAGACTCGATTGTTAAAATAGGCAGCACTGAGTAACACAAAGTATGAGAACAGACTGCCAGGGTTTTAACAATTATTTTCGTGGATGCCTGATAATACCTTAGACAAAATGAGATAATTTATATAAATAAATCAATCATTCAGAAACTGTAGATCAAATTTAATTATAAATATATATTCATTAGTTACATTCAACACGATGTCTGTTATTTTATATACATAACTATTAAACCATGTATCAAATTCAATGACATCCATGGGTAGTAGTCCTTGCCATAGATGTCATAAAACGTGCACACAGCATCGGCTGGAACCTCTCCTTCTCATTGGAGCCCCCTTTAGAATCACGTCTGATACTTATGAAACTCCCCCACCTGCACAGTGATGTGCCAGGACCCTCCTTCCTGGTTATTTCTTGCTTTTTTTTTCCTTCTAAGCAGGCCCTATTTGAACTATGTTTATGAGTTTTCTCTCAGTTACATAAGCGCCAGGAAATGAAAGATTTCCTCTTATTTTCTTCAGTCTTCTTTTTTTCGTGCTTAAAATCACACCCGCTATAAAAGAAACATTCAGTGAATATTTGTTTACCAAATAAGTCAGCCCCTGACTCACTGAGGGAACCATTTGGATATCCCTTATTTTGTCAGTTTTAGATTTGATTTACTTCCAAGCTGCTGTGTCCCATGCTACCCTTGTCCTATGTCCCTGCCCTTGTTGGGAGGAGTTCATCATCATGATTTTTCAGCGACGTGCTGGCACACGAAAGACAAAGTTCTCGTCACCTCCACCCACCCTTACTTTAAGTTCACATTTGAAAGACCAAAGTCTCTTAGAACTATGTTTTGCAGTAGAGTCACCCTTAGCCTGCTCACGAAGTATCTAGACTGGTTAATTTACACACGAACAACAGATGTTCACGACTCTATGCACGAACAACATGTGTTCACTCCTCACAGTTGTGCCGACAGGGGTCCGAGACCAAAAATCCAGCAGCTTCAATGTGTGAAGACGCTCCGCTCCTCATAGGTAGCACCTTTCATGAGTTCTCATGTGGTGGAAGGACCAATCCAGCTCCCCTGTGCCTCTTTGATAAGGGCCCTAACCCACTCGTGATGCCTCCACCCAGATGTAGTCATTTCCTAAGGCTCCACCTCTGAACGCCACTGCACTGAGGGGCAGGCATTAACACACAAATCATGAAAGGTGGACAGACATTCGGACAAAGTAACAAAACCTTTTAAAAAAAAAGCTGTGTAAAATTAACCGCTTTAAAAACAGAGAATAATTTCTGCGGCAGGGAATACTAGTAGATATGGTCACTGGGCCCTTTCTATGAGGGATTCTTTCAGTTAGTTTCTTTTTCTTCTTCTTGAGATTTTCCAGCTGTTGCCTTTGGTAGGGCAGCACCCTAAACGCCTCCTCAAGTGACTCCCTCTTCTGTTACCAAGACAATGGGGAAGTTAAAGGAGATTCAACTGCGGAGACTTCCCCTTGTATGGTGCCTTTCACGACCCTGTGCCTAACTTTGTATTTATAGCTGTTGTCATTGTTTCTGAAAGCCCTGTCTTAAAGCGTTACACTGATGCCGTGCCTATACATTACTCAGTTGTATGAACTGGATCTGGTCCTGTTGCATCAGAGAGTTGTCATGCTTGACAGCTGAGCACACATCACCACAGAAACTGTGTGTAGATCACAAAGAATGGCCTCCCTTCAGTCCTCTCCCCTGAGCATGCAACACAAAGCTGGCCCGAGTGGTCAGTCAGTAGGCTCCGGGGAAGATGAATTGTTAAGGACAAAGTCTCTGCAATGCCACACTATATCAAACTATCTGTTCTGCAACCCATCCTTAGATTAGGAAAGAATCTCAGTTTTGGAGGCTAAACACAACTGTGTGCAGGAAAGAAGCCTTGTGTCATAGGGAGAGGAGTAAGCGTCTTAACTTTAGGTCTGAAGCAAACACCAATTCCTCTTGTGGGACTCTAAGACTCTGTTTTCCACCTTTCACCTTAGTTATAAAAACAAACAAACAAGCAAATGAGACAGGAGGAAGGGTCTAGGGGAGGAGCAGTGTTTACTTCACAATATTTAGTAATCAGATGAAATTGTACATATGAAATGCAGGACACAGCAAAAATGGAAAATATAGCTTTGAAAATCTGGGAGACAAGTTTATATAATTTTATTTAAATATAAACATGAATTCACCATTGCTCTTTAAATAATCATCCCTCAAGTTCACAAACTTAACCTTCAGAATCATAAAGTGATTCAAAGATCAAAAGAAAAAAATCTGTGAGTGCAGGCATAATTAAAATGTCATCATAATAAAGTTACTGGCTACTTTTGATTCCTCAAAGTTTAGAAACAAACAACTTGCTCAGCACATTTTGGCAGAGTGCCCTTTTAGAAAACAAGGTTAGCTACCTAATTACAAGGCCAGCAAATGGAAAAACACAACTGTGATGCAGTTAGCTGTGGGGACCAGCACACATTCTATACTGGAAATCAGATGAGATGTTTTAAAGTGGCAGTGGCACGGTTTTGTTTTGTTTTTCTTTTTTCTTATATTGACTATTTTTTCAAAGGTCTTATAAGGGAATTCATTTTGTGTATGTACGTGTGTGTGTGTGTGTGTGTGTGTGTGTGTGTACGTGCGTTTCCACCCCGAAATGTGAGCATAAAAACTCAATTCTATGATGCCTATTGAGCGAGAAATACATATTTTCCTCGATATCAGACATATTTAAATACATGCGGTACGTTAAGGTGTGATTAATACTAAAAGCACACATTCCATGTTAAGAAGGTGTGTTCTCAGAGGGTAACATGTAGGGACACAGTAAGAAACTTATATTTACACAGCTGTGAAATTACTTCCTACCCGTGATACACTGAGAATATATAACCCTTTCAAAGTGTGGCAATACCCAACTGTGAAGCCTATGATCCACAACAATGAGCATCACAATAAAACATCCCTAAAGGTGTAGTAGTAGCCTAATATCTTGGTGGTAACCAGCGCCTGTATAATTTAGCTTTAGGTCCACTCAAAACGAGGGAAATCATGCCTGGTACTGGAACCACTACTCCAGACATGGAAGATCATGGATCGTAGAAGGAAAATTATTGCTGCCATTTTACTAAACCAGTATAATTCTTAACTGTATTCTCAATACTTATCCTTAAACCCACTGATAAGGGTATCCATTAGTCCTCATAGAGGAAGCTTCTGGTTGTAATAGGCAAAGACTATTGCAGAAAACAATTGGTCAAATTTCAGAGAACAACTAATTGTGGTGTGTGCCAGTCCCAGAAGATACATCCACAACACAACTCCTGCATCTAAACTCGAGGATCATCATGCAGAGGAAACAGAAAGTGGATAAAGCAGAGGACTAGAAAGTCTGATGTGAGAATATGCCTCCTAGAGATGACAGGGAAGCTTCCCTCATGACACCACACCAATGTGGCTCCCTAAACAAGACTTGAACAAATGTCATAGCAACACCCATGCTAACACAGAAGGAAGAAATCTCACAACCCTCCACTGCAGACAACGACAAGCAACTAATGATTGCTGAGAGAGGGAGAATTAGTCTTTCCCGGGGATCTAATTCCAGTTGGTCAGTACTGAAACTATATATGTATTAGCAACAATAATGGACCCAGAAGATTATATTTATATGTTTATACATGTCCATTCATGTGTACATGTGTAGCAATAATAATCAAAGAAAAAGAGGTTGTGTGTTTAAGATAAAGTAAGGGGAACGCGATGGCCTGGGGGAGGCGACATGAGAGGAGTTCCAGGGAGGAAAGAAAAGGACAAAATGATATAATTATATTGAATTTTTAAAATAAATTTAAAAATACCATGTCCTGTGCAGGAAGTTAGCTTGGTTGGGAAATTTTTTTATCACACAAGAATGATGAGCTGAGTTCAATCCCTAGAGCCCACCTAAAATGACTGGAGATGGTACCACACCTGCTAATCCTAGTGTTGAGGGGAACAGAGGTAAGAGGATCCCTGGGCTTATTGGGCAGGCAGTCCCGTCTAATTTCTGAGATCCAGACCTGTGAGAGACCATGTCCTGAAGGTGTTAGAGAATGCTTCTAAGGAATGGCAGCCAAGTTTTCTTTTGAATTCCATACACAAATGCACACACATTCATGTTCACTTACACACACATGCTTGCGCACGCGCACATACACACACACACACACACACACACACACACACACGAGAGAGAGAGACAGAGACAGAGAGACAGAGACAAATAGACAGACAGAGAGAGACGGGGGAAAGAGAAAGAGGAAGAGAGAGAGACTCTTGATTTTAAAAAGCATAAAGGCATGGGTATTTTATTTAAATATAGAAAAATCAGAGTTTCTATTCTATAACTTTATTAACAAAGTCTGAATCAAGAAATTAAGTAAATGTTACATTATCTAATTTTATCTGACATTCTAACCATTTATAGTTTAATTTGAAAGTTTCCTGTATTATCTTATCCTTCTTGTTTTGAGTATATTATGTTCAAATTAAGATATTTGTGATGCTCACAGGTTCGATGATTGTTTTGATCTCTGGATCTTATAGTGTTATGGGAGCAAAAAGATGGTATAACAAAGGGACAGGGTAAATATACTCCAGGCATAGGAAAACTAAAATAAAGTTTCTTTGATAATTAACCATAATTTTCAAGATAATTGAATGCACTTAATGAGTAAATCTCACTTTTGCGTGTATCTTGGATGAAATTTCCAGAAAGGATTAAGAAGAAGAGGAGGAGGAGGCGTTGTCCTGGGTGATGTGCACCATCCCATTCCACAGCCTGAGCCCCTGATGGACCAGGCCTCTACAAAAAAGCAAATCTCCCTCTCTCTCTCTCCCTCTCTCCCTCTCTCCCTCTCTTCCTCTCTCCCTCTCCCTCTCTCCCTCTCCCTCTCTCTTTCTCTCTCCCTCTCTCCCTTGCTCCCTCTCTCCCTGTCCCTCTCCCTCTCCCCTCTCTCTCTATGGCTTTCATGAGGCAGCCTTTCTACCATTTCTTCTATGATGTGGTACCAAAAGCAGTGAAGTTAAGGACAGCAAAGCTGTAGGTGAAAATGAATTTTTCCTGGATAGGAGTTTATTGTTCCAGGTGTTTAGCTGCAGTGACAGAAAACCAGCAGAGCAGTGGATGGAGAAATGCTGAATCTACCTCAAAAAAAAATGAGTAACATCACCAGAATTCAAAAATGACTAAAACCCATAGCCCCTTGAAAGCAGGATTTCCATGTGAAATTGCAGAGTCAAGGGACAAGGCAAGATGGCCCGTAAACTTCAATAATATCTTTAAAAATAATCATCTCACTGTTATTTTTTAAATAATAATTTATTTTTACTTTTATATGCTCTGGTGCTCTGCCTGCATGTATGTCTGTGAGAGGGTATCAGGTCTCAGCATTACAGACAGTTGTGAGTTGCTATGTGGGTGTTGGGAACAGAACCCAGGTCCTCTGGAAGAATAGTCAGTGTTCTTAACCGCTGAGCCATCTCTCCAGTCCCCAAGGTCTGTTATTTTACTTCATGTGAATACTGAAGTTTTCTACAAAGATGGGTAGTAGTTTAGATTAATTGTTAGGATCAGCATCTTTATTTGGGAGAAATATTTGTGAATGCTTTTAGTATACTTGTCCCTGCGCATATTTCCCATTTATAACAAACTCAGAAAACATTCTTAATGAAATAGCATATTCTTGTTTAAATTGATCTGTCAAGTAGAAACAAAGTCTGACTTTGCATTTTGTATGAATTGGATATAGTTGTCTAGTCTTTTTGATGTCTAGATTCAACCATATTTGAGGTCTCACTCAAAAACACATGAATGAAAATCCTCCGTTTTCATTATGAAGTCATATTAAATAAAATTTCAATCCCTGACAAAACCATTCCAGGCAAATTAAAAAACAAACAAACAAACCAAACCCTAACACCACAAACTCGTAACTCTCAGCATTTTCTCCTTTCCTCTCTGTCCATCTACTCATCCGCTCATTTGTGTGTATACAAGTGTGATGTACACGTAGGTGCAAGAGTTCAGACTCAGATGCCATTGTTTTTTGACTTCCACTGACCTTGATTTCTAACAAGGTTAGGCTGGCTGGCCAGTGTGCCCCAGGCCTGTTTTGTTACCTCCTTCCACTGCTGGGGTCAGAAGTGTGCACTCCTGTAGCAGGCTTTCTAACCTGGGTGCTGTAGATAAAACTGAAGTTTTTGTGTGTGCACACCTAGCTCTTTACTAAGTGTGTTTTCTCCTTAGAACCAGAGATTTGTTCTTTCTTCTCTTGACTAGTGTCAGCAGTCAGACTCTGTAACATCAACAGAACCAATTCCCTGGGTACAGTCTCCACAAAAGAAACAAGAAAAGAAGGAAGGAAATGAGAAAGGGCAGGAAGAAGAGATAAAGAAAAGAGAAGAAATAAATGGATGGAACTGATAGCTAATAAAACCAAGCATAAAAATATTTACTTTAGATTCCCATCAAATTGAACTTGAATCTAGGACTCTAAATAAAAAAATTAATTAAATACATAAGTTTTATTTTTCTTTATCTGTGGAATTGCACACTTTTGGATTTCTGTGAATATTAACAAAATATTGCAGAAAAATTGTGACTGTGACAAAAATCATCAAATATCTCTACTTTTAACTGATGATTGCAACCAGTTGGCGCCTTGTTCCATCAAGTTTGTAGTTGAGTAGCCAATCACTGACCTTAGGCCATCTTCATGTGGAAAATAACACCAGAAAACAGAGCGCCAAGCACTACTTTAATGCCTCCCCTTAAAGTATGATCAAATATTCTATGTTTAGCAAAAATTCGAGGAAAGCACTCAATATGGCAGAGGATGGAAAGCATTCAAATAAAACATAACTGGGAACCAAGATGCACATACAAATAAAAAAATCCTCTGAGATTATAATTAATATTTTCAAAAAGATATTACCATATAGAAAAGGGGTGGAGCAAAAAGGAAATATATTATGTGCATGTAGATACATTTTATGAATTAAGAACACATATATGTATACATATGTAAAATATATACTATAGAAAGTAAAAATTTATAAAAATGAAAATATATATATATATGGTTTTTGAGACAGGGTTTCTTTGTAGCTTTGGAACCTGTCTTGGAACTACCTCTTGTAGACCAGGCTGGCGTCGAACTCACAGAGGTCTGCCTGCCTATGCCTCCCAAGTGCTAGAATTAAAGGCGTGTGTCACCACCACCTGATCTCAATTAAATATTTTTAGAACCAAGATTAAATGATACTACAAGAAATTTTAAGGACACTGAGGATGAACATAGACTTAGATTAGATCTTTCCAGAAAAATCTCTTCCAAAGTTACACCAAGGTTATGAAGCAATGTAAATAATGTTATCAAATATTTGAGCAAATTGCTTTCAACTTAAATTTCTATGTTTTATTGATTTTATTGAGCTATACAATTTTCTTTGCTTCCCTCTGCTTCTTCTTCCCTCCCCTTCAACCCTCTCCTATGTTCCCATGCTCCCAATTTACTCAGGAGATCTTGTCTTTTTTAACTTCCCAAGTAGATTAGATCCATGCATGTCTCTCTTAGGGTCCTCATTGTTGTCTGGGCTGTTACATGTACTCACTCATAAGTGGTTTTTAAACATAAAGCAGAAAAATAAACCTACAAATCATAATCCCAGTGCACCTAGCCAACTTGAATTTCTATACTCAGAAAATTTCCTGTCAAAAATAAAAATGTAATGACAAAGTTTAAAATATATACAGGCAAGCCAAAAGTATTCCTTCAGGAGCCTAAAAATTGGTCTGGGGTATCAAGAAAACAAGAACAGAATTGGACATATTTTGACAAGATAGAATATTTTATTTCGATAGAAAGGTGTGTAGTCATGGCAAATCAGGCAAGCAAGCACACCTAGCAGGGCTGTAGGTAGGCTGTTATTCCTAAGGCAAATGGGATCCAGTGCCTCATTCTGAGTGGTCAGAGCTCAGTTTTACTCTGTTTTTATTTAATTTTATTTTATGTGTGTGCATGTTTTTACAATATGTGTGCCTGTACACCATGTGCTTCTGTATAGCTAGTGCCTCTAGAGGCCAGAAGGGCTCTCCCGTTTCCTAGAACTAGAGTTATAGATTTTTGTGAGATGCTATGTGGGTGCTTAAAATAGAACTTGGTTCTTCTGGAAAAGCAGGTAGCACTTGTAACTTCTGAGCCATTTTTCTGTTCTACTGCTTTCTTTCGTGATCAGTTACCTTAAAACAGTTGTTAAGTAAAGTGCAACTTTTGAGAAGAGAATCAAACTTTAAGCTCATAATTTGATCTTAGAAACATGAATGGGGGCTGGAGTGATGGATCAAAAGTTAAGAGCACTGGCAGCTCTTCCAGAGAACCTAAGTTCAATTCCCAGTACCCTCATTGCAGTTCATAACCATCTGTTACTCAAATTCCAGAGGACCCAATGACCTCTTCTGACCACTGTGAGATCCAGGAATTTATGTGCTGTGCAGACATATATTTCAAAAACCAATCATACACATAAAACAGAACAACAGAAACAGATACTGCCACACACAGCACTGCACTGAAATGGGGGTGAAGAGCAACAGATGAGAGGTAAAAGTGCTTCCCTTGGGGTGCAGGAAAGACCCTATGCTGTTTGATAGAGTCTTTGCTCAGTTTGTCTTACTGGAAGTCTGTTAAGTCAAATATGCAGATTATTCAGACAAAATATACAAAATTATAATAAATCTATAAAACTAGTTTGCTATGCCTGTTAAATAAATGTAAGAAACAATGCAGACAACCAGTCATGGAGTAGAGGACATAGAACACTATTGTCTGTTAAATAAATGAAAGAAGAGGTACAGACAATGTGCCGTGGAAACTAGAGTACATAGAACACTGTTATAAAAATAGATTTTGTAATAAAGGAACAAATGAACTTTTGTAATAAAAGTCACTAGAGGTCAGGTAATGGTGACACACAACTTTAATCCCAAGATTTGAGAGACAGAGGCAGATGGACCTCTGTGAGTTCAAGGCTACCCTGAGCTATACAAGTTCAACATGATAAAAACACAGATAGTGATTGTAAAAGATAAACTGAAAAATATGTTTTAAAAAAAGTATTCCAATATCAGAACTAGTGGGTTTAATAATGAATGTTGCTAAGTAATTTATGCAAATATGGGAGCAGAAATCTACAGTCAAAGAGGAAAACAGATAGGCATTTGAAGATAAACTAAATCTCACAGACCATCCATAAGATGAGAACTCAAAGCTAACTGTATCAGAACATTTTCCTCTAGTCAATATGTAAACAAAAGTTTTTGATAACATTTTGTCAGAATGTAGTGGCAGATTGGAGATAATTAAATAATATTCACTAAATTCTATAAATTTACATATTTGACTGAACTAATTTGCTTCTACACATATAAATATAAATGGATACAGTGATAATTTTACTAATAATTTTTAGATATTTGCTTTATGTATTTAAAAATTCTAAAAATATTTCAAAATGTGTGTATCTATACAGATGTATACTTTTTATTTGCCATGAACAATACAGCCGTTTTTATGAATAAGAACTAATTTTTAAAATATATTAAATGAGGCGGAGCTCTCCTGAATCCCTTCCCAGCCTTTATCCAGGTACACCTTCCTCTCTTCCCCCCCTCCCCACTGGAGACACAAGATCTCGCCAGAGCTGCTCCCTTGCACGCTCGGCCTGGACTGTGGGCTCAGTCCGGCAGGGGCAGCTCCGGTGCTTTGAGAGCCTGTCTGAGGACAGGCAAGCCCTGTCTCAGCTCAATCACATTCCTGGCCAGCAAGAGAGAGTGAACTTCTAGCAGACTTCCATTGGAGGAGGGGTGAGTTTTCCCCTGACCAGAGGGCTTCCTCTAGGAGGAATTCAGCCTTTCCCCGCCCCCCTCGACAATCTGGTCACCAGGCAGAGGCGACTCCTCCCTGCGGAGCTCTCCTGAATCCAGTCCCAGCCTTTATCCAGGTACACCTTCCTCTCCCGCCCCCCTCTGGAGACACAAGATCTCCCCAGAGCTGCTCCCTTGCACGCTGGGCCTGGGTTGTGGGCTCAGTCCGGCAGGGGCAGCTCCGGTGCTTTGAGAGCCTGTCTGAGGACAGGCAAGCCCTGTCTCAGCTCAATCACATTCCTGGCCAGCAAGAGAGAGTGAACTTCTAGCAGACTTCCATTGGAGGAGGGGTGAGTTTTCTCCTGGCCAGAGGGCTTCCTCTAGGAGGAATTCAACCTTTCCCCGCCCCCCTCGACAATCTGGTCACCAGGCAGAGGCAACTCCTCCCTGCGGAGCTCTCCTGAATCCAGTCCCAGCCTTTATCCAGGTACACCTTCCTCTCTTCCCCCCTTCCCTCTGGGGCCACAAAATCTCCCCAGAGCAACTCCCTTGCTCGCTGGGCCTGGGTTGTGAGTACAACCCGGTAGTAGGGAGTGCCTGTGTGTCAATAGACTGCCTGATGAAAGGTAGGCCTTCTGTCAGTGAATTCCCTGCCCAACAAGGGAATCTGACCTGGTACTAGAAGATCCAGTAGAGAGCATTTGAAGGAAGAGAAGGGCAGACGCCAAGGCAAGAACTCCTCCAACAATCCAAAAAACAACATGAAAACACCAGAAACCAATGACCCTACAATAGAAGGATTTGAACCTCTTAATTCAGAAGAAGCGGGAAAAAATGCCATTATGAAAGCAATAGAGTCCCTTAAACAGGATATGAATAACTCCCTTAAAGAACTGGATGAGAAGTATAACAAAAAGATTGAAGAAATGAGTAAAGAAATGGATGAAAAATATAAAAAAAACAACGAAGAAATGAGTAAATCCATGAATGATATATTGGGAAAAGAAAAAACAATCAAACAGGTAATGGAAACAGTTCAAGAATTGAAAACTGAAATGGAGGCAATGAAGAAAACACAAAACGAGGGCCGGCTGGATAGGGAAAATCTAGGTAAACGAACAGAGACTACAGAATCAAGCATAACCAATAGGATACAAGAGATGGAAGAACGAATCTCAGAGTCTGAAGATACCATAGAGAAAATAAATGCTCTGATCAAAGAAAACAGCAAATCCAATAAATTCTCATCAGAAAACATTCAAGAAATCTGGGACACAATAAAAAAACCAAATCTAAGAATAATAGGGATTGAAGAAGGAGAAGAACTGCAGATCAAAGGACCAGAAAATATATTCAACAAAATTATAGAAGAAAACTTTCCCAATCTAAAGAATGATATTCCTATGAAGGTTCAAGAAGCATACAGAACACCGAATAGGCTTGATCAAAAAAAAATCCCCTCGCCATATAATAATCAAAACACAAAACATACAGATTAAAGAAAGAATATTAAGAGCTGCAAAGGGAAAAGGGCAAGTAACTTATAAAGGTAAACCTATCAGACTCACACCGGACTTCTCTATGGAAACCATGAAAGCCAGAAGGTCCTGGATAGAGGTACTGCAGAAACTAAGAGACCATGGATGCAAGCCCAGACTAATATACCCAGCCAAGCTATCATTCACTATCAATGGAGAAAACAAAATATTCCAGGATAAGAACAAATTTAAACAATTCGCAGCCACAAACCCAGCCTTACAGAAAGTAATAGAAGGAAAATTGCAACCAAAGGAGTCCAACATTGCCAGCACTGCTTACAATAACTCAGACATCTAGCGACCCTTCACGAGCTTAACTCAAAGAAGGGACACATACAAACTCTATTAATCAAACAAAAAATAATAATAACCGGAGTCAACAACCACTGGTCATTAATATCACTTAATATTAATGGACTCAATTCACCTATAAAAAGGCACAGACTAAGAGACTGGATACGAAAACAGGATCCAACATTCTGCTGTTTACAAGAAACACACCTCAACCACAAGGACAGACATTTACTCAGAGTAAAGGGTTGGGAAAAGGTTTTTCAAGCAAACGGACCTAAGAAACAAGCAGGCGTGGCCTTTCTAATCTCCAACAAAATTGACTTCAAACTAAAATCAATCAGAAGAGATGGAGATGGACATTTTATACTCATAACAGGAACAATTCAACAGGAGGAAGTCTCAATCCTGAATATCTACGCCCCTAATATAAAGCCTCCTACTTATGTAAAAGAAACACTTCTAGAACTCAAGGCAGTCATCAAACCACACACACTAATAGTAGGAGACTTCAACACTCCTCTCTCACCAATGGACAGGTCAATCAGACAGAAACCTAACAGAGAATTAAGAGAATTATTGGAGGTATTGAATCAAATGGACTTAACAGACACCTATAGAACATTCCACCCAAATAGGAAAGAATATACCTTCTTCTCTGCAGCTCATGGAACCTTCTCAAAAATTGACCACATACTGGGTAACAAAGCAAACTTCCACAGATACAAAAAAATATTAGTAACCACCTGTGTCTTGTCAGACCACCATGGATTAAAGTTAGAATTCAAGAACAGTGCTACCCCCAGGAAGCCAACAAATTCATGGAAGTTGAACAGTCAATTACTGAATCACCCCTGGGTCAAGGAAGAAATAAAGAAAGAAATTAAAGTCTTCCTTGAATTTAATGAAAATAAAGACACAACACACTCAAACCTATGGGACACTATGAAAGCAGTGCTAAGAGGAAAGTTCGTAGCACTAAGTGCCCAATTAAAGAAAACGGAGAAAGCACACATTGGAGACTTAACAGCACACTTGAAAGCTCTCGAAAAAAAAAGAAGCTGATTCACCCAGGAGGAGTAGAAGACTGGAAATAATCAAACTGAGGGCTGAAATCAACAAAATAGAAACACAGAAAACAATCCAAAGAATCAATGAATCAAAAAGCTGGTTCTTGGAGAAAATCAACAAGATCGACAAACCCCTATCCAAATTAATCAAACGGCAGAGAGAGAACATGCAAATTAATAAGATCAGAAATGAAAAGGGGGACATAACCACAGACACAGAGGAAATTCAGAGAATCATTAGATCTTACTACGAAAATTTATATGCCACAAAATTGGAAAATGTAAAAGAAATGGACATTTTTTTAGATAAGTACCATATACCAAAGTTGAACCAGGAACAGGTGAACAATCTAAATAGACCTGTCAGTCGTGAAGAATTAGAAGCTGTTATTAAAAATCTCCCTACCAAAAAAAGCCCAGGACCAGATGGTTTCAATGCAGAATTCTACCGGAACTTCCAGGAAGAGCTAATACCTATACTCCTTAATGTATTTCACAATATAGAAACAGAAGAATCACTGCCAAACTCTTTTTATGAAGCTACAGTTACCCTGATACCAAAACCACACAAAGACACAACCAGGAAAGAGAATTACAGACCAATATCACTCATGAACATTGATGCAAAAATACTCAATAAAATACTGGCAAACCGAATCCAAGAATACATTAGAAAAATTATCCATTATGATCAAGTGGGCTTCATCCCAGAGATGCAGGGCTGGTTCAACATACGCAAATCTATCAATGTAATCCATCATATAAATAAACTGAAAGAAAAAAACCATATGATCATTTCATTGGATGCTGAAAAAGCTTTTGACAAAATTCAACACCCATTTATGATAAAGGTGTTGGAGAGAATGGGGATTCAAGGATCATACCTAAATATAATAAAAGCAATATACAGCAAACCGTCAGCTAACATCAAATTGAATGGAGAGAAACTCAAAGCCTTTCCACTAAAATCAGGAACACGACAAGGCTGTCCACTCTCACCATTCCTCTTCAATATAGTGCTTGAAGTTCTAGCAACAGCAATAAGACAACATAAGGGGATCAAGGGGATTCGAATTGGAAAAGATGAAGTTAAACTTTCGTTATTTGCAGACGATATGATAGTGTACATCAGCGACCCCAAAAACTCTACCAAAGAACTCCTACAGTTGATAAACACTTTTAGTAATGTGGCAGGGTACAAGATCAACTCCAAAAAATCGGTAGCCCTCCTATACACAAAGGATAAAAAAGCAGAGAGGGTAATCAGAGAAACATCACCTTTCATGATAGCCACAAATAGCATAAAATATCTTGGGGTAACTCTAACCAAGGAAGTGAAAGACCTATTTGACAAAAACTTTAAGTCTTTGAAGAAAGACATTGAGGAGGATACCAGAAAATGGAAAGACCTTCCCTGTTCTTGGATAGGGAGAATCAACATAGTAAAAATGGCAATTCTACCAAAAGCAATCTATAGATTCAATGCAATTCCCATCAAAATCCCATCAAACTTCTTTACAGACCTTGAGAGAACAATAATCAAGTTTATATGGCAAAACAAAAAACCCAGGATAGCCAAAACAATCTTATACAATAAAGGAACCTCTGGAGGCATTACCATCCCTGACTTCAAACTGTATTACAGAGCAACAGTATTGAAAACAGCTTGGTATTGGCATAACAACAGAGAAGTCCACCTATGGAATCGAATAGAAGACCCGGGTATTAACCCACAAACTTATGAACACCTGATTTTTGACAAGGGAGCTAAAGCTATACAATGGAAGAAAGATAGCATCTTTAACAAATGGTGCTGGCATAACTGGATGTCAACCTGTAGAAGAATGAAAATAGATCCATATCTATCACCATGCACAAAACTCAGGTCCAAATGGATAAAAGACATCAACATTAATCCGACCACTTTGAACCTGATAGAAGAGAAAGTGGGAAGTAGTCTACAAGATATAGGCACAGGAGACCACTTCCTAAGCAGAACCCCAGGAGCACAGACAATAAGAGAAACAATAAATAAATGGGACCTACTGAAACTGAGAAGCTTCTGTAAAGCAAAGGACACTGTCAGTAAGACAAAAAGGCTACCTTCTGACTGGGAAAAGATCTTCACAAACCCTGCAACAGATAAAGGTCTGATCTCCAAAATATACAAAGAACTCAAGAAACTAGACACTAAAACTCTAATTAACCCAATTAAAAAATGGAGTACTGAACTGAACAGAGAATTCACTACAGATGAACTTCGAAGGGCTAAAAAGCACTTAAGGTCATGCTCAACCTCCTTAGCAATTAGGGAAATGCAAATCAAAACCACTTTGAGATATCATCTTACACCTGTCAGAATAGCCAAACTCAAAAACACCAATGATAGCCTATGCTGGAGAGGATGTGGAATGAGGGGAACACTCATCCATTGTTGGTGGGAATGCAAACTTGTGCAGCCACTGTGGAAATCAGTGTGGCGGTTTCTCAGGAAACTGGGAGTCAACCTCCCTCAGGACCCAGCAATTCCACTCTTGGGAATATACTCTAGAGATTCCCTAACATACTACAAAAGCATTTGTTCTACTATGTTCATAGCAGCACTATTTGTAATAGCCAGAACCTGGAAACAGCCTAGGTGCCCCTCAATAGAAGAATGGTTAAAAAAGGTGTGGAACATATACACATTAGAGTTTTACTCAGTGGTAAAAAACAATGACATCTTGAATTTTGCATGCAAATGGATGGAAATAGAAAACGCTTTACTGAGTGAGGTAAGCCAGACCCAAAAAGAGGAACATGGTATGTATTCACTCATAAGTGGATTCTAACCATAATTAAAGGTCTTTGAGCCTATTATTCGTGATCCTAGAGAAGCTAAATAAGAAGATGAACCTGATGAAGATTATTTAGCTATCCGCCAGGAGGTAGGAAACAGACAAGAGTCCCAGAACCCTCATCTGGCGATGGCGGAGAACCACGTTGGAACACTGGACCTAGCTCCCTAGGTCCAAATAAGAGGCAGAAGGAAAGAGAACGTGAGCAAAGAAGGCAAGGGCAGAGGAAACCTTCATCCGACATTGGATGGCGATACAGATGGAGACCCATATTGGAACACCGAACTGAGCACTCCACGGTCCAAATGAGGAACAGAAAGATGAAGAAAATTAAAAAAGTAATCAGGACTGCGGGGGATGCGAGCACCCACTGATACAAGGGAACTGATATAATGAGAGTTCACCAAGGCCTGTTGGACTGGGACTGAATGAGGACGTGATCCAACCAGATTCTCTGAATGTGACTGGCCCGGATCCTTTTTGAAAAGCCATTGACAATGACACTGGGACTTGCTTCCTCTGCATATACTGGATTTTGGCGCTCCAGTCTGTTTGGACTCTCACCTTTCCTGGACCTGGAGGGAGGGGGGAGGAACTTGAACTTCCCACAGGGCAGGAAACCCTGACTGCTCTAGGGGATGGAGAGGGAGGAGGAGAGGGAGTGGGGGGAGTGGGAGGGTGTTGGAAGGAGGGGCTGAAATGGAAACTTTTATAATTTAATAAAAAAAATATATATTAAATGATAAAAAGTGAGATGAAAAAATATATGTGCAGTATGTTATCATTTGTTCCAAAAGTGAGACACTCACAAATGTGCACATGCATGCATGTGTACACACACACACACACACACACTCATTTACACTAAATATGGATAAATACCTAAATTAGTAAGAGTTGTTGCCTCCAAAAGTTCCTGTGCATTGCTTACACTTGGATTTCAAGATCTTTCCTTCCTTTCCTCCCTCCTTCCCTCCCTTCCTTTTTTCTGTCTTTCTTTTATTTTGATTTATAGATGGGAGAGCCAGAGAAAGATGGAGATAATCAAAAGAGAAATGAGGGAGAAAAGGAAGGAGAAAAGAAAGACGAAAGAGATGAAAGAAGGGAAGGAAGGATGGAGGGAGGAAGAAATGGAGGGAGGGTAAAGGAAGGAAGGAAAGGAGGGAGGGAGGGAGGGAGGAAAGGAGGGAAAGTGGGGAGGAGGGAGAGAGCGAGAAAGGAAGGAAGGTAGACTGGCAGGCTTTCTTTAGTAAAAGGTACAAATCAAAACATCAGAAAAAATAAATTGATGTTTTAAGAAAATGTGGGGGGAAATTGTGGTAGTTGGGATTTTAATTTGTATGATGAGAAAGAATATTGGAGGTTAAAAATTAGCAATAATTCAATATTTAAAGGAATAGTTAAGATTATCCTAAAATAGAATTTAGTAATAGGTCAGGAAAAGGGGGCAATACTGAGAATAATGTTCTAATGGATCAGAAAATAGACACCTCAGTACCCATTTGGGAAAAATTTGTTCATTCTCTTTTGTGCACAACTCTCTGATTTAAGTCAGAATACGCTTAATTCTTAGCACCCTACACTGGGTGTAAGTATGGAGAGAATAAATGTCATGTGTGTTTTGGGCAAATTTAGGAAGATAGAGTTAATTGCTAGTTTTTCCCCAAGGATATGATATTTCACACTTTAGATAGCTTATAGCCAGCTGTATTTTTGTACACATGGGAACAAATATTTCATGTAAAATATTTCTTTTTCTCTACTTCATTTTTCTATCAGTCTTTATTCTTATATAACTATCTAGACTACGCCACAGGTAATAGGTTCAAACAAGGTCATGACTCATTTGTACTTTGCTTCGAAGTGGAGCCCTTCAGATTAACCAGTAGTTGTTTGGCCTTTGCAAGTGAAAACTAGCTTTGGTGAATGTTAGAGGAGACCTGAAACCTGCCCTTCCAATGTCATTGGAGCTCAGTGACCCATGACTTCCTCCGAACGGAAGAGGCCTTTGGCCATAAGATAACTCTTACCAAATGAAGTTTTGATGAGTTAAGTGTAGATGAATCAGAAACATAAGTATTATGTTTCCCCTGAAATAGATGAGGATTTAAAAATTAAGGGGAAAATGGCTTGGAAAAATGTTTTGGAAGGTTTTGCCAAACCCAAAACATTTGAAAAAACGATCTGGATATTTGCACAACATCTACTAGTTTTGCCTATCCCTAATTTCTAACGTTTGGCATCTGCTAATGGGATCTGATACAACAGGACTGACGTTCAGGGAAAGTAGGTTACCATCTGTCGCTTACACAGCACTGTTTTTCTGTAATTAGCTTTTAATATATTTTATTTCATTTTACTTGTTCTTCCAGATGATTTAGTAAAAGTTCATTTAATTTGGCACATTTGACCTCCCCTGCTCTTCCGTCTCTCCCCTTTGGAATCTTTAGTCTTCAATTTAGAATTTGTCATGTGTGTGCTCCATATCGTTTGAAAATTGTTGTGGTGCATACGGTTGAACCCTCCCTTCATTCTTGTTTTAGTCATGATTTGCAGAGTCTATTCATTTTTATTTTTCACTTCTAAATTTTTTTTTGCTGATTGTTTTTGATTGACAAATTACAAGTATACAGAGCTCAGTGTAATGCTTTCGTAGACACATACATACATACATAGATATATAAATTAAATCTACCAGTAAATGTATACATTATCTCACTTATCTATTTTATGAGTCTCTTGAAAGTTATAATCTTAGTTTGAAATATGCATTATTGTTGACTTTGGTTACTCTGTTATACAAAACACCCTGAAGTCTATTCCTCCCACCAATCAGTTTTTTAATTAATTTATATTATTATTAAAATTTTTCATACAGTATATTTTGATCATGTTTTCTCCTCCTTCAGCTCCTTCCAAATCACCCCTATCTCAAACATGTTTTTATACCCTTGATCAAGAAGTCCTCAGTCCCTCATTCGCAAACTCTACCCCTAGTTCTTCTAACCATCATTTTACTGTCCATTTCTCTAAGTTCATCCGTTCTATATTCCACATATGTGACATCACGAGGAATTTGTTTTTATGTCTGACTTGTTCATCAAGCATATTGCCCTCCATATCTACTTACATTGTGCCTAATTATAACTTTCTCCCTTATATGACTGAGGAATATTCTTCTGTGTCGACACATACCACATTGTCTTTACTCAGTCCTCTTCTCATGGACACCTGAGTTGAATCTGTATCTCTGCTTTGGTAAACATGGCTGTCATGAGCATGAGTACACATATACTTGTGACGTTTCCAATGACTTCAAAATTTATAGATAAAGCTACATTTTGTATTCTTCTCGGGTATCATGTATTATCTCCATACTTTCTAGCTCTTTGACCTTAAGCAAGTCAGTCATTCAATTTCTTTCTGCCTTGGTTTAACTGAAATTAAGGTAAGCATGGGAATATAACTTTGTTTATATATGACATATTTAAGAACCCTTATCTCTGTCACAAACAAAGTAAATACTCAATGGTTCTTCACTACCATTAGGCAGTATAACTAAATAGCTGTTTCCCCCCACCCCAACTATTTTGTAACTGAAATCGTTAAACATCCAGAATCTGGTTATAGTGTGGCTTCCGGCTTCCACACAGCTATTTTAAAAGGTCATTTTCTTCTCAATATGTCTTTCTTGAGGTTGATGTCACATTCCACTGATGGGGAAGTATTAATTTCAGATTTTCTCGTGGTACTTGAAAGCCATGCTGGATTCCTGGATTCTGCTGTTCCATCCTTCATAGCATCACAGTCTCCACATCTCTGGTCCTTCTCGTGCTCACAATGCCTACACCTCTCACAACTCTTGAATATGAATCCTCTCATAATGATGTTGTTGTTTATATCATAAAATGGTGTTGTTTATATCATAAAATATCTGAGATTGAGTAACTTGTGAGTGATGTAAATTTATTTTCTCACAGTTCTGAAGGTTGAGGAAATCAATATGAAGGTACCAGTGTGTTTGGAGACCACAAGTTTTATACAGCAATGAGCGAAATGAGATAAGGCATCTGTTAGTTCCCCTTAGCCTGTTTATAAGATGCCAACCCATTCAAGATGTCAGTTCATGTTAATATTATCATATTTCATTTTGCAATACAAATACAGAAGAGAATAATGTTTGAGGAACATATCCAGACCTTAGCACAACTCACCATAACACTTGATATTGACAGTAGAGGCACTGATAACAAAATGACCTATTTTCATCTTGAAGTAATAACTTTTCTCCACAATGAGATAAAACTACTGTTTGTCACCCATGTATTCTGTTTTCATTAATTGAATATCGAGGATAGAACAAGTGCTGTTATAGGAAACACATGTTATAGTAAAGGTTAGCTATTTCTTCAACACTGCGATTAAAATACTTGTCAGAAATAACCTAAAAGAGGCTTTTTTTTGCCGAACTTCAGTGTTCCAGAGGGTTTTGTCAATATGACAGAGAGTAGAACAGAGAAGCTGATACAAAGACAGCCTGGAAAGAAAGAGAAAGAACTGGAGAAAGGGAAGATGAGTGAAAAGGAGCGAAGGAAGGGAAAAGGAGAAGGAGGGGCAAGAGAGGAGGGAAGGAGTGGGTGAGACCGATCTAGACTCTAGATTCTAGAGGAAGGGTTTAGGGAGGAAGGAGGTGGAAAAGAAGGAGGACTGGAGGAGAAAGGGAGCAAAAAGGGGGAGGAGAGGGTGTGAAACAGGGAGGAGAGAGAGACAGGGAGACCGAGAGAGGTAGGGAGAGAGCATGATTACCATGCCACAGTACGGAACCCCACACTTTGTCTCTATGAGAAACAATTTTGTAACAGTGTTTAGTCCAGAAATTTTAAGATGGGACAAGAGAAGAGGGGACAGAAGGGAAGTGTGTCTGTGCTTTCTATAATGATAAGGGCCTAAGCTGAACGTGTAAACAAGCATTTTGTTCTGTCTGAACTCATAAATGTTAACTTAGTTAAACACACTTTTCAGTGGAATCAACTATCCAAAAGAATCTTAGGTTTGGGACTCTGATACCTGATAACGAAATCTCAACTATTAAATGCTTCAGTTCTGTGTCTTTGGAGTCATGAGCATTATATGCTGACAAAGTTACAAATGACCCCAGGCATTCCAGTTTCCCCATTCAACAGTATTTGGGTGCTTGGAAACTTCCTCCTGTCTAGACCTCAAATACAGAAAAATTGAAATTAAAAAAAAAAAGATCCTTGGATCTTTCATTTCTGTTTTCCAACATGATTCACAAATTCTGTGAATATTAACCTTTAAACAGTTATATATTTTCTAAAGGCTAGTTTATTTGAACTAAATGTTTATAAACTTCCTCTCATCAGTCATAGGAGTTTTAGAAATATTCATAATTGAGTCCCTAGTGGGAGAAAGCAACCAAGGTAGGTAATCTATGTTGAATGTGCCCAGGGAGACTCCAGAGTGATCAGTATGTTCCTTGCCTTGGTTTCTGTGATCACCCTAAAGATACATATTTATGTCAGTATTTCTAAAATTATAAAATGTGTTGAATATACAGTATGACTAAAATCTGTTAGAGCAGTTTTGAACTTATAAAATTAAGCTTTTACCCTTTTCTTTATCAAGTAGTCATTCCAAATTAGCTCTTATAATTCAAAGGTCTATTACATTGATTAGTGGGTATGAAATTCTCAAATGTTTGTCTCCATAGTTTATTCAAATGAGAACATTCAAAACTCTCACTACACTATATGGGAGCAAGCATACTTTGACTATCATATGTCCGCCTAATCTAGGTCTTGCTACCTTATGCATATTTAATGGCTTATGCTCATTCAAATAGCAAAAGACCCTTCTGATCAGAGATCTCTTACTACATGGTCAAGGTCTAGTCCTTGTACTATGTTAGGGCACTTGGCCACTGAAAGACCTTTCTTTGAAGGCAATGAAATACAAATCAAAAGATCCCTGACATTAAATATATTTTCCTTATAGTAACATTAATTTATGAGGAGTTTAATCAAATTTAGTGTGTGGGACTAGCATCCCAATAAAACAAAGATCTTGGAATGGTTTATTATGAATTGGTGTTATCAGTAAAATATTTATGTAGTCACTACTGTCTATCTTAACAACTATTAAACAGTCTTAACATATTTACTTTGGGTTAGTAAATGATTTTAAGATAAATTATCCTTGGTGTTACTTGCTTTGAAATGCCTCGCATGCCTTGGACAGGGCTATCTTAACAAGTCACACCCTACCTTTCTCAGAACATGGGCTTCATAACTCTGCAGCTTGCTGATTCAAAAATGTACCATAGACTTTTCCACTTCTATATTTTTTCTATGCTTTCTTCTACTCTAACCCACGAAGTATATTCAGAGAAATGATTTTTCAAGAGCTAGATTCAAATGTTGAGTCAAATTATTTTCATTTCAAAAGTTCCATGTTAGTCACTATATATGAAGTTTCTGTGTGGTAAAGGGTATTTATATGACACCTTTTTGTATATATATGGTTTTTAAATAGTGGTTGCTTTAGTAGTATACATATGGTAATACAGATAAGTTACTTTTTCAATGTGTTTAAATATCCCATTCGATTCTTCTTATAAAGCATAAAGATGAACTGCTACATGCTCATACATTCTTGACATCCAAGTCCACTGTGCCTATACAATAAATATTAGTGATATTTGGTTGACTTAAGGTTGTACATACATTTGAGAGTATCCAATTACTACTAGGGTATCCCAAATAAATACAAGATACCAGGTAATTATCTTCACTTCCTCTTTGTTATGGGCAGGTTGCTGGTGAGAATGAGAGTTATGAAGAAACTTAGGTGCATGTGCAGGTTGAGGAAAAAGCTGAATCCAATAAACTCAAGTTTTCTAAGTAAGGAGGGAAACCTACCAACCAACGGATCATGTTGTAGATAGTGTCTTAGATAAACTTCAGTATTTAAGTTCTAATTCAAACCCAAGTATATCAAAGCTAGAGAGTATGTCATAAATGTTCAGTAAGACTATAAAATATGGACAGGGATATTTAAGAAAAAGCAGGTAGATATTGTTCTATAAATTTCCAGAATATATGTTTTCTTCAACTATTTTAAGGAAGCCAATGTAATAAGAGTCATTGTTGCTCTTAAAATTCTGATGATGTTTCAAATTTCCAACAATTACTAAGAATTTACCAGTATTTCTGTATATATATCTATGTGTATACACATAGATATATACACATGAAAAACAGACTTACTTTCTAATTTCACTTATTTTACTATTTATGGAGAACAGAAGCAAACAATAAACTATAGAATAGATTAGATTCCAATAAGTGGATGAAAACTAGAAAAATAACAAATAACAGACAACAGTAATTTAAAAATGCATGCTGAGGAAAACTTTCTTTAATGAATCACTTTTAAAACTGAGTTTGAATGAGAGCTGCTGAAGACAAATCCAGGCCGAGGAAGGAGCACACTCAGGGACCAGAGGAGAAAGTAGCATTATGTCTGCACTGCTGTTAACCTAATGGGTACTGGGCACTGGGCAGGTAACCCCCAGAGATTGCTACTGTTTCTTCAAATGCAAAGACTGAATGGAACAGTCAACACTTCCTGTGGATTTCAATGGATCAGGCACAATTTGACATCCTTAGTACAAATTAACTTTCTCGATTATCTCAAAACTTTCTGAAGTCTGATTATCTCCACCTAGTATATAAAAAACTTAGACACTATAAGACTTCTAAAATGTCAAGGCCTAATTTATATAAGGCGTTTCTGTGATAAATAATCATGGTTGTAAATTTTGTAGATTGAGAAATAGCTAAGAGACTAAAAAAGCACATTCTTAGATGTCTATGAAGGTTTCCAGAGACAGATCTGGTAGGGGAAGATCTGTTCCTGTTGTTGGTGGCACATTCTGTAGGTTGTGGGCCCTGGGTAGAAAGATGAAGCTCAGAAAGTCAGCTATTACAGACTTTTCCTGCTTCTGCTTCCCAGCCACCATGTTGTGTGTTGCTCTGCTCTATCACCCCCATCCACCACAACAGATTGTAATATCTGAAATCATAAGCAAAAAAACCTTTATTTTCCCATTTAAATTGTACTCCACGTATTTGTCACAGCAGAGCCTAAGAACACTAGCCTCCACACTTTCTGCTCCTGTATTGAAATATTATCATCAAGATCGCTTGGACAGTGATGGGAAGGACCAGACCTTCAATACATGTAAGTCTACAAAGGCCTCTTTCTACTACACAATTTCCCCCTCCAGACCTATTTGAGTTCCCATTCCAGCTTTCTTCAAAGATAAACCATGATGTAGAAATACAAGCCAAGTAAAGCCTTACCTCCCCTACTTACTTTTGGTCATAGTATTTCATCACAGAAATAGAAATCTCAACAAAGACAGAAATTGGTGCCAGAATAATAGGGTATTATTGTGACAGACATGATTATGCTTTAAAGAGGATTATGGGAGGACTTTGGAACTTAGGGCTAGAAAAGCCATTGAACATTGAGGGCTCAGTGCAAAGCTCTGTAGGAAATTGGAAGATAAGAATGTTGAGAGCAATGTAAGACTTGGCTTATGAAGTTTCAGGAGGAAGCAAAGACTCCCTAGGACCCTTTGTATGAAGAATCTGCTCAGTTGGAACTGTCAGTCGGCCGTTATTGACAAGAGACCATCACCAGTGAAGTAAAATCTTTGCTTTACTGGGATGACTGGTGCTGGTCAGCTGAAGTTGAGAAATTAAGTCATTAAGAAGAGGCCAGTATCACTGAGACAATCATACAAAGCTGCTGAGGTTGGACACTGAGAGGCCAGGATAAGTAACAGGAGAAGGCAGAGCCATTGTGGTCCCAGAATTGAAGGGGTAATGGAGAGAAGCTGAAGAGGACCCAGGAGAGGATATTGGTGAAAGGGCACTCGAGTTGCAGAAAGAGACCCGAACAGTTTGGAGATCTAGTGCCATGGATGAGCATCAAGGACAGCAGCACACATAAAGTGGAGCTGCCCTAAGCCTAAGAAACAAGCTGTGTGTGCAGTAAATGGCAGAATCCTCAGGTGATCTGTGCCCTTTGGAGCAGCCCAGGAGATTAGGAGTGAATCCTAAACTTTGGAAGCTGAGTTATTTATATTTTAAGAATTTGGTTTTCTTTGTTCAGATTCTGGCTATGCCCTGGTTGTTCCCTCTTGAAGTAAGAAAATATTTACCTCAGGTTTGACTTCCATGGTTGAAGTATTTTGAACTGTTAAAGAAATTTGGGGATTTTATAAAGGACTTTGGATTTTAAAAGAGACTTAGTTTTTAGATGTTTGGATTTTTTAAGGACAGTGGGACTTTCAAAATTTGAAATCTTTATAGTATAATGTTGATATTCTTGGGGATGAACAGGAAAAGAAAGGCTGTGGATTAACAGTGACATGTTTATGTATCAACTTGATAAGGGTCAACTGTTCTGACCAGTATTGTCAACTGATACAAGCTAGGCACATCTCAGTTGAGAAAATGCCTCCATAAGATATAGCCTATCGAGCATTTTCTTAATTAGTGACCAATGTGGGAGGGCCCAGGCCATTGTGAATGGTGCCATCCCTGGGCTGGTGATCCTCAGTTCTATAAGAAAGCAGGCTGAGCAAGCCAGTAAACAGAACTTCTTCCTGGCCTCGGCATCTGCTCCTGTCTCCAGGTACTTTCCGTGTTTGAATTCTGTCCAGACTTCTTTCAGTGATGGACTATAATATGAATATGTAAGCCAAACGAACTTTTTCTTCCCCAACTTGCTTTTGGTCAAGATTTCAACACCGCAATGGAAACCTAACTAAGAGCAGACCTCTGTAGACAGCTCTCAGAAAATGCCCCGACACATGTGTGCATGTAAAATGAGAGACTATGAAAACAGAAGCATTGTCTCTAACATTTGAGTCAAGTGTCCCATGCATTCTTCAGTAAGAATGTGCCTACCCGAAGATCAGTACCAAATGAGGGAGGAAGAATGAGAAAACTAAAACAAGATTTCTCTGGTTTCCTAAACAAGCTCTCAGCGCTGTGCACAAACTTAGAAAAATTATTTAGACACTAAAACACTTTCCAATCACTGTTTCAATAAAGTAATTGGCTGCCTGTAGAACACAGGGAGCGAATGGAACTTTTGAGATCAGAGGCTGCCCAGTGTTTCATTAGCAGTGGTGCAGAAAGGGGGAAAGTTATATTAAAATCAGGTGAGCTCATCTGAACTGGGAGTTCTCCCTCTTATTTTTCAGCTTAGTTTTCATTTTTCTCTGTTGATTAGTCAAATTTATTTAGTTTTAAACCATCAACACAGTCTAAATGACAGCGCATTCTGAAAAGCTGCTCACTAAGTTTTCTTATATAGCTACAACTTCTTCCAAAATGATATGATATTTTCTCATTGTTTATTTGGTAAAGAAGCAATGGATTAACAGGCTGGGTGAAGAGGTACAGCATATGTAGGCCAAACAAATTGTAAGATTTGTTGTTTTAGTTTCCAAGTTCTCGCTGTGCCAAAGACCAGTTTGCTACCTTTTGAAAAACTAGTATGTTCAAGCAGCCATTGAGTCCTCTGCTCCAGAACCAGCCACGCTGACGGCAGTGGTTAGTGGAAATCTTATTTGTTCTGGGAAGCAAATCTACTGGGGAGAAAAGAGGCAACCTTTGAACAAAATCATGAAAAGAAACAGAGCTAAAGAGAAATTGAAATATTTAATCCAAAGGAGATAATAATGACTGAATGGAAAATGATGTTCAAGCCCTCTTATTTTGATTTCAAACACTGGAAATTCTTTTATGGCCTTAGAGTCGCTGCCATCATGGTGGATAATTGTGCTCCATCAGCAGCAGTTTAGTGAAGCCAATTCCCTCAACCTCAGGTTAAATGGAAGCACCAAAAATTGATTGGGCAAATTTCACTGATAACTATTTTCAGTGGAAAACTGTCAACTAATATAAGATTTTACTAGAAGAGCACCCACAGTAACTCTCCATCCGGGTATGGCTAGTTTCTAAACACATATTCAACTTGGCACAATAGGGTCTCCTCCAGGTGCTGACATGACCTTACTTCTGGATGAGTTGGCTTTCCTCATTTCTGGAGGAAATATCAGCATAGATATTTAGTCATTCACAATTCATGTCCAAAAGCACCATATTGTTTCCCACTTGGCAAATTAGGGTGGAAAATAACCCGGAAAAAATAGTCTTTTTTTTTCTAACTACCCATATTGAGCAAGAAGTTTATTGTTTTCCTACTTTAATTGCATTTTCTTACTCCAGAATAGAACCTCATATATATATATATATATATATATTTAATTGGAATTTTAATTTTTATCTGTAGTCTTCTCAGCTCTCAGTGCAAACTTTTTATAACGTTCTTCTTTTCTGCTCATGTGAAGACCACGTTCTTCTTTTCTGCTCATGTGAAGACCTTAAATGCTAGTGTGAAGACAACCGGACTCACGTTTCCCCCTTGGTGAATTAGAGTTTTATGACAGGAAATGACAGCAGAAGGATGACCTGGGCTGCTAGTTTACACTGTTTTCTGAATCATTTGCCCTATCAATTATGTGCTTAAATAAAATTTCCTCCATCAAAGATGCCTTGACTCAAGGCAAGCCTTTATGTTCAACTTCTTTATACAAACGCCTGAAACTCAGACAACAGAGAAGCTCCATTTCATGATCAGACAACAATGTACACCAGAGGAATGACTGACCTGTTCGGCAAGGCAAAGGTTAATAGCAATTTGCCATATTTGCTATAAAATTGTTATGGTGCATACTCTTTGACTTCTGTTTACTGCTCTTCAACAGGATGCACCCTTTGACTAATGCCAAACATCCCATTATGCTTTTGAAATAACAAAACAGCACTTATCCAAAATTCTATAGTTATCTAAAATTTATTTCATTGTACACGAATTCCATGGTAGTTCTGCTTTTATGTTCATGGTTAAATCTGATTACTTTTGATATCTAAAATTGTGTATTGTGAAACTTTTCTTTCATAGAATCTTAGAAACAAAGGCTATTTCAAATAGCTAAAAGCAACATCTTACACATTTTACCACTTAGGGATTGCTGAAATTTATACATAAATGTGAATGTTCTTTTGTTACCTTATTAGAATGAATATTAATCTATCTTTCACAAACATCTATCCTCAAACTACTTGAGGTAAAACTCATTTATATTTGATAGAGAAGGATTATAATGTTAGAAATATGATAAAATATTTAAAATAAAATTTTAAGTAGACTTAAAAACTAAGATTTCAACAGAAAATAAAAACAAACTAGTAAAACCAATTTAAATTACAAGTATAACAATTTTTGTTTTGATTTAGAAAGTCAAACTATAAAACAGCTTTATTTTAAATTTTATGTTAGTGTATCACAAAATTGAATTACCTATAACTAAACTCCAAATTTCAGGGAAGAATGAAGACCACATTTGTGCAGAAGTCTGAATTCAAGCTCCTTTTTTGTCATGTAATCATGTGTAAATATAATATATGAATACTTCAGCTGAGACATCGTTCTTGGGTATTTATTATTTTGCCAACTTTAATTTTAGAAACATTTGTTTTTGCTTAAAACTAATCATTTAGTATTTAGTAACCAAGACATTATGGTTCACATATGAAATATACTACCAAAAAGGTTCACATGTTGGGGACTTGGACCACAGGTGATGCTACTCATGTGGGATTCTAGAAACTTTAGGATGTGCTATCTAATTACAAGCAGTCGGTCACTAGGGCAGGTCCCTGTGTCTTGTCCTTGACATCTACCTGTCTCACTTCCTTTTTTCTGCATGAACAACTCTACTCCATCACACACCCTGAAGGTCCACACCAATTCATGGGGTGAAGCAATCTCAGAAGGAATGAACCCTTTGAAACTATGTGCCAAAATAACTCTTTCCCTCAAAAGTTGTTCATGCCAGGTATTTTGACACAGCAACAAAATATCTAACTAAAACAACAGGCAGTATCGCTGTTCCATGTTTACCAAATTTCATTCACTCAACCAGTGATGCTATGAGCAAAACTATATAGAAAATTAGTAGTGACTACAAACATAGTCAAGAGTTGACTCTCATAGGCTCGGATCCTGGCTGAATGGGTAGGGATTCCCTTCTTTATCTAAAGCAATTGCTGACTCAAACTCTTTCCTTTAATGTGATTTTTAAATCCACAAGTAATAAATAGTAACGTAGATATGCATCAGGTACACAGTGTCATTTCAGATCGTGGTAATTGTCATACCCATCACCTCAGGCATGCATTGCTATCTATGTTCTCTCTTAACTATTTTGACATACACAGGTGACTGCTGTGGCAGCATGCACTCCACTGTGCTACTGAACATTAATAATCAGTTCTCTCATCTAAATGTGGCTATAAATAATCGTTTTCCATATCCCATCTTCACCTCTGCAATCACTGTTCTGTCCTTTATTTCTATAAGAGCAAGGGTTTTTTTTTTGTAAGTGTAGTTTATTTATTTTACTATTACTTAAAACTATTTTCATACTAACCACACTTTCCCCTCCCTCTTCTCTTCCCGCTTTCTCCCCCCACTTCCTCTCTACCCCCCCCCCACACACATTCAATCCTCCTTTTTATCCACTTAGATGGGGTAAGTTTTCCCATGGGAATTAAGAAAGCATGTGTGTCAAGCTGAGGCAGGACCAAACTCTTCCCTCCCTGCATCAAAACTGAACAAGCATCCCACCACAGGGCATAGGTTCAAAAGATTCAGCTCATTCATCAGTTACAGGTTCTAGTCCCACTGCCATGGACCCCATAAAAGACCAAGCTACACAATTGTCACCCAGATGCAGAAGGCCTAGGCTGGTCCCATGCCAGCTACATAGCTGTCAGTCCAGAGTTTGTGAGCTCCCACAAGCTCAGGTCAACTGTCTCTGTGGGTTTCCCCTTCATGATCTTGACCCCCTTAAGACCAAGGTTTTTATTTCTTCACTCAAATAAGATATTAAATAAAGTAATGATAACATATACCATTATGATCTTATCCTTGAAGACTGTAAATAAAATATGCTGTATATTTAAGCAGTTTATGTCCAAGGGTACCAGTAAAATATTGCCAATCGATTTTTGTCATAGTCTAGAAGTTTTGTTCACTTTTAAAAGAAAAACAGATTTTTGTGTTTGTTGTTTATGTATTGAATTTTATCAAATGATAATACTGATTCTGTACAGATGATGTAGAAATTTTTCCATTTATCATAATGATGAGAATTTTATTGACTAATTTATGAATATCAAATCAACTTTGACTTACAATAAAATACTTCTTGGTCATATTGTACATACAGAACAACACTTTGCATAAATAATTTGATTCTACTTGAATGTTTTATGTAATATTTTAATCTTTTATTTCTTGAGATGTATTGACTTCTACATTTTCTTTCTTATAGTAACAACATTGATATATCAAAATCATCTGGCCCTATAAAAAGTTTGGAAAGTGTCCTTCATTTTACTATTCCTTTGGAATAGTCTGGAATTTTAATATCATTTTATTCTCAAATACTTTAAATAATTCAAGACTATCTGGTTCTGGAGAACTCCCTGAATGAATGTTTTTAATTACATGAACTCATCCAACAAACATGATATTTCTTCCATATTCTTCCTACGTCAATTTCAAGCTATTTGTCTAATTTCTTTCAATTTTAAAATGCATTGGTATTATATATGCATATATATATATTTGTATTATATCTTTACCTTTTGTCATCTGCAAGAGCTTTAGTGGGTCCTCAGTTTTCACTCTTAGTACATCTTCATAACAGTGTATCATTCTTAACAACATTTTCAGACTAACCAACCCCTTTATGATTTATCATTGTTTTCTTTCACATGCTCAATTCTTTGATTGTTTTCTAGATATATTTATTATTTTTCCTCTTTACAGTCTTTGATGCTGAGTTTTACTTTTCAATCTTCATAAATTTTGAACAAATTTAAATAATTGGTTTTTGACATTTGAACCCCAATATATTAAATTTAAACTATAAATGTATATATGAACATCGCTTCACTTTTGTCACCCATTTGTTGATATTTTCATTATCCGTTTAAAATGATTTATATATTAATAAGATTTTTCCTTGAAAAAAATTGATGTTTTACAAAATTTCTAAGGGTTTATAATAATTTTCTTTACTCTTAGATGTTTTATTTTAACTACATTGTGATCATAGAATACTTTAAGAATGGTTTCAATACTTAGGAATTTTTTTAGTGTTCCCTTTGTGCCTGTTATATGGTCCAACTTAGTGTGTGGTCAATTGACACATATTCAAATATTAGTCTACAACAATTGTAGACAGAAATCTTTT
The DNA here is from genome assembly GCF_982192425.1 of Myodes glareolus. Lineage (NCBI taxonomy): Eukaryota > Metazoa > Chordata > Mammalia > Rodentia > Cricetidae > Myodes > Myodes glareolus. Next base: position 63,136,261 of record NC_142041.1, on the reverse strand, counting down.
ATATGTACCAGATACATTGCACTGGTTAACCAGACCTTCCTTGTGGTTGTCTGTCTTTTGTTCCTGCTGATGCTATTAGTTACCAAGATGGCTTAAAACCCTCCAGATGAACACTGAATTGCTATGATTTCTTTCCGTCCTTGTCATTGAAACTATGTCATTTCTGTGCATAAGTCCTTAAAATTTTTGTATCTTCCTGAACATTCAGTATAAATTGGCTATTGGATGTAATTTCTGACACAGATGGATTCTAGCATGCTGTTTATAACCATTTGCATGTTTCTTTGCTTCTGAATTCCTCCATTCATTATTCCTTTCAATTAATCAGGTCATTTTTCATTTTCCCTCTTCTGTTTTTTATCTTCACATTTTTCTTTTAATATTCCTTCAAATATTTTTTCTACACAGAACACACTTTCTTAAATTTATATACCTATGGTTTCCTAACCAGTGTCAAGATCTTTAAGATTATAATTGTGTATATATGTGACATATATGAGTTGTGATGTGCACACACTATCATTGTGTAAGGGAACTGAGGACAAATTTTGGGAGTTAATTTCCCCTTACACCCTGAAATCTGAGGATCAAACTCAGATTGTCAATCACTTTTACCCCTGAATCTCTTACTTGCTAAAATAATGCTACATGAACTTAATTTTATTTTTCCCATTTTATACACACACACACATACATACACATATGCACATAATTGTACATATAATATGCATATGCATATTATAAACCATACAAGACATTATTACTGTTATTTAAGCAGTCTTTATTGAAAATCACTCTGTATTTACTTTGCTGCTGCAATGTTATTCTCTCTTTGTGGTTTACCTTCTTTATGTCTGGAAATTCCCATTATTTCCTTCAAGTAATAATCCTTGTAATTTGTGCCTTTAAGTTGAAAGTGTGTTTTTAAATATTTTTTTTCTAAAGGATATTCTCTACAGTTTTGGAATTGTAAACTAGAGAAATTTTCTTCTTTTCGTGCTTTAAAAACATTATTCAAATTTCATCATGCAAAATGTAAGAAAAAGTCATCCATTCATCCTTTTATTGTTCTATTAATGACAAAGGGCCTTTGTTTCAGCTGTGTGTGTGTGTATGTGTTTGTGTGTGTCTGTGTGTGTGGCTGTGTGTGTGTGTTTAATTTTTAAGCTTTGAGATAAGCTGTCACTCTCTGGCCCTGGATGTCTTGAACCTCTGTTTAGCCTAAGACTTACAATGGTTTTCTTTCTCTGTTTCTTAATGGTAGGGCTAGAAATCAGGTACACACTCAGCTTACTTTCTCTGATTCAGAAACTATCAGCATTCTTTAATTTTAGGACTGTCCTTGATATATTAGAGGTAGGTTTGTGTCTATATAATTAGCATTGTCAAGCTACTTAAATCAGTGGAGAGATATCGTCATCAATGTGGAGCAACCTATGGGGACTTTAACTAGAACTGCAATTATGGGTCTTATTGTACCCACCCGTAAATGTCTCCCTAAGGTAGAATAATGTTTTGAAACACATTTCATACTAGATCATAAACAGCTATACTGTCTATCATTGAACATAGTAGAATATAGATAATGTAGGTGTTTTATATGGTATGTGAAAATAGAAATGTGTGGATGCATTTAGGCTGGGAATTATCATTACTCACTTTTGCTTTATTCAATTTTGTTCAAATACTTTATTTATTTTTAGAAACTATAGAATTAAATGGGTATTTTCAAATATCCTGAATACTATTTGTTTCTCAGAGAGCACTGAGAGTTATTTATTGATGCTTTTATCTTGGGAACAATCAATATTTGTCTAATTGGTCTTAAGGCACACTCAGTGGACGGGAATTCAGGCTTAGTACCATAAACGTCACAAACTACCAAATGTCTGGGGAGGTTATAGACACTAGATGATTGGCCATTTTCTAAGCCAATTTAATTCATATCTATATTCTAAATACTTATCCTTATACCCACAGATAAATGTAACTCTCACTCCTTATCAAACAACAAAAAGAGGCAGAGATCAAAATGCAGAAAATAAGTGATCCCAAAGTCATTTTGTTAGGCCAAATCCTAATTGATATATGTGCAATACAACATCTGCACCTAAGATTCAGGGGGGTAATTGTGGAACAGGGGACAAAAAGAACATAAGGGTAAGGGAATCAAGACACCAACTACCAGAAAGTTTTCCCCAGACATGACTAGGGAACTGTACCCATGAAATCTCAACAATGTGGTGGCCTGAACAAGGATAGTATAATGGCAACACCAGTTGTTATGCTCCTGTGGAGAGTAGAAATTTCAAATTTATTTCTAGATGAAGATAACCATATAGAAATAGTCAGTTTTCTAAAGGGACAAGCTACCACATAGGTTACCCAGTCCCAAGTGGTCAGTTGTGGGTACACACACACACACACACATATATATACATACACACACACACACACACACACACATATATATATATATATATATATAAAACAAAAGCTAAATGGACTTCCTAAATTGCATATGCACATGCACACAAATAATGATTATAAAACAGGAGATCATAAATTGGAAAAACACAGGAGATCTTAGGGGGAGGGAAGTGTAGGAGTGATGTACATACAAAGTACATATATGATGTTCTCAAAAATTAAATGAAAAATAAGAATAATATATGATACAAGTGAAGAAAAACAAAGTTGTTTGGTTGCGTCCATTGAACACAACAAACAAACAAACAAAAAAACCCAAACATTCGTATTATATAAAATATTCTTCCAAACTTCCTACTTAACAAGAATATCAGCACTTCCATTGTAATTTGCTTCTAAATTTACAGCAAGGAAAAACCTTTGCTAGTTGACTTCACTTTTGAAAATTCTCTTCTCTGGGTGTGGTGTTGCACACGTTGAATCATTACACTCTGGGGGCAGAAGCAGGTGGACCTCTATGAATTTGAGACCAGCCTGGTCTACATAGCACATTCTAGGCTAGATAACTAAATAGTGAGAGCCCATCTCAAAAAAATTCTTTGAATAAAACATGATAGAGCATGAAACCATTTGTGGAAATTATAGCAATATATCACACACTCACGTAATTCATTACCTAATATTTCTCTTCAACTTCAAATTCAATTTTTTTTCACTAACAACCATATATTTCCATTCTGATTGTATTCTATCAACTTGACACAAACATAGATTGTCTGGGAAAAGGGAACCTCAACTGAGGGAAAAAAAATGTTTCTACCAGATTAGTCTGAGGGCAAGGCTGTAGGACATGTTCTCCATTAGTGGTTAACGTGGGAGGGCTTAGTCTGCTGTGCATGGTACCAAGCCTGGGTAGGTGGTCCTGGGTAGCAGGCTGGACAGACTGTGAGGAGCAATCCAGCAAGCAGACCTCTTCCACGGACTCTATCATTTCTGACACCAGCTTCCCAAGTTGAATTCCTATACTGATTTCCTTCAATGATGGACTATAATCTGGAACTGTACACTGAGATAGACTCCTTATTTCTCAATGTGTTTTAGAACGTGGTGTTTTATCACAGGAATAGAAACCCGAAGCAAGACAATGTTCCTGTCCCCGTAAAGAGTAAATTACACTCTATTTCCAAAGATTGGAAGAGCATTATCTAAATATTTCCTGCATATGCTTTTGTTTGATGTGCTTGGCTTATACATCTCAGTAGTAAAAACGACTTAATATTCCTATGATAAACCTTTCCTAATTTTCATGAATAGAAATATACCACTACAGATAATGACAACAGTGGCATCTAATGGTCACTTGTACCTGCAGTTCTGTGACCACGGAAGATGTAATTCACTGACTAGCCAAAGTCTGCCCCAAATTATTAACTCATTCAATAACCAGTTACTGCTCTATACTAATAACTCATGGTAGAGAAACATGGTTTATCTTTTAATATATTGAAATACCTATAGATGATCTTGAGAGATAAGTCAGTAGTTGGGTGCGCTTGCTGCCCTTCCAGTGAGTTCATGTTTGCATCTCAGCATCCACATCAGGCTAACAACCACACCTATCTTCAGATTCAAAGAATCTGCTCCCCTCTCTGGACTACACGGTCAGTTCCACACATGTGGCATCCACTATGACATACACAAGTGCACATAGGGTAAAAACAAGAATAAAAATGGGGAAAGAAGCTAAAGGCAGGACAGAGACACAATTTAAAGACAAGAAAATATGTCTGTAAATTAGGAACTCAAAGGTCTTCAGAGAAGATGAAACTAGACCATAAATATTTTCTGCTGTGTGTACACACACATTTGTGAACACACAAATTTGACAAAAAGCATTTGAAATTTAACAGAATTGTTTGGGAATGTGGGCAAGAGTGGAAGTGACCACCAGAAGCTTGACTTCAGAAGGCATGCAATGCAGAGCAGAGACACACAGCAGACTATAAACTCTGACCTCATCAGAAGAAGGATAAACAAGGGGAAAATTTATTTGTATTTAATTTGTCTTGGGAAAAAGAGAGTGGTCTCAGATGGATTTATTACTTGAACCCCTCACAAGTCTCAAGTTAATAGAAGCCAGTCAGGAGACTGGCATCTTTTCAGTGCTGTTGAAATACATCAAAGTATTATTGTCTCCTTTCTCTCCTTCCTCTATCTATTCATGGTGTCATGTTCATGAGTGCCAATAGGCACTTTAAAATATATGTAGCATATATTTATACCACTAAGCTTCTGACAAACTTGCCTTTGATTTTTGTTTTAAATAACATCTGACATGTAACTGTGTTCACAAATGTTTGTGAGATAAATAAGTGAATTGAGAGGCCAGAGCTTAAAAGAATATTTGGATGAAGCATGATTTAGAAAAACTCAGAGAGACCTCCATTCCATCTATCAGACTCTGTAAGCTACAAATCCTACTCCATCCCCAAACCCTCCTGTCCCCTGAAACCTCAGAGGAACTCTAAAATACAGGCTGCAGATATACAGAGAGGACAAAGAGGTGAGTAATTACCCACCCAGTGGGGCACTGCACTCTCTAGGTCCTCCATACAAGAGCAAAACCCTGCCCCCACCACCTCATCTTCTCTAGCCAACCAGCAGGAAAGCTTCCTGCAGGTGGTTTCACCCAACACCCCCATCCCATCAACTGGACCCAGAAAGCTACAAATCTAAGCTCACCAACTCCAGCCAGACAGTGAAGAAACAAGAATAGGTCCAAACTAGTCCCTCTGAATGTGGTTGACAGTTGCATGACTGGGCAGACTGCAGGGACACCGGCGGTGGCACCAGGGTTTATTTCTACTGCATACACTGGCTTTTTGGAAAAACCTATTCTCTTTGAATGGATACATTTGCAGCCTAGATATAGTGGGGAGATCCTTGGACCTTCCCCAAAGCAATGTGTTTTACCTTCTATATTGAGTGGGTGGAGCTGGGGTGGAAGAGGGAGTAGTGGAGGGAAAAGAGGAAGAGAGGGAGTGGGAACTTTGATTGGTATGTATAAGGAATAAAAGATAGTTTGCTCTCCATGCTGCTCCATGCTAGAATTCTGACTGGCTTGATTTTCAGCATGTCTTGTGCTTGCATCCACAGATGTGAGTACATGAATGCTGACTATAGCGTCCACCGGAAACTGGCCATTGGGCACTCTGGGACACCAGTTTCCACCACTGGGAGAACATTTCTCTAGGTGATGTATCATCTAGTCTGTGTTATTTTGCTATAGTAACTCAAACAGATTCAGACAATCATATTCCTTCATATGAATATACTATTTAATCAGTTCGTTTGTGATGGAGCTTGAGGTTTTGTGTGGCCCCCTGCTATTGTAAATAATGTTCCTAAAATTAACTTTTATACATGTCATTTCGTGTTTTTCCAATCTATCTCTGGGGGAAAATGTAGATGAGAAATTATTAAACCAAACAGTAAACACAATTGTAATTTTAAAAATATAAACAAATTCTAGGGTTTACAGAATCTTTCCATGTGTTTTAAGTTTTAGGATCAAGTATGGATATATCATTTTATCATTTTCTTTTACTTTCAGAAAAATCTTTTGGACATATGGATTATATACATTGTCTAATACAATATGTAGCAATTCCTGAATCAAGTTCCTCTCTGAATTCAACATTACTAAAACTCTCGTCTTTTGAAAGGACATTGTGTTCCTTGTCTTAGTTCTCTTTCTTTTGACATGACAAATCACTATGACCAAGGTGACTTGAAAAGAAAGCATTTAATTTGAGGTCTCACAGTTCCTGAGAGTTAGGGTCCATGACTCTTGTAGATGGGAACAGGGCAGCAGGCAGAATGGCATGGTGTGGAGCAGTGTCTGAGAGCTTACAGCTGATCAAGCCAGGCAGAACTCTAGCATGGAGTGGCACGGAAAACATTTTATCTCACCTTTGGCTTAAGCACCATAGGTAGTTGGCAGTCACTGAGAGAGGGAGAGCTGTTTACTTCAGCTCTGTGGCTCAAGGTAGGTTGCCTGTGCTAAATATATGGCACCCTATAAACATGTCAATAAGGGAAGCACTGATTGGAGCCAGTGGATTATAAAATCAAAGAAGAATGCATGGAGCTAAGAGAGGAATTGAAAAGGTGGTGTGGGAGGAGCGGGGGCCTGAAAGCAGAAGACAGACATAATCTAAATACACTTAATGAAATTAAAAAGAACTTAAGACATTTGCTATATGATGATTGACTGATAGTGGTTGGCTTTATTTGCTCCTGAAGTGGAGGGACCACCCCATGAATTGGAGGTGGGGCTGCTGAGAACCAGGAAGTGGTGAAAACAGGTGCCTCTGTGCTCTCATTTGCTGGTTCACTTTTAGGGTTTTCCCACACAACTGCATTTAGTAAGTCCAAGGATTAAGACATTTGTAACTAAAGACTTATGAAATATTGACAAATATGATGAGAAAATTCCTATAGCACTAATATGAAAAACAATTTCCTAGCAGTGCTTTGTAGACGAAAAATTCCTCTTCATGTGACAGCGTATTTATTGCCAAACTATCAGGTTAAAAAATGAGGCAGAGAGAGCTAAGTAGAGATAACATCAGCTTTGAAATCTCAAAATCCACTCTCAATGACACATCAGGCTATCAAACTTCCAATAAGGCAATACCTTTTACTCTCTCCCAGAGAGTTTTCTCACTCTGGGGACTGAGAATTTCAATACATAAGTGTATTGGCAGCCATTCCCACCATGGCCACCGCATTCCCTCAAATGAATAGACAGTCTGGGAAGGAATACTCTAGACCTCACCTTTCCTGTGGGGGGAAAAATATAATCAAAGTGAATGAAGTCAGATGCTTGTCACCTATCCAGTTCACAAAGACTGACCCATGCACTCTTGCATTGTTTAACCATACTCAGGATGGAATTGGTGTTCTCTGAATGCACCATTCCATGCGACTGTCACAAAAGGCACCAGATTAGAAAGAGATGGCAACAGAAAGAGACTTCATTCAAAAAAGTCATTTTTTTCTGCTGCATCCCGTAATGCTAACTTGTGCCTTACAGAGACAAGTTTATATTTTTTAGTGAGGACATGAACCACAGCTCTCACGCGGTACGACAACTGAAAGCATTCATCATCCCTACACCCTCCCATCTTTAAAAACTTTTTTTCCATTTACAAAACTAAAAGCCATAGCTTCTGTTGGCATTAGTCAGCTTAGTTTGTGGGGACTGAATTTGCAAACACACACACAAATCAATATATTAACATACTCCTGTAGCCGTTGTTGTGGAGAACACTTTCCAGAGGTATGAGTTGGAAGCTGCAGACTTTAAAGAAGAGGCAGAAATGAGACAAAGAATGCCTAACAAGAGGAAGGGAGTTGAGAAGGAGCTAGGATGCTGGGTGGGAGACCCTGTATGAAGTGATTTAAAGTAGTGAGTCTTTTTCACACAGTAAAACATCTACAATAAATTTAACTAACTTTCGGAGTCTCTTATGTCTAGATGGAATTTGCCTGTGAGATCCACCAGTTTCTCAGAGGGGTGACATCATGGTAAACACAAACCACAGACTACCTAGAAGGTTCCTATCCCCAGGATATTCGGCTTCATGCTTTGGAACTTCTGTAAAAGTAGGTAAAAAGATACCGCAGCCATCTCCTATAATTTTCCACACAGAGAAAATCTTGATACATTGTTCTAGAAAAGTTTTTCCTATGTTTATTTTATTTTTCTGGAGTTTATGGGGAAAAGAAAGTGGAAAAGGTGAACGGGGTAAAAAGAAAAGGAAATTATGGAAAGAGTTAATGTATTTCAGCGATGTGTTAAAGTTACATTCATTGTCTAGAAAAGGGATAATTCCTGCTCAAAATTATCTGGTTCTAATACTATTAGAACAAAAACAATCAGACAGACTTCAAAATAACAATAAAGAATAACAATATTTTATTGGAAAACATAAGACAATAGGGCTTTTAAAAAGTTACATTTGTTATGTTCCCTAGGGACAGAGGTTAAATATATATCCATTCATAACAATATTTCACAACATAAAGGGTCAACTTCTTACCAACACAGCACCAAATAATGAATTGTGCCCATCCAAATTTGTGCCTAAAATTTCTGAAGTGATAGATTGAATTTTAGGATTATATGAATACTTAAAAGATTAACATATTTTAAAAACATACTCTTCAAAAATGCACCAACTTTAATATATATTATGTTACCAAAATCCACCTTAAATATTGACAAACCACAGATGCTGTAATAATTATCTAGGAACAAAGTTAGTCAAATGTTTGATTCCCTTCAGAGGTAATAGGTTGCCAGAACATTCAGAGTCAAAGTAATTATCTAAGAGAACTTTAGAAATACTTTAGGCTTTCAATTTTTGGTCTTTTATTTGTTGACTGTTTTAGAAGAAATTAGCTGACTAACTTAACTGAGTGTACTTTGCTTAATGGAATGCTAGGGCAGAGAAGAAAGTTTCTGGGCACTAGATCTGGACAGACTGTGTCCATATTATATTTCCTGTATTTTGGAGCTTTGTGTGTGATTTAGATCATTGAAGAAGTCCCCTTGCTTTAACAAATTTGAAAATTATCTCCTGTGAATTTATTTGATACTTTAAGATAACGTATGATATGTGCCAAAAACATGAACAACATAATTTTCATCTCTACTAGGATAATAGAATGTTATTACTTCAAAAGTACAAAGTATAACAGATCAAATCTTAGATCAGAATGGAAGTGGACCACTCTGTTACACATGTAACTAGTTATTATTTTAGTTCTCCCCTTTTATGTTATACCCTAAACTAAATAAAACAACCACTTCTAAAATGAGACACAGTAATAAATTGTTTTCTAAAAACAAACTAAACTAAAACTGAGCACCTTAGAGTATACAATCATGTAAAAAAGGAAAAGTGAAGGCCGTACCAGACTCTCCACTTCTGAGGAAGGTGTGTCAGTAGAGTTGAGCTTGCTGTGTGGTTCTAATGTTGGAAGATCCAGGGAGAAAAACTCCAAGGCAGTGCAAGGTAAATTTTCACTAAGCTCAAATGGCTTTTAACCAAAGGTTTATGAGTCACTACAAATTGCTTTTAGAAACACCAGAGGGCGCCAGGGCCTGAAGCATGGTTAACACAGGGGTAATTTTAACTTTCAAGTCACACACACACACACACACACACACACACACACACACACACACAGAATACCCACTCGAAGAAAAAAATAACTTCTAAAGAAATATATTTACATGTAATAACATTGTATAGTTAAATAAAGAGACAACAGATCAACTGTCATACTTTGGTGAAGATAGAATTTTTGCTGTTACTTCTGAATCAAGAATTGAGTAAGCATAAGTAGTAGTTTTAAAATGGTTGACACTAGCAATTCATTTAGCACCATATAGTTAGCACCAGAATAGATAAATACTGGTAATTTACACCTAACAATAACAACTGTAGTTTCAAAGAAATTTCAAAATTGTAATCATATGGTGATTGTAATTTTCAGCACCATTAACCAGTGACTTGTTAAACATCCTCAATTTTAATCATTTTATAATTCTACGTTGAGCCATGACACAATTTTAAAAAGGCGTCTTCACCCATACATATAGCAATATAAAACTTTCATAAAAACAAAGACAGTTTTAGTTATTACTAGAAATATAACTTTATCCCCCCTAAATACTTCAGTAGATAAAACCTTCCATCTATGTTAGGATTTGCATCCTATGATGCCGTGAAACCTAAGGGGAAAGACAGCAACAGTTTCTGCATTGCTTTTCCCTCTGGAAAATATTCAGGTCATCGATTTATTTTTGCATTATTTACCAAGCAAGGTATAGACACTTAAAGTGTCTATTATTTACCAAGCAAGGTATATACACTTAAAGTGGTATAAAGATGCACTGGGTTTACTAGGGTAGACTCTATGGATTTGCTTAATACAAAAATATGGGAAATACTTTGTTTCAATTAAAATTTTCAGAATAGGCTTTATTGGTTGGACTCACCCCTTCTTTTGCTCTGCTCTGTGCTAGTGTTGCATAGAAATTAGAAGTGACATTTTTGTGAATATCTCAAGTGCAGGTGACAGTAGAGCCAGATACAATTTCTAGAAAAGTTGTGAAGGGCCACAGCCATGATGATGCCAAAAGCAAAAATAATAGTACTAATAACCTCGGCCTCTATGTTATTAAAGCAAGCTTCTCTATCATTAAAAGAATGTTAAGACCACACCTACTCAGTTCACAAACATTCCTATAAAGTAGTGCATCAATTTTGTAGTGAAAATCATGGACTTCATTTTAGTTGTTTTTCCCACGTGAAAGCCAAAATGTTACTTTTCTACAAAATAAATAGCATTGGGGGACATTAATGAAGTTAGTCATATTACTTTTTAATGAAAGATTTCAAAATAAAAATTTTAATACTGACTATTTAATGCTGCCTGCTTTAAATTTATAACCAGACCTGTTTTACCTCTGAGAATTACAGTGCAAATCCATTAACCTAGCACCCCTGTGAAAATGTAAGACATTGTATCTCATTGTATCACAATGATACAAGAAAAACTATCATTTGCATTAGACCAGGAAAAATATTTTCACGTAGCTATTTTATATACCAACATTAAAAATTACAGACAGAATAGCAAACATACCCGTTGTATTTTCAACTTAGTTGTTAAGTTTTAACAGTTGTTTTGTAATCCTGCAGACCCTAGTTTCAATGTCATCCCATGGATGGTTCATTTGAAAGCTTTTACATTTTACATGCAAACCTTCATGCTTTAGAGATTTTTAGTCTTTAAAAGCAAGGAAAGGCAGAATTAGTTTCAACTTTTACAAGTTTAGACTTTTAAACTAATTCTGAAAACTCCTCTGAACTAAACATTTATTACACTCCAGACACTGGATAACACGCTATGATAAATGCAATGAATTACATGGAGATCATGCCAAGGAGAAGCTCTGGTACTGATCATTTTAATATTCATAAACTTCTGCTAATATGGTGAGTTAACCTTCATGAGCAAACCTGTGAGCTACATATTAAATATCATTATTCTTCCTTCAATTTGAGAAATCCAATTACTCATGCAAAAGAGAAAGAAATCTGGAAATGAGAGTTGTAAATTTCTGTTCATACAGTTTTTCCTTCAGTAACATTAAGGATGAAAACACTCTTAGGTGTGGCAAGCAGTTACCATCAAAATGAAATTCCATTGGATGGCCAGATGGCACACACGTGTAAATTTGAAAGTTAGAGACAAGAGGCTCAAGAGTCAGTCATTCTTGACTACATAGTGAGTTTAAGGTCAACCTGGGCTGTGTGAGACTGTCTCAGGGGAAATAAAGTGAAAGAAATAGAAAAAAAATTGAACGAAGTCTATATTGGATAATACTTTTATCTTCTATTGTATTCCTGAAATGGTTCTTTAAATTAGGACCATATATGTTTCCACAAGGCAGGGTCACTTAATAGTAAAACATTTGGTTCCAATTGTCAGTGTTTAAAAGTAATTAGACCATTTGTTTGACATCAAGTAGGCCCAGTATCCAGATGGATTCTGCTCCCGTTGAAAGGATCTAATTAACGATCTGCCATCTTTCAATGCATGCACCTAAGAAACCGTAGTTGTGTATGTTAAATAAGTAGCTTTCTTCTGTTGTTTGTCCTCTGAAATTATCATGTTTACTTGCTCTGTGAGTCTGTACTCATGTTCACATGCGTGCACATGTGTGTGCACACACACATTTGAAATATAATTTGTTCCACGTCTTGTCCCAGATATTGTATTATCCTCTCTGAAAAGGACTTTGTAAATTAAGCCATTTTTTCCTAATCTCACGAGGGAAGATTTTGTGATTATTCACTTGATTTTCATAAACAAAGTTAATGAGGAACTGAAAATCACTTCTCTATAAAAATGAAGTCCCATAATTAGTTCTGTGAAAAACATCCACCAAAGGCTATAGTAACAAAATTGACTGCATGTGGTATTTATGGAGGATCTTGGATATAATATTCAAAAGCTCAGGGTAGTAGGTAGGTGACCTTCTCCAACTAATGGCAGGGAAACCAAGGAGATGAATGTGCCCTCAACTCTACGCATCTTTCTAAAATCCTTTATCCTTTGTTCGTGGGTCCCAAGATGTATTCAACTCTTCTGGAGCTTCTGGCTGGTCTTTGTGTACCAGCATGCTAATCCCATGATTACTCATGCCTCTTATTCTCTTGGACTTCATCAGTATTCTGAGAATCATGTTTTCAGTCTAGCCTATTCTGCTCCAGAAATCCTTGAGCAGTTGTTGATTCTTATATAGTTTGGTGGTTTGAATAATGACTCCCACAGGTTTATATATTTGGGTATAGGATCTTACTCAGACTTTTAGCAAGAATGAGGAGGGATAGCCATATTGGAGAGGGTGTAAATTTGTCATTATGGGTTGACTTTGATGTTTAAAAACCCTGGCCTGGCGCAGTCTTACTATTCTTGCCTCCTGCCTGCAGGTCAGGGTATAAACGCTCACCTACTGCTCCAGTACCGCACCTCCTTCCTGCCTATCTTCATCTTCCCATCAGGATGACCATGGACTAATCCCCTGAAACTGTAAGCAAGCCCCTAGTTAAATACTTTCTTTTTATAAGCTTCTTTGGTCATGGTGTCTATTCACAGCACTATAACTAAGACACCTTCCATATCTCACTTAAATATTGGAGTTTCCTGGGAAACAGACACTTCATACGTGAGACAGCAGCCTTTATCATCCATTCCACCCTTAAGTGGTTAATATGTTTGTTCCTCAAAATACATGAAATATGATTATTTAAAAATAATTCATAGCAAAATTACTAGGCTATGCTATTTTGTGGACATCTCTGATAGCTTCTCCAAGGCAGGAATCACATATAATTATTTTTGCATTATCAGAACATAATCAGCAAAGTGAATTAGTCAAGGTAATTGTTAGATGAATAATCAAAAGATTAACTCATTCAAAAAATTCAAAAAAAATAAAACTGATCAAACTGAGTGTTATGGAAATGTCCATAAATTTAGCATACACTTTAGAGACCCAAATAAAATTAAGTATCTCCAGAACAAATTCTATAATTACTTAATTAAATAATCTTCAAATACCACTGATTTGCAAACAGTCCTTTCATGGGTGTGATAGAAATGGTCCATAAGCCCAAATACATTTTTCATTTTCCCTTGTTAGCGATCGCATCATATTACTGTCTATGTGTCACATCACACATCATATGTGCATGTATATACATACATATGTATACATAAGAATACACAAATATTACAGCTTGAGCATACATTTCATTCCTTAGGGACATAGTAACATAATTTCCCTGAATACAGGTTATGGAATTGAAGGCAATGACTATGCCATCACTACATATACAGTCATTTAATTTAAATTTAAGGTCAGCGAAATAGAAATTGATGTTTTGCTTGTATCCAAAACTTAACACCCTAGACAAACACTAGACAACTGACCACTAAAATGAAAATAGGGGTATGATAAAATATGTATAATAAAGTCAAACTTCAACATATATATATATATATATATATATATATATATATATATATACTTATGAGTTCAAAAGCCAATGTATCTCCCAGAGGAATAAAAATACAAGCTTATTTAAACCAGTACAAGTAGTTTGATGTCACTCCTGGAAAGCACAGATTGTCGGTACAGGCTCCCCCGTAACTCGGAGGACACGATGAACACGGCACTCCTACTTTGTATGGTGCTTCTCCAATCCAGTTACCCCTTAGAAGAAAAAGGAAAAGACGGCATTAGTGCTGCTCACTCACCCCAAAGTCAGAAGACTTCTCCGTACATGTCCACACACTCCTGACATGTGAGGAGCATATTTTATAAGGTCCTGAAAATTACATTCATTTTTTTAAAAAAATTTCAAAACACATTATTCCATATTTCTTGCTTTTAAAATGCTTTCTATCTGAATAGATGAAGAGAATCTTAACTGATAGGTAAGTAATAACGTCCTATTTACAATTTCTGGTGATAGTATAAGTCATGAACACCAGGCTCCATCCATCCACTACATTTGTCTTCTACTCTAGCAGCATTCTAGGGCACAAGGCCAGGTCCCAGTTCCATTTAATATATGAGAGAATAATAAAAAAATGGTCACAATGCTCATAAGATTTATTTTTAAAGTTAGAAAAATTTAAAATTCTAATCTTTATAAAACCAGGAGTCAACTATTCAATTGGCTCATAGGCACAAAAGTGATTCTCAAAACTTTTTCCGCATAGGAAACCAAACCTGTCAGTTTTTAGTTGCTGCTCTGTGATCATTCATGGTTTGAGTACCTACAACTACTTGATTGGTCCTTCTCGCTACAATAACACAGTGATTACAACAATGAAGCTAATTCTCTGTGCAGAATATCTGAGCAAGACTATTGCTGCTGGGCTTTTGTTCTTTACATTGTAGTAAAGGATGACAATGACTTATTTTCAGTATCAGACTACTAACAGAGACAGCAAAATAAAGGAAATTAAATGAAGAAGAAGTTTGGCTATCGATGCTAAAACCAGGGTTGAGCACAACAGATCTTAGTGTGCATTTAACCTAAACAAGACCTGGAGGTGACTTTGAAGCACACATGCAGGATGTAAAATTAGTACTACTCAGCTGCGAATTTTGACCAATTTCAACATATGAAAGTATGCATGTTAAAAATTCAATAATTAACTGTTCATATCACAAACTGAAATGGAAGTTTAGGATTCCCCGCTTTCACTTAATGGAGTCTACTGTCTGCCTGGAGGATAGGATTTCTCTCTCGATGTCATTTTGATGACATCACAGGCCTATCTTGAAGCACTCCAAGCCTCTCCTCCTATCATGTGACTTATATGTTCTCATCTTCTCTTGAATCTTCTGACCCTGTAATAAAAATCTTTTCTCTCACTATCTATTTATTCAAAGGTATATGAGAACAGTATGTGGAATGAGCCTGTTATATAATTTTACATTTCTACTTATTTTTTAAATATTTCTTATTTTTTTAAATATTTAAACTCTCAAGAATGTGTTTTGAAAACAAAACCCAGAACTGAAAGCTTATTATGTGTAATATATCATATGTCACAAATTTCTAAAAAAACATACTTATTATTGAATAGAGGATAATAATGTTCAACAGTAAGTCAGTCAATTCATACATCATCCATTTTTTCATTTTTTTGTTCAAATCCACTTATTTACATATTATCTCTCTTCTATTTATTTTCTTTCTTTCTCATTTTTTCACTGAAAGGCTTAGCCTACAGAAAACTTCAACTGAAAAAATAATATTAAACTCCCAGTCAAGATTTTAAGTCTTAATCACCTATGATTTTTATTAAGACCATAAAATATTAGTTTTTTATTAAAACTATAATACATTAATTGCATAATACATTCATGTCTTTTAAAGACTGTCATACATTAACGTTAGTGCTATAATATATTAATGTTAGTGCAATGCCTTATATTTGGGGCCTAAAAATCAATAGATACTATTAGGAAATTTTATTATTTGGCTGAAATAGAGGAGCTAAATAGATTTTTAAAATCTCTCTTTGATGATCTATTTAAAACTTAGCCAGTTTCTCACAGGGAGGGAGGATAAATGCGTAATAGGAGGATATATAATTAAAATAGCAAACAAATGCAAGGTTTAAATTTCTTTTGAAAGTATTTTTCAGACTCCTCATTGCAATAATTCTGAAGAAAAATCATAAATTTTCTTTTTTTAAAAGCAGGATTAGCCCAAGCCCACCACCATATCAACGAGTCTTGTGGTTATTTATGACATGCTGTTCCCCTTCCTCCATGTGTTGGAAAAGCTGGAGAAAATCTTTGTCTAAGACTCACTTTGGAAGGCACCACAAGTATCAAAAATCCCTTCCACATTTGACACTTATTCCAAATGGGAAGAGAACTCTGTATAAATATGGGAACAATTTCTCATCCTCAGAGTTACAGCTATCAAGAAGGCATTTTATTTAGTGTTAGTAAATGTTTATCGATCTTTATAAGGAATATTCAAACATATAACTAGATTTTGTAATCTTTGGCAAATTAGTATTTTATATATGTAGGCTATAGAATGATGATACCAAATAAATTTTATTCTAAAAAATGAGAGAAGTAAGAAAAAATCTTTTCCAATATGTTTCTTTCCTACAGAAATAGGTAAGCCAACATTCTGGTACTGGTAATTCAGAATATTGTCTGATAACATCTCTAGAGGATGCTTTCTGATACCTTTGATACAGGTGTCAATGATTATGAAACACAGTCTTACACTTAATGTGGCAGAGCAGTGATGGCAAGAAGAACTTAGTGAGTTCAGGAGTCTTAATGCGTAAACCTTACAATTTTAACTCATAACCCTTGTCCCTGTGAAAAGAAACCTTTTACCCTCTCATTTCTCAGATTTGTGGGGATGATCATGAGGTTGGAGATGAAGCGTAGGTGAAGGTGAAGAAGTACTGCAGAATATATTTACTTCTATAAAAAAATGATGCCCATCTGGCTGCTGACCTCTAACATTTAGGCTACAGGAAGTGGAACTCAACTAGGTACTTACTTTGGAGCATAATTGCAGACCAAGTACACTGCACGTCGCCACACAGATCCCCACACATTCATGTTTTGACAAGTATGAATCGCACATCCTATTCGATTAGAAGTAGCCCATACCATCTGCAAAAATAAATCAATATCTTCCAAAATTGCTTAAAAATTCAACACTCATCAAAACGAGAAAATCATTTTTTTAAGATAGGAATAAAAAGCAAACACAGAAGTAGAAATGACCTGTGTATAATGAGTGCACATGGGACCAAAGCATCGCATAGGACACCGAGGGTTGCAATCCTGGGGGTAAGGAAAGGCATAATCTTTTACTTCGTCATACCATGGCTTGACCAGCTGGAGAATAGAGCGATATCTAGATGTCAAGAGAAAGAGCAAAAAAGAACTCAGTAAGCAGGAAGATATTTAGTGATCTTGTCTTACACCATAAAAGTGTTCTAATATTGTTCATTATAGCTAGCTCATGTCCACTCCTGAAAATTACTATCCACTCTTTGCTAGAGCTCTTCATTTCTCTGAAAAGAGAAGAGCATGAAAATGCCCAATGAACCTTCATTCATCCAAGTGCACGCTAGGCCATTCCAAAACCAGAAGAACACAAATTATTCAGGAAGCATCAAAGTCTTATTTAAAGTATGCAAAAAATTTACTCTACTAGAATTTTATTAATAGTTTAGATTTATTAGACACATGGAAATAGTTAAAATACTTTAGCTCTCATGAAAGTGTTCATAAGAATGGCATTATAGAATGTTGGTCATGATATTCTACAGTAGAAGGAAACATTCTGTCAGCAAGAATTTTCTCATACTTTCACATACACACGTCTGTGTGCACACTCATGTAAATGTAAATTTTTCTCTTACCAATGTGCCTATTTATTAATTTAATTGTTTATATGCAACTATACACAACAATGGGAATATAAACAACCACACATAGATGACTTCTGCAAAATCATGGAGTTTTTTGTGTGTATGGGGTCGTGGGACAAAATACAGCATGCACAATCCTTTCTAGAATTCATCAGAATCAATGACAAATACAGATAGAGGTAGCATATTCGAAAGTAAGAGAGAAAGATTATCTTATTAGACCTTATGAACTACTTGTATAGCTTTTTAAAATCAAGTTATTCATAACCCAAACATCATTTCCTGACTCACAGAAGTCAGTTGAAAATTGCTAATACTACTTAAAATTGTTACATTTATCATCTGTAGGGTCCATAAATAATGAGGAATAATCATGTGAATAATTGTTTCCTACCTTCCAGTTCGGACAGATAGATTTTGACCCAAAAATCTCAACAAATAAGAAGGTCCATGGTCCCAAATGCAAGTGGCTGCCCAGGCCTCAGCAGATTTTGCAAGATTTTCATCCCAGACCTGTGGAAGTTAAATAATCCTTCAGTTTTGCTGAATTTGTTTTAATAAGCAAAAAGAAAGAAAAGAAACAATGCTCCTATTTCCGGGAGTTCTTTCAGTTCAGGGTCCTGTGATTATTGTAGCTAAAACCAAGTATTAATTATGAACTAAACATAACTATAATAAAATAACTTCAAAGTTCTACAGAGGGTGCTATGTAGATAAAGTGCTTTATATTTTAATCAAATTAAGAAAAATTTTAGTTTTATAAAAAGGAAATTAGTGGAGAGATACTAATATATATATTTACATATAGTAGGTTATTGTTATTTGAAAATGCATGCCAAAATTTGCATGACTCTTTGATTTTATATATGTTCATATTAGTCACTATGCAGATTGGCATTCCCATCTCAATAACTGCATAGAGAGGTCAAGCAAGCCAGCATTGTAGTGGTGTCAACAATAAATTACCTCTGTAAAGTTAGTCAATCAACTTTCTATTAAAGTACGAAGACATAAATATCAGTACTTCTTCTACACAAAAGACATCTTCCATTAATTGGTATAGAGCATTAAACTAACAAATTTAATGTAAAACTATTTCATCCTAGTACTTAAATGAACATTAAAAACATATGTTTTTCAGCTTTCATGGATTTATCAAACATTTATTTTTTAACAAAAATTAGTAAAATAAGGATTTCTGAAATATTGAATGTAGTTTATTGAAATATAAAGCTACACAATTAATTCACTAAAAGGTGATATCATCAATCAACTGCATTTCTTGAAATGTTAATCACAGTTATTTGTGAAAATACATGTACATATCATATATTAATATGTACTGTTCTTCAGTTTTAAAAATACTTTATTACAATCAACTATATGAGTCAAATATATGAATATCAGCATGGTACAAATAGCACTGATATGAAACACAGTGATCTTGTGTTTATACTACTGAGGTCATCAGTGACTGGGGACTGTCATCATCATCTGTCTGCCAGTTAACTCAGTCACAAAACTAGAACACTGGAGGTGACGCCACCTTCAGATCCACAGTCTCATGATTTGGATATACATGAGTAGTCCCAGAGTCAGTGCCAAAATGAGCTATATGATACTGACCAGTGATTGGTCAGCACTGCTGAGAACACGCACTCTACACAAAACAGGTCAAAATATTCAACAAATATCTTTCCTTCATTGTGTGTGTGTGTGTGTGTGTGTGCACACGCGCACGTGTGTGGTGTAGTGTAGTACAGTGCTGGTATATCTGTATGTGCTGTGCATGTATTTTCATGATTATGTAGAGAGTGGACATGCTCATGTAGAGGAAAATGGTTGACTCCCGTTGTCTTCCTTAGTCACTCTCTACCTTTTGATTTGTTTGTTTGTTTACACAAAGAGCTTGAGCTGATCCATTGCACGTGTGTGGTGTAGTGTAGTACAGTGCTGGTATATCTGTATGTGCTGTGCATGTATTTTCATGATTATGTAGAGAGTGGACATGCTCATGTAGAGGAAAATGGTTGACTCCCGTTGTCTTCCTTAGTCACTCTCTACCTTTTGATTTGTTTGTTTGTTTACACAAAGAGCTTGAGCTGATCCATTTAGCAAGAGTGAATGGCTAGCAAGTTTCAGAGATCCACTTGTGCCCACCTTCAGAGCTCTGAAATTTCAAGCCCATGTAAATGCACCTGACCTTTGTATGTGGGTTCTAGGAAATTTGCTAAGGTTAGTCTCCGTGCTTGCATACTATCAATCCCCCAGGTGATTTTCATCCTCTTAACTTGGGGCTATCAAGTCAACATTGAGTTTATCATGAATAGGGTAGATAAGCTTTGAATTAAATATTTAAAATGGGTTATTCTGTTTGTTAGTAAATTAAGAGATAGCTTGAGCTAAACAAATATCTTGACTGTAAATCACATGCAACTGAAACATTTCGCCTAAGACAAAAAAACAGAATTCAAACTGCTGTTGTCTAGTATCTGGCAGAGCTGTGACCCTGAGAGATAAGGGGAAAATGAAAAGAATGCAGGATTCTCTTCAAGTAGGGAGATCCTTTGAGCTTGACCCAGAGATATAAAATTGAGACAAAAAATGGTGTTTCGTGGGAGAGAGCTGGGAGAAATTTCCTGTCTTATATAAGTCAGAAGAATTGATAATATTAATACAATACAAATAAAAGGCTATCTTACCATGTGACCTGTTGGAAATCTTCACTGTACTAATAAAAAAACTTGGTACACAATGGCACCTGTGACTGTGTATTTGTGTCCAGCCAGTACTCCTACCTAATAAGAAACCATGATCGTTGGAATGTAACTTTATATAACTGTAGACTTGTTTGGAAATATTTTTTTTTAATTTCAAATTATGAAGTTTGGAAGTATGCAAAATGACAAAGTTTAAAGTTTGAAAAGATGAATAATTTCAGGTAAGGAATCTATATTTATAACCTTATGCTAATGTTTGCAGTAATTGGGAGACTATGGCTTCTTACAATAGCATATAGACTTCTATTTTCAATATAAAATATATAGGGAAGACATTGTCGCCAATTGTGATTTTAGTTGAAAATGATAAAAGTCTGGTAAATTCTTAACCCAGTGCTGTGAAGTTTGGTTTTTTCCTCTAACATTTGTTAAAGAAACATTTACGTTTCAGTAAATTGTAAGAGGATATTAAGTCTGTATTTCTTGACTTGTATGAAATTTCTTAAATATATGGAAAGGGTAATTATCAAATCGGGCAAAACACTGAAACAAAAAATAAATGTATTAAATTTAAAAATAGAGTTTAACCATTTAATTTTCAGGAGGTGGATATTAAATAAATATGTGTTTTCAAAAATATTTACATTCATTAAAAGAAATCCCTTCCTAAAAAACAATAAGTTGAAGCTAAAATTAAGGAAGAAATAAAAATAATGATTTAGAACAGCATAATCAACCATGGAAAAGCTATTGTGTATAATGCAATTGTGTTCAAAGACAACATACTATAAATAAAAATATCCCATTAAAATTTTAAAGATAGATATATGGATTGGATATGGACAAGGACACCATTATAGAAATAACATGGAAGACAGCATAAAATATTCTAAGACATTTATTTTCTTGGGCATATTTATTGCCCATATTTATATGGGCATCTCTTACATATTTGGATTGTTTTTTGTCGTACACAGAAAATGTTTTAGTTTGTTTTTAATGACAAGGGTAATCTGATCCTTTATGTTAGATTGGGGAGAGGGTGCTGACTTGCAGAAGCCATAGACAAATTAAGTGATGATAAAATTACTCCTCTGGAGGGCAGCCAAAGGCATCAACAGAGTTCATGCGCATTAACAAAGTTGTTTCTGTTTTAAAATTGGCAGACTTGTTTTTATTAGAAAGGAATGTTTGTGAAATGCCGTTGAAGGAAACTGAGATGAACATACAAGAATCATTGTTAAACTATCTGAGAGCCTAGCAATGACCCTTGGATTGATTGGAGAAGAGACAGATGAGATCAGAGGTAAAGATAGGCCCTCAAAGGTGGGATTCAGATTATTTGTTAGGTGAATTAAACATTTCAAGGATGATACCTTAAAAGAGAAGGAGGAGGCAAGTAAAAAAAAATGAATTGAGACAGCATATAGCCTCCTGTAGCCTCAAAAATACAAAGACTGCACACTGTATGTAGAACTCTCTAGGGAAAGATGAAGACAATGGGAAATGGTGGGCCCTGTCTTTTGAAGATTGCTTTATTTCTTGAGTAGGATCTCACTATGGAGCTTAGTATCATTCTATCAACATCTCCTGTGTACCATCACAAGGAAATTTGTGGAGATGCCTTGATCAACAGCAAGATGTACTTGTTTAGGGGCTGGGAGCTTGGATGTTGCCAGCATTTATGATAAGCTTTTATTATTTCTATTATGTTAATATGAATTGTTTCCTTTTCTCTTCATGTTCATGGGTGGTAGTAAATAAAGAATGATTCTCAACAGTCTTTAACTCAAACTTCAAGCAAGAAAAATTTCAGATTATACTACAACATATAAAGAAGTCCTATTTCTGAAAATGTGAATGGTAAAAGTTTGCTTCTTTTAGTAAATGAAACACATTTCCAAGTAAAGATCATTCTGTGTTACAGACATTTCCTGCTGCTAGTATCCATGTATTTTCTAAAATCAGGAATTAAATGATCATTGGAGTGAATTGTGTGCTGCAGGAGCTCCTTCCACTTCTTCGTCCAATAGCCTTTAAGATACCAGCCCACTTGGGTGTGGTCTCTTTCTCTTTAAAAAGCTGTGGTAGCACTGTTCTCTCTCAATCTCTCTCTCTCTCTCTCTCTCTCTCTCTCTCTCTCTCTCTTTCTTCAGACTCTGCTTCCGACTACTAGACTCCTTTCCTGGTCATTCAGAGGGATGTTGACTAGGATAGTGATCTGTAAGTTTTCCCTTTAAATAAATAATCTTTTTATTAATCATAATTCCAAACGGGTGTGGGATTGTTTTGTGACTTACGCCTTCATCTGGCACCCAATGTTTGGTTTTAGAACCACCCCCTCAGCTGCCTGCTGCCAGCTTGCCTTGGCACGAGCCCTCTCTCAGTGGCGGCCTGTGCATGGAGCCAGCAGTTCAATATAGAATCTCATGCAGTAGCTTTTCTTGCCACAATTCTTTATATTTTCTCTTTACATGCCTCAGATTGGCTTCAAGTCCCCACGCGCCCTATCGTTTGCCTCCCAACATGGATTTAAACTCCATGCCTCCTGTGCTCCATGGGCCCAGACAGTCTCTGCCCACTGATTTGCTCTTTTCTAAGTGGTTTTTAAATCCCACTTGCAGTGCACCAGCACTTAAGCAGTTCAAGTCAGAACGCAAGCAGTGCAACCCTCCCGGTGACTCTTTGTCACATGGAGGCATACGCGGCTGTGGGTTGCTCTTCTCTACCCTTGGATTCTGAGTTTCTGGTTCCATGTATGGAATTGATTTAATTATATTTACTTTGTTGAACAACTCATATTTGCAAGTCTTTGACAAATACTAAGGCAGACACTGAAACAGGACCCCATTTCTGTCACTGAGGAAGGAACAACAGTTGCTAAAATTTGCTTATAAATGCTGCTGAATTAATCCAAGACAGGTATTTTGAAATTCACTTGACTTCAAAATTGAAGTCAAAAGGTATGTTACTTTGGAGTAGAGGTTTTACTTTTGTTTTCACAGGAAATGAGAGGTTGTGGATTCATTCTGAGTTAAGATAAAGCAGGTTTGATCAAGGGAGATCACCTGAGAAATCTCCGGTAGGAACAGTTGGCCCAGATGTCAGAGTTCTACATCCAGAACAGATTCAAGATTGTTGGCTGAGATGATCAAGACTCACAGAATACTCCAGTCAGGACTTGATCATAATTTAAAATTTTCTTTAGGTCCCCATAAGATTATAAGTGACCCTGACCAGCAGGAAGTAGCCTGGAATACTATGCCCACATTCCCCCCAAAATGTACTATGGATATTTTCCTTTGTTTAAAAAAAAAGGAGGGGGAAGTGATGCAGGAGAATGGTCTATATTCTGTCAATTATGTTTTAAATAAACACTGATTGATCAGTAGCCAGGCAGAAAGCATATACTGGACAACCAGACATGAAGTAGAGGCAGGGCAATGAGAACAGGAATATTCTGGGAAGGAGGAAGCCCATTCCCCTTGCAGTTTTGTCCAGACACTGAAGAAGCAGGATGTGACCTGCCCCACTGAAAATGGTACTGAGCCATGTGGCTAACAGAGGTAAGAATAATGGGTTAATATAAGTTATAATAGCTAATAAGAAGCCTGAAGTAATGGGCCAATCAGTTTATGATTAATGTAGAATTCTGTATGATTTTCTTTGGGACCTAACGACTGTGGGAACTGGACAGGACAGAAACCCCAACAAGCAGGCCCACTTGTTACAATTGTGTGTTAATGTAGAAATTATCCCTGGAAAAACCTCTTTGTTTTAATCTATTAGTTCCTTCATTGTCTCTTGACAACGGTGTGGAGATGCGATCCACGTACTATAACCTCAACTGAGTTTCAAGTCCTGGACTATGAGCTTTTATTGTTCTTAAAGCACATTTTAGAGTTTTCACGAAAGTAATACTTCCATAATATTCTTGGGATTTTGGAGAAGGGATCTGTAGCCATAATTAGACCTTTTGAGACAAGTTCCTAGATTAGAGATATTGGATTGTATACATGTAGTACCAACTTTATTGTATTAACTTTATTCACTAAGATGGCTTTATTAAACAAGACTTCAGATGTAATATTTCAAAAAATATCATTTCAAAATCTCAAAATTATAAGGATAAAAAACTAAAAGTCATGGCAACCCCTTTCCTTGAAGCCTGAATTTAATGATTGGTAGCATTATCATAAGGTAATTCACCTATATTATTTTCCAAGTATAGAGAGTACAAAAATAATTTTATTTCATGTTGGAAATTATTTCTTATACTCTCTGATATTCTCAGAGGCAGTGCATGTAGGGAAATTTGCTGTCCAGTGAGCCCAAGAGCAGGAAAGATAAATAGACAAAAAGTAGCATTTACTATACTGCACGGCACTGTAGTGTGCTGTGGTGCATTGCTGTTTGAAGCATGTTTGTGTCTAATAGAGCGTTTGGATCAATTGTTAAAAGAAGAGATTTATTCTCTCTAAACTCTGAATTTCCATCTCTAAATGAAGAAATCTGTTCTTATCTCCCAAGAGTGTGATGAGAGTAAATTTGACACAGAGACTGAGGGATATTTATGACATCTAGGACTAGAGCTCACTAAATAATATGAGTTACTATTGTTGAGAATTTAAAAACTGTAGTAAGTCCAGAGGGTTGGGGAGACACCTGAAATGTGAATGTCTTTCATGAATTTATCTACCATTAATCTCTACTACCCAGGCAGTTTAATGAAAAGAGAGAAGGCCTGAAGTGACTGAAAAATTAGCAATATAACTGTGTAGAAAGAAGGCACTTGCTCATAGGAACAGTAACATTGGGCAGAAAGAGATAACATTAGAGAATATTTTGGAAGTTGTAAGAGCATTTTCCCTCCTTGAAGCATTGCTAAACATCTGCTTTTTACTGTAAAGTTTGAAAGTTATTGTTGATTATTTAGCAATGATTCTACTCTTCAGGGTGAGGGGATGGGGTGTTATACACCACTTGTCATATGACAGTGAAGTTTAGACTGCCAAAGTATTTTCATGAATGGTCAATTTCTTCCTCTGATTAAATGTCACAATATATTGGAAACGGATTTGTTGGTTGTGAGGCTACCCCGACAAACACATGCAAATCCCAGATCATACACTGCCTCAGAGTACCCTGTCTGGCTACCCGCTAACCACTAAAAAAAATGGTTTCCAAAGAATACAAAGAGACAGATCTGGGAAAGTGTTCATGTTTTAGCAAATCATGAAATATGAAATATTGGGAAAATATTAAAGAATATCTTAAACATCTTTATAGAATAACATTAAAAAATAACATCCTTAAATAACATCTTTGTTTGCATTGATTGCTCTGAATTTAAAAGATTTCCTGAAAAGTTAATTCCAAAATCAATATATTTTGGAATATCCAGCCTATCCAGCCTATTTTGGTCTAAATGTTTGTCATCTGCTTTGAGCACTATGGATAACATAACAGGAACACCTACAGGCCATCTCCTAAACCATTGTTTAGGATGCATTTGTGTCAAGCTTTTTCTTAAATGACTTAAAACATTAGTTTTTATTTTCCCATGTCCCTCCTCCAATATCATCCTTCAAAAGTTCTCAGAGACAATCAAATACCTCAAGTTTATAATCACTGTATGTCCTTGGGTTCTTGTGGTACAGTTTTACAGATATATTAAATTCTCAATACCAGATAGTCAGCCTAGCAGATTTCTAAATTATTTTTAGAAGTCCTTTGATTGTTTTCCCAAAAATTCTTGTCCCAAGAGAACTGGAGTAGCTTGGCACCAACTAGGTTCTTAAAACAGATTTGGATTAGGGTGGCATTTTCTTGTAAACATTCTTAAGTAGATTCCTATAGACAGACTCCAGTCCAGTTTCCGTGACACTCTGCTACCTACCTTACATAGAATGCTGTGTTCCTCCTCTCAAAGCACATCCCCATCCCAAATTTTTTGGTGGAAGAATGTTTCTGTGTACTTTCTCACATTTTATCTGCTTTTCAACTTCCTTAGCCATGCTCACCAGACGACAATCCCCTGTCACTCCTTGGCCCCCTAAAATTTGTTGCCTTTGTGTTCCCTGACTCAGAGTAACACAGTTGTCCCCCTCAAAGACATAAACTATCCTTGACTGCTCTGTCCTGTAAATATCTCTCTGCAACTTCATATGAATCATCCTTTCTGACCTGATTTCCAAATGTTTCACAGCCCCAGCTTACCCTGTTGCCTCAAACATACTTCAGGTTTCAATTATCTCTCACCAAGCCTGTCATGACAGACTCTGACTAGGCATCCTTTCCCCACCACTGCCTTTTTCCACTCCTTCTTTACCCCATGGCCAGAATGACCTTTCTAAACTCCAAATGCAATCATGCAATTTCCCAGATAAAACTTTTAATACTTCCTCTGATCTTACTTTTTACCCACTCCTTCCCCTCCTCCCACTCCTTTCACCTTCTCCTCCACCCCACATCCACTCCTAAGGGAGGGTAAGGCTTCCCACAGGAAGTCAACAAAGTCTTACACATTGCTTTGAGGCAGAACCAAGGCCCTCCCCATTATATCTAGGACCTCCAAAAAGAGAATGGGTTCCCAAAAGCCAATATAAGAAGGAGGGACAAATTTTGGTCTTACTGCCAATGGCCCCAGTCTTCCCCAGACATACAACTGTCACCCATATTCAAGGCTTTGCTTGGTCCTATGCTGGTTCTCCTGCTGTCCCATCAGAGTTGGTGAGCTCCCAGTAGCTCTGGTAAGCTGTTTTAGTGGGTACCTCCATCATGGCCTTGACCCCTTTGCTCATATTATCACTCCTCTCTCTTTTCAACTGGACTTATGAGCACATCCCAGCATTCTGCTATAGATTTCTGCATCTGCTTCCATCAGTTGCTGGATGAAGGTTCTATGATGGTATTGAAGATAGTCATCAAGTCATCAATTAGACTACAGGGCAAGGCTAGTTCAGTCACCCTCTCCACAATTGCTTAGGGTCTTAGCTGGGGTCATCCTCGTGGTTGTAAGCATAACTAACAAAATAAAAGAAATGGAAGAATCTCAGGCGACAGAAGGTATAGATTCATTGGTCAAAGAAAATGTTAAATCCCTTGCTCTTATAACAGTCAATCAAGTTTTTTAGTGTCCTAAAAATACCTTCAATATTGTAATACTCAATTCTTTTAAACATTAAATCTGAGTCATATAATTATACCACCCAATATCTTATAGAACACTCTAGTGATCACACAGTCCCCCTCTTCTTATTTATTTAATTTTTTGGTATAATAGATTTTAGTCTAATATTTAGCCACATCACTTTTGGAAGCTGTCACTACTCTGCTACTTCTGTCCATACAAGGGATAGGTCTCCTTCTGTACTCTGAGAGTGGTCAGTAGTTCCCCTGCTTTGACATGTCGTACACTGCCTTGCCCACTTCTGTGATAGACATACTGCTTCTGTCTGTGCCTCATTGCTCCCCACTCCAGGAGAATTCCCAAAGTGGAAGGAGAGACTGTTAAATGATCTCCCCACCACCTCTCGTAGTCATATACTCTAACCAGGAAAGGCACGCATTTCTTAACTGTGGATTGTGGGACAAGATGTGACACTGCATCCTATAAAGCACTCAGAAGAAAGACACAAAATTATTTTTTTTACTTTCTAGTTTGTGGCCAAATATCATTTGCACTAGATTGTAGCCCTGAGTACTGGAAATCACAGCCACCCGTTAGGTCGCCCGTTTGTTACTCATAAGTACTCTTTCTGCTCACTAATGATACGATTCAGAATCATGCAATTTTCATACTTTTAACATGTATTGACAATCTCTAAGGAGAAAATGTTTTTGCCTTCAGATGTGGAAAAGAGAAATAAAAGCACATAAACTCCAAGGAAAGACCATCTTCTTTGGTGTTCAAGTAACTTGCAGCAGACTGTATCTGGGAAGAAAGCACCTACAAAACTTGTCTGGTCTCCACTAGAAGACGAGACACCCTAGTCCTTGTCCAGGAGAGCAAAGATACCAAGCCCAGAATGTGCTGGCAAGTGCCTTCCTGTCCATCAACATGCTTAGTCCACTACTTCCTGGCAGCAGTTCTTACAGGCCTTCTAGAAGCCATAAGAGCACTCATTGAAGAGCATTAGATTAGACACAGAAAAGTTCATGTATTCCTAATAAAATCAATTGAGTTATACTTTCCAAATGAGAAGAAATGTGCTGTCTGGCTATAGCATTGCTTCATTGACAAAAAAGGGCAAGGACAGACATCAAAACTATTTTGGAGAAAAGATCATAGTGTGTATTTCAGCCTAGGCTAGTACTCACTGTATAGTCCTTGTTAGCCTTGAACTCAGCAATTTTTCTGCCTCAGATCTGACACCATAATGTTTAGTCAACTACAGAAGAAAGGAAACAATCGTGGTTTGAATTATCCACATTCTCTTTCACATAAAGCCTAGATAAATTAAATTAACATTTTTCTTTATTCCCAAGTCACAGATTATCATTCTAGGCCAACAATGTGTTGGCCTTTACTAAGGTTGGATTAATTGCCTCATTCATTCACTGAATCCTGCTGTTACTTTACTACCTACTACTATTTGGTAATAGATATGTTTCTTTTCCTGAAAAGAACACAAGTAACCTTTTATATTTAGCTCAGCAACTCAGATTTGCCGGAAGCAAACAAACATAAGTCATATGATAACAAAAGTGATTTGAGCTTCCTGAGATATCATTGCTATCTTCTTTCCCAGCCCATTTCTAGCATAGCTGTCATGTTGTCCGTAACCTGTGTTTCTCTGAATAATCCGACCATGTGTGCTGCAGTTTAATTATGTCCTTCTGCTTATCATTGTGTATAAAG
The DNA here is from genome assembly GCF_982192425.1 of Myodes glareolus. Classification (NCBI taxonomy): domain Eukaryota; kingdom Metazoa; phylum Chordata; class Mammalia; order Rodentia; family Cricetidae; genus Myodes; species Myodes glareolus. The sequence goes on along the minus strand of NC_142041.1, from coordinate 63,106,663 downwards.
TAACCATGCTGTTCTTTCCTCTTACCTAAAAACCAAGTACTGCTCCTCAACAGTCACCACCTCTTATGTATGCTGTGACTTCATCATGTGTAAGAAGCCTTCTTTCTAAGATGCCTTTCTGCCCTTGATCTCAAATGGCACATCCTTCACGGTCATTTTGTATCAGGCCTTCTTTGCACCTCCTACGCGTCCTGACTGGCTGGTCCCTGCTCATGGCTTGGGTCATCCATGACTTTGCCTTCTGCCACAGCCATCCCACCTCTTGCAAAGCATCAGCGTCACATTCTCCTCTTGCACAGAGGTCTTCACCATTTTCCAGCTGGAGGTTTTCAGTTCCACCCCCAACTCTTTCTCGCAGTGTTTGTTTCATGTTTCTTACAGCAATCTCCTACAGCAGAGCATTATGCTTGGTGGTTTTCCTACCTATTTGTTTTGTTTTTACTGTACTGCTTATACTTTAAAGACAAAGATTCCTATCTTTGGATCCGTTCCTCTCATGGAGAGGTTTCTGTTGTTTTTTTTAAAAATTAATTTACTCAATTGCTCTGAATCAGACCATCCTGCAAACTGAACTCTGTATAAGTTTTGCAAATTCATTCTTTGGGGGGTAATTTTTATTCTAAGAAACTAATGTGGTTTTTGGTTTAGAGTCATGGTTTAAGTTGCCCTTATGAAGAATGAAAAGCAGCTGGTGTCCAAAAGCTCCCTGGAAATTAGTCAAGCACCTAACTGAAGAAAGGGGGCTAAGAGTGCAAAGGTTTCACTGGCACATTTTAGTTCTATCTGCACTGCTGCATATGTAAAAAGGTTCTGTTTTGGAAAAGTAAGTATTACACACAAGGTGTGTTTTATTAAGTCACAGGCACTATATAAATATGGTTTATAACCATTTTGTGAAAGTAAACCTTGATGCTCAAATTTCTTTTGTTTCATTTTATTGTACACAGTCTAAGACAATTACTTAAAGAATCTGATTTTAAGAGGTTTAAAGGATTTAAAAATACTTGTTTTATTTCAAGTATGTGATGAAATATCACGATGGGGAAATGCTAAAAGAATAATGGTATCAAAATTGGTGTTGTTTATAAACATGTAACATTTGGGGTTTGGTCTAAATGTAATAAATAATGGGGGCCCATTGTCTATACACAAAGACTTTCAAAGCTCAGTAGAGAAATGAAAGAGAACAATCATTAACTTAGCACCCAGTAGCCCTAAGATGAGAGAGTTGGCAATAAGTGCCCACAGGACTGTTTGTCAAGCGTGGTTGTGATACGAACATAATAAAGACACGGAAGCGACAGAGAGCATAGCACCTCAGTGGAAGGATGAGGTGCACATAGCTGTGGGTATGAAAATGTCCCCGAAGGAACTGGGATTCTAATACAAAAGTCTTGAAAAGGGCGGAGGATGAACTAGTTAAGGAGACTGGATTAGTTAAGTCTACCTCCGATAGAGAGAAACTGGACAAATGGCTCAGCACATTCTAGAATAAAGGAAGTCCAAGGCAGTCTAGCACAGTTAGGGATCTCTGAGTCGAAGCCAAGTATTTCTGCAGCAGATACCGAAGGGGATTATTTGAGCCTGCAGCGGGTGACTCAGAGAGAAAATATTTGTTAGGTAGTGTAATAAACATACCATGAGTTTCTGAGGTGTATGCTACAGGTTAGGAACTGATCTAACTTCCCAAATGATGCCAATTCAAATCAGTGTTGTCAGTTTCCACTGAGATCCAGGTTTCCACTTAGCTTAAACACTGAGTCATTCAGAATACCTGCACTAACCTCTAAGCTACCTATTAATACATGCCTGCCACTGAATTTCACCACAAGGCACCCAACCGCAGCAATTCTATTGATGGATTGAACCATAGGATAAGGAAAGGGAGGCTATTTCTAAACTTGTCAGTTTTCTCTACCTCTAGTCCTTTGCCCTGCTCTTTCCTCTGTGACTCCCCTCATCTGTGAATAGGAATTCTCTTCCACCTGTCCAAGGCCAGTCTCTCCAACAATCCCAGTGAGTGACTCATCCTGGACATGAGCTTTATCGTTGTAACCTCATCACTTTCTAGCCTGCTCTTGCCGATTCTTTTATCTGGTTTGTTATTTTATTACCATCCATAGGCCAAGGAGATTTGTTGTTTTTGTTCAAGAATGTGTGCTAGTGGCTTAGAACAGTGCCAACACAAGGTAGATGCTAAGTAAGCACTGAATATGTAGGCCTTAAACCACAGATTTTCACATGGTCCTTGTTTTGCTTTATAGAGCATAGTGTTTCCGCTATGGCTTTTCTCTGCATTCATTGAGCTAAAGAAGATTTCTGAATATGTACTATATAATTATCCACTGTGTTGGGTTATTGCAAAATAAATCAGATGTAAAAAATTCTGATACCTGAGAAGAAAGCAACGAGAGAATGATAAACAGAACAAGAACAATTTACAATCTCTTCTGGAGCTTTTCTGATAACATATTCTGGTATTCTCAGAGATATCCTTCAATGGACATATGAGACCCCATCCCCAACCCAGTGCCAGTCTGGACAGCATCATTCTTTGATCACACCATCTGGGTTTAGTCATTAACATTTCTGGGTCTACATGATTTCACTTGGAAAATTGTGATCACAATCCCAACTTCAGATGGTGAACGTGGGTTATCAAATGAGGTCATCAGTGGAAACAGCGTGGGCTCTGGCACATAGAAGCAATTAAACAAATGCATATGGAGTGATGTAATTCTTGATAAGAGGATTTTTTTTATTCTACCAAGTTCTGTGTTCTGCCCATGCTACTACTGGTGACCTCTTTGACCTCAATATTATTAGCGTAGTGAGTTACATTATCCCATTATTTATTAATTGCTTATTGTATACACTGTTAGGACCGGTAGGCAAAGTGGGTCTTAGAACCACTGAGGAACTTGTGTGAGTCCATAGTGAGTGACTTAGCCATGAGGTATAACCTGGCTCAGTGGTCATGGTCTTCATTCAAGGTTTTGTATCAATGAGATCATAGCCAGAAAGCACTCCTTGACCTTGTAGGCTAGGTACTGTTCCTTACTGAGCTCACATAGACCTCAGTGTTTACTTCTTTCACAATCTATAATAGCTTTTGAAACATATTTGCTCCTCTAGGTCTAACTGCAGCCCTCCGGCATGTGGGCAGCTGTTTCTACTTTGGGAACTTGAGTTAGTTCTCACTGAGTCCCTTTCACAGAAAACTCAAGGAAACTCATTGAAGTTTACAGAATGACTCTGTATCTGTGAGTTCTGATTTTATTTCTCTGCCCTTAACTCATATAGTCCTTACAACAGTCCCTTGGGGCAGATGCTCACTGCATACTTTTCTTAGAGAAGATGAGAGCAGAACACACTAAGTAAAGCGCTTATGCCACCTAAAAGGACAGGACTAGAACCTCAACATTTAGACTCCAGCATCCAAACTCTTAATAATGACATGATAATACCCAAGACTGATGATAACCTTTGTTAGTTTAATAAATTCTAGGAAAGGTCATTTTAGGACTCTAAATTAGACGACTTTCATGAACTGTGATTCCCTAGATTTATTTGCTATGTCTATTTTTCTTGTGACATCGACACTAGCAGTTGGTCAGGTACAAACAACCTACTTAGAAAAGCAAATGGTTCTAGACGCTGACACCTGTTGGTGGCCTTCATTGCATTAAACAAACTCCACACTGTGATCTCGTAAAGTGAAACCCTTTAAATCATAACTTTGCATGACTTCAAAAGCAAAAATAAAGCTTAGCCAGACTCGTTCCTTTTAATACCAGCTTAATATTTTTGCTCTCTAAGTGAAATGATTTAAACATAGTCTATTTTTAAGAGCAAGCAAAGAATGTGTTCATGGCAACTTGGAACTGTGTGCAAGTAAGTGTACTGGCTTCCCTCTTATCTGAAGGACTAAGTCTTAAATCACAGGGAAGAAAGAAAAGAGCCAACGTGTTCTCTCAGAATACAAATAGACTAGTGTGGGTGAGAGCTTTGTCCAAGAACTGGGAGAGACACCTCGCCAGGAATAAATCAAGCACATGAAACCTTCAATTTCAAGAAAGATTCTCAAGAAATGTTTGAACTGATAAATATGACTTTTAGATTCAGAAAACACAGAAAAAAATCCCCATGAAATCTGCTTGGAAAGATGGCTTTGCAAATGTGGGCAGTCAGCATACCCCCCCTTTTTTTTCTCCTTACAGAAGACGTGGCTTGTCAGGATTATGAAACTCACAGAAAAAAAGTCTATGTACATCCCCTCCCATGTCTCTCTCACATACATTAACTCATGAAAGAACACAATTTAACACTTGGGAGGTATGCTGAAACCTTTCCCAAGGTCAAGTATGTACCCTGTACCTCTTGACATACAAGCACTGTAGTCCATTTCGATCCTACTACCATAAAAATTACAATTTCTCACTTAGAATTCAAGCAAGGAGAATTCCTCTTACCATATATTCCATGTTTGCTGCTGGTGGGAAGACTTTGCCGCGAACTTGGTTATGGTAATCGAGAATGGCGATCATGTCATTCTGCGAGATGTAGCGCTTCCGCCTTGCTTTAGGGATGCCCGCAGACTGCAGTGGCGCGCTCAGGGCTGCTTCAATATCAGTGAAATTATTGGTTGGCGGGGATGAGTCAGTGGAATTGGGTAAGACGACGGTGCTTGCTTCACAGAAGAGGGACAAAAGGATCGCAAGGCTGACTGCAGAAACTGCTATCATTTTGAGGGGTGGAAAATAGTTCACCAGGTTTGTTTTGCTTTAAAGCAAAAAAGTACAGAGTTAGGGTCTTTAGAAAAGCAAACAAGCAAGCAAACAAGAAAGAAAGAAAGAAAAAACGAGCCATAGTTTAATGGATTTACAATGTCATCACTTGGGAGCATAGCTTGGGTTGACATTCTCCCAAAAATCTAAATAAATGTCTCTTGAAAAGAAAGCTACGGTAATTTCTACACTATGTAGAAATGTGCTGTGAATCAAAGCCCCTAAAAGGAATTTTCTGAAGCTTAAAAAAAAAAAACAACAAAAAAAAAAACACGTGACCACTTATCCTGAAATGAATGAAGACCTTTTGCCCCTTTGACCTAAATGCCTGAACTGAAAGCTTTATTACTGCTTGCCTGTTTCCAGTCAGGAATCTTTAGCAATGCAAGCTGCCCTTGAGACATACAAGGAAAAATACAGGTAGCCACAAAAAAAAAAAGAATATGCTGATAATATGTCCCAGGCATTCTATACACTGAATGACAGAACACACAAAATCGTCCTAAGGAAAAAAATGTGAGTTGCTTTACAATAATGCATGCAATAGAATCTAGTTGAGCCAAATAGCTTACCTCTGCACAATGCCAAAATGAATACTCTGTTCCTCCAGCAATGTAAGGTTCTTTGTTAAGTTGTAGCATGAACTTGTGTAAAAGGAGTGTGTCTTATTACAAGCTCTCAGAAGCAAAAGCCTGCAAGGTTTGAATGCTGTTGGCTACAGAAGCAGCTAACAGCCTTTATATGTCAGTTTGCAAAGTCCAGAAAGGGCAGGCTCTCCTAGGGTCTCTCAGCCAAAATGCAAGGGGAGGGGTTTGGGACAGAGGGAGAAAAAAAAAACAGTGATTGGGTGGCAACTTTTTTATGTGGGTGGTGAGGAAATTGAGTCACACCCACAGCTTACAAAGCACAAACCATAAGACACCCCTCCCCCCTTTTTCTCTGAGCGTCTACCTTTTCTGTGAGTGGTTAATTTTTCTTTCCTACTATTCTCTAGCTCCTGGCTCCCATACCAGAAAGAAAAGGAAAGAAGTGGCGGGGAGTGGAGGGGGAGGAACTCAAGGACCGTGAGTTCTTGAAAACACAGATGGCTGAGTAACAAGCAATACATTTTTTTTAAGTGGCAGCAAATGACATAGACGCTGAAGAAAGCAGGAAGATATTAAATCAAGAGATCAACTCTCACAGTTAATCTGGGTGGCCACAAAAATTATTCAGGAGGATGCCAGGCAAGTCAGTAGTAGCCAAGCTATAGTATATGATGTTAGGATAATAGATGCTCCAGTGGCCGTGCTCTCTGTCTCCGTGTGGTTTCATTCCTATAATTTATATTTTCATGCTCCTCTCATTCCATCTTCCCTCAGGTTTTTTCTTTCTCCAAGACAGGGCAGGCAGAAAATTACCTGCCTTCTACCTGCCGTTTGTAAAATTTCTGTGAATTGGCACTCACAGAAATTGACAGCAGCCAAGATAACATCTGTTTCAGGTTTAGTAGCATATAGTTAAAACTCTAGACAAAGAACAGCTGAGCTTCCCCAGCAGCATGTTAGACAGCACATTGGAACCTAGCAGCAGCAGCAGCAGCAATCACAAGGGACTTGCTAAGACGGCACTAGAACAAGGTCCACATCTGGCAGAGACAAGAATGTAAATACTCCTGTAATCTGTAATAAAAAGATCCACCATAAAGCTATGGCTCATTTTCTCATTAACAAAATATGGACCACTTACAATCCGTCAGAATGATATTCCGAGAAACATAAACTGTTCAGCCTGCTTATGGGACTGTCCTCTGCATGTTTCTGCAGGACAAGCACCCTGTGAATTCACAGCCATCAAACCAATGAGCATGTGGCCTACTGGACTGGGAGCCAAGTTTCCTAGGATTTGTTCCCAACCAGATCACCCACAGTCTGTGTGGCCCAATGGTTGCCTTTAACTCTTTGTGGGTAAATTTGAATTCTAAAATGACAGGGAAAACATGTGCACTCTTTGATGAGGCAGACTTAAGGAGACTTCTGATGAGGGCAGTTCATGATCTGAATCAGCTCAGTGATTCAGCCGGAGTGAATTGTGATAAGACAGCGAGGGTAAGTATCCGAGTCCAGGTTTTGATGTGGATTGGACTCCTAACTAAAGTCAAGTCAGTTTAGGAGAACTCAAGTTGTAATATTCAGAAGTTTAAACAACAAATTTATAAGCACAATGAAGTTGAAAAATCCACAGAATATCAAGTATGGAAGGTGACTGGTAGCAACAGAAAGTCGAAAAGCAACTAGAGATCAAGCTCAGAGCTTTAAGACTTTAGCAGGAGCTGTCCAGTGAGGCTCACAACCCGTCTGAAAGTCCAGATGATGCTGGAGTGGATCTCCAGCATGTGATAGTAAAGATTGCTGAATCTCTGTCCCCAAGCCTTTTTGAGAACCTAATGTCAGCTAAGGATCCTCTAGGTTTTCTACACATCTGTACTTAGATGCCCAGCGTATAGAAAGGTAAAGGGATTTCAGTGCCTGCACAGCAAACATGAGCCTTTCTTTCTCCAAAGTATCTATGATCTTTCTTAAAAGTTTCATTTAAAAGAACAACAACAATAAAGACCATTGCACTCAAAATCACCTTCTTTGCCTTGTGTTCAAGGAGGTATTGTCTCCTGTTAGAGTTTGGCTTGGGAAAGTTCCAGAGAGGTAAAAATATGAACTCTGTGAAATGTGTCCAAACCATAAATGGATTTCCTTTTAGAAAGAACTGGAGGGTGGAGGAAGAGGAAAGAAAGATTTTTTTTTTATATTGAACTTAAGTAGGAGATCACCGTTTAGAGACCAATTACGAGATAGATAGTTGCTTCATCCTGAGACCCTGAGGCATGTCAGTGATTTCAAATGTCTTTCAACACACATGGATGGTGCTGTGGAATTTTTGACTATTAAGAAAACCCACAAGTCTACAGAACTGTAAGAGAAAAGACCTGTGGGAGGAGAGCCGAGAATTCCGCTTTCAAGCAGACATTTTGCCAGAAGTATTTGAAATACTTTGGAAGTGATTTTAATTTTAAAATACTTGCAAAATGAAGAGGCATGCATCCAAGTTGTCAGGAAGAGAACTATTAATGAACAACTAACAATGGGGCAGTTCTTTGCACAGCTCTTCTCGAAAAGGACAAGGGATGCGTTCTGAAACCTTTGGGAAACTGTTTGCCAACAGGGATAAAAGTGGAATGCAGTCATATACTGAAATCAATACGTAGACAATAGAAACACCTTGGAACCTGTGAGGAATTACTTGGGATTCTAAAATTAAAATCAAATTCATGATTGGTGGCCTTGAGTGGCACCTGCTTGGTCAAACCTGTACATGAGTGTGCGTACACACTGTATAGCTTTATCTACTTTCCTTCCCTCCTCCTCTTCAAAATCTGTTCTGTAGACTAGAGACATTGACCTTACCCAGGGAACATATTAGAAATGCGAAATTTAAGGCACCATCCAACGCCTTCAAATTAGAACCTTACGTTTTTCAGGTTTCTCATATTAGTTGGCAGGCATATTAAAATGTGAGAAGTAGAGAAGTACTAGCTAGATTCCTTTGCTATCCTGTTAGCAAAGGAAAAGACACATACATATCCACTGAGCAAACAATGGCAAAGTCCATTTATATGCTCACAAAGAGATTATCAAAGACATTACAAATATACACATATTCTTTAAAGAGGAGAAACAAGTCAACCTCTGTTACATATGAAAAATCTGATGAATCAGGAAGTGTCTGCCTATGGCATAATACCTAGAAATCAATAGTGATCAGAGCCCACGTAATTGCTGTATAAGCCACATTCACTCACACATCCATTTATAGCATGCTTATATAAATTACCCTCAACATCTTTATCTATTATTGATACAGTCACTTATAGTTTATATTTCCTTCTCTGGTTGTCTTCATCCCACCCTTTCTTCTGCGACGGTTAATTGGGGTTCTCAAAATTGCCTGAATTAATAAATAGTCAGCTAGTAAAAGTGTATGTTTTGATTCTCAGCCAATAAATTATTTATTTTCTGTGTTTTAGTAGATACTAATCCTATCCTCTTGCAAACAAAGGGAGAAGCCCAAGTGCTCTAAATATAATTAGAAGTAATGAGTCTTTATGATATGTCTATAATGGTGTTTTCATGTGACATTAGTATGTGAGCTGGTGGCTGAGTAGGGAATTTCCTCCCTCAGTGTAAGAACTCAGACATTATTCCTCTGTTACATGGGTTGTCAGAACTACTGTTTCTCCAGCCTTTGCACTCTGTTATTCAGCCCTCATTCACTTTCTCATACTCCATGCCCTGGAGCTATCAGCTGTGAACTGCAGATCACACCATCTGCTTCATTGTTTCTCCAGATTTCAGACCTAAATACAGCCATGTGATTTAGCATGTCTCTCTACAGACAGACGATTTTGTCCCCATCTGGTCCCGCAGCTATTCAGTCCCAAAGAAACACACAGAGGCTTATAGTAATTATAAACTGTTTGGTCGATTAGCTAAGGCTTAGTACTAACTAGCTCTTATAACTTAAATTAGTCATAATTCTTGTCTATGTTTAGCCACATGACTTGGTACCTTTTCTCAGTGCAGCATTCTCATCTTAATTCCTCTGCAACTGGCTGGTTACTGACTCTCTGCCTTTCCTCTTCCCAGAATTCTCTTAGTCTGGTTGCCCCGCTTATACTTCCTGCCCTGCTATTGACCGATCAGCATTTTATTAAACTAATATGAGTGACAAATCTTTACAGTGTACAGGAGCTTTATCCCACAGCAGCTCTCCAGCTTGCAGACAAACTATCAGGACACTTCTTAGTCTCTAAATCAATAAGTAAGCTCCCTGATAAACCCCATCATATATCTTATGGATTCTTTCTCTAAAGAGCTCTCACTAAATGTCTTTCTTTAAAAAAAACTAATGATTTAATTCATCTACAGGTATCTTGATATTGTGTCTCTATGGCACACAGAGTTAAATTCACGTATTTTGCCTGCATTACAAAGACTAAAAGGATGAAAATCAAAACCTTTTAAAACCTAATTTTCTATGGTTATCATTTTTATTTTTTTTCTCACCATTCTTTCTGCCACAATTACACATAACCACTCTCTTTTCTTTAATAAGGTTACTGAGATACCAAACCCATGTGTGCCTGTGAATTCAGTGTGTGGTAACCTTCGTGACTCAGATAATGCAATTATTATCTATAGCAATATACTTTACAGTTTAGTCAATAGTAAGATGTAACAGTATTACACTATTAACTTTAGCTAACATGTTACTCTCTTATTTTTTATAAATATCATACCATCTATGCTCATCAGCATATACTTATAATTGAGTTTTTGTAACAAGCTAGCTATTACTCCGCACTAATAAATCAAGAATATATGTATGGAATAATTTCATAAAAGGCAAAGACTTTGCAATAATGGCAAAAAGTTTTGATATTTAATGTATTCGACATTTTTAATTTGTAATTTTAAATGTGTTGAATTCAGAAATGTGTAAAATAAACTTGGGAAATATTGTCAAATTTTAAGTCTTCTGTTTTATTATTATTTATCATACATAATTCAAGATAAATGTAATAAGGTATATAAGCTATAAACAATATGCATGTTATATAGTTAGAATATATTTTATCAACTTGTCATTCATAAAACATTATAATCATAACAATAACCATAATGCTATGTTTTTAAAATAAATCAACCAACAAATGCTTATAAATTATATATACCCATATGTATTATCCAGGGTTATAAAAGCTGATTGCAACATTTATATTTTAACCTGACATTACCTCCTTTATTTTTCCTATAAAAGTCGATAAGAAATTAAATATCATACAGAGATATCTCTGCAGTCATTAAAACTTGTATGTTTCACAAATTTTCTCTCTAGTCAATGAAGTTATGTTCTTTATCTAAAGTGTAAGTGAAGCATAAGAAACTATTAGTTTCAAGCATGCTTGAGCTAGAAGTTTTTATTGTAAGAAGTTCTAAAAACATGCTCCAAGATCATGCTTTTTAGTCCCAAGACATAGTTTGATCCTAAAGTAAACAATTTATGGCATGAAATAATAAATAGCAGTTCTTTGATCAAATATTGAATGTGAGAGCGCTCTAAAACTGTGTGGCAAAGACGGAAAGAAGAGCTGTTGGAAGGGTACTTGCAGGAGTTCTCTAGCAGCACAGAAAGCCATCACTCAAGATTAGAAGCTTCAGGGCTTCATCATAGTGTTCTCAAGGAGGAAAAGCCAAATTGACAGATTTCATGACATTTACAATATGCTAATATTGTATTAGAAACTATTGTAAGACAATGAGAGCATAATAACTGAAGAGTATGTGGATATAAATATATATGCATGCTATATATATATGTGGGTTTGAGTGTGTATCAGTGTGTATGCATATATAACTTACTAATATTTATCACTAATTACCAACATTTACTAATAATTAGTAATTTATATTAGCTGCAATATACTATTATAATTATAAAATACAGAATGCATATTATATATACTAAGAATTACTAATATTAATACACTACTATTATATGCATAAAGTAATATTAATACAAGCTAAATATATGATACTACTCTTTTGAGGATAAAGAAACAGTATACATTTGTACCTTTATTGGGGAGTGAGTGAGACTTGTAAGAAAGACAAATACCCACCCCCCTTCAGCAGACTCTTTGAGAAATCGACTATTAGATAACAAATTATTCCAAACTTGGAGGTTTGTAAAACAAATACTTATTACTTTGCACCATTTTCGCATGAGATGACTTCAAGAGTAGAATGGCTGCTTTAAGGCCAGTCATGAATGGAGAAGTTAAAACCACAGCCAGGTATTAAAAGTCAATAAGATTAGCTTTAAAAACACTCACCCACAAGGATGACCACAGCAAACTTTTCAAACGCTACAGCATTTGTGTGGCTGTCCATAAAATAGCCTATGTGTGTCTTGTTCTTCACGGAAAGGACTGTAGCTGCATGTTCCGCTCCATAGAGCTGCTTGTTCTTCTCATAGAACTGAAGCTGACTTCATCCAGAGTAATGAGCCAAGACAGGGCAAGGAGGGAGATAACATGTGTTCTTTAGCCTTGGTCTAAGAATTTCAACAGCATCCTATCGACTACCTATATTGTTGTTATGCAATGTGAGAAGAGACAACACAAGACCTGTCTTTGGAAATCACAGTCAACTGCTTAAAAGAAAGTTTCTTGGGTGGGGCAGAATAGGTGGTAGTAAATAGCAGAGAATTGCCGCATTTTTAATTTTAACTTAAAACTATTGGCTTTTTAAATTGCATGCATTTAGAACTTATTCCAAAAAAGTACGATAAATCTTGGTTTTTAAGAACTCGAAGATAAAATGTGCTCACTGATCAAAATCAGAGTTAGACCCCGAGATGAAGACAAAGCTAAAGGTACATCAGCTCTTGCTCAGTATCATGCCTCAGTGTGCTTTTCAATGTTATCAGTTTCTAACTGAAATTCATTTCCAAAGTGTGTGTGTGTGTGTGTGTGTGTGTGTGTGTGTGTGTGTGTGTGTGCATGTGCACACGCACATGTGTATACAGGTGTCTGTAGAAGGCAAAGGAGGCCATCAGGTCATCTGGTGTTAGAAAATGAACTCAGATACTCTGCAAGAGAATCAGATGCTCTTAACCAATGAGTCATCTCTCCAGTTCCCTGACTAAACCCTTTAATCTTAATAATTTAGTAGTTCTCCCTCTTAAATAAACCTTATGTATTTTAAATTAACCTCATACCCCTTTCTTGCCAAAGCATCTTCAGGCTATTTTTATCTTTAGTTCAGTTTACTAAATGAGATTCGGAATGAGCAGGTATAGGGCAGTTGCTTGCAGATATTTCATAGACCGTTATAAAGACAGGCTGCTTTAACTCTTCGGTTATCCAATCAATCATTAGAGCGAGCACACATGTCATATCCACTGGACACATAGACACACACTTTCAATATCTGAACAATAAATGAAATGCTCTCAATAAGACCAAAATGTTTAAGCAGATTCCCAAAGGAGGACTAGCTTTTGAAAATTCATGGACTGTGCCAACCCTGAAAACAAAACAAAACAAAAAAAAACCAGGCCTGGAGACTCTTCAAACAGCTATTACGTTGTGATGATACCAACAAACAGCCATGAAATAGCAGTTGGTAACCCATGTTGCTTTTCTTAGCAAAGGTATAGATTTAATAGGTGTTTGTGGGCTTAAAAGAGTGTCTGACCTAATTTGTTATCTCCTGTCCCTTAGGAGTGTCATAAATCATACTCATAGTAAGAAATCAAGTAAATTTAGATTTATAATACATTAATTATAGTTAAAAACATACATATTGAAGCACAACTACTTTAAAAGTAAGGAGTTGGAGCTAGGTGATGCTTTTTAGGTGTAGGATGCAGGAAAAACGACTGTGATGTTGGGACCATTTAGAAACTTGGAAGTCCTGTAGAGAGAGTGAACCTTGAAGTTCTACTCTAGCTAGGGAAAGATAAAGCCAATACTAGAATAGAATAATAATACAACAGTGACAGGATGGATTAATTCACTTTGTGCCAAGAACATATCACAAAAACCTTAATAGGGCAACAAACTATGCCATCGGCAGGTAGACAGATTTTTAGCATACTTACTTGTGGAATTATTTCAGACTTTGTCTATAGAAGATATTCAAAACATGTTTGTTAAATTTGAAAAGTATACAAACATTATATCAACATAGCCTTTTTCTGATCTAGGACCTGGGCACACAGCCAGAATAAACTTGGGCTCTCCAAAAGCCATCTGCACTCTGGCCAGAGTCATCAATTCTCTCAAGTCCCTTCACTGTGAATAAAGTCTGGACAAACTTTGTGGGAAAATCTGACTTGCTGGTCCCCCAAAACTTAGAAGTGCACACATGTTATAGTGCTCCCAGGTTACCCCATGCCACCAGGCTACCCCGTTATGTGTCACCAAAGCCATCACCCGTCATCTATAAGTATCAGGACTAGAGGTGTGTAGCCTAGTGGTTGTGGTGAAGTGATGGACAATACATTAAACACCAGTAAAATATTTTAACCCATATATTTTGTTGTAAGCTTTTTCGTAACTAACATATATAAAAGAGTCTATCAAATAAAATACGTACAATGGGTTAATATTTTGATGATAAAATAAGCTAATTAAACTGATAATTATTTTCTCCACAAACCACCCTCCCACAAAGCTTTTCTGCTATTATCATTCCAAGAAAATGCATTAATCTAACTTAGGATGCTATCTTAGGTAGGAGGATGGAAATTGGGTGTTTAATCAGGAGTTAGATTAAATTAGCCTGTGAAGACATACTATTCTTTCTTACGTTTACCCCCAAATGTTCCTTGACTACCCATCAGGATGTGGGAGAAAGCTTAGTGGTAGTAATGTTTGGGAATAGGCTTTAATTGCGGTGCAAACACCTTCAAACATGCAATAGACATTTTCACAAGATTGTTTGGAATACAGGTCCATTGTCCAGCAGCTTTCTCTAGGTGACAGAGCTCCACTTTTGGGCTTCCTTTGTTTTAGCCTGTTCCTATATTTCTGTCAGTGAGTTATGTGTTGGTTCTGGGCTGAGGGTGCAAGTCATGACTGAAAAGGGAAAGATGCTACGTCAGTCACTCTGGAGATATTATTAAAGGTGTGGTCAACATTATCTGCTGCCTTCCAAAAGCTGTCTCAACATGAAGAGTGTATTTCCTAAGGAAAATGGAACTTCCTTCCTCGTACAAAGTCTGTGTAAGATTTTTTTTCCTCTTATGACATCATAAATCTTGTAAATGGTGCCAAGAGTACTAATGTTTGAATAGAAGGAAATCAAAATTTAAAAATAATTAGAATTTTTCTCAGGAAATAAAATCAAACCTAATAAAAATAAAGCTAATTACTGTTTGAAAGTAGGAGCTCTCCATATAAAACATGTAGAAAGTAAACAGGAATAAAATTAAAACTAGAATTTCTGTGGGATAGGAGTAGGTGTGGCCAAAAATACAATTTAACACGGAGGTTAATAATGAGATTTAAATGTCACCAAAGTAAGGAGCTTAATTTGTATGTGTTGAGTTTGGAATGATTTCTAATTGGAAGTGTCAAGTTGGAGAGTTGAGGCCTTTGTTCTGGGAATTGAGTGACGGTCAGGATTTGTTTTCATCAGTGCAGATGTGGGAGAAGAGAGAATACACTGAAGGTGAAGTTCTATCCAACAATCAATCAACACCAGAGAATTAGTTAGCATGAATAAGCTAGCACATCTTCTTAGGCTAAGCATGCTGGAAATTTAAGTCTATGCAGATGGAAGAAAGAATTTTTAAGGAAATATGCGAGGGGGTACAAAACCAGACTGTGGAATCTCTCATTTGAAGTCGTTGCTGCCAACTCTATACGAGTGGCTAGAGAAAAGTATGGATAATTGGTAGTGAGCAAAGATGCCATCCTATAGGATTTAGTAGGCTATGATTACAGCAAAAAGCACCAGACTTCAAAACATATTCTTGGAAGACTGTACATAAATATAGATCTTTAAAATAGAAGTGCTAATAAGAACCCTTGAAAGTGTATTTGACATTTAAGGGGCAGAGATATAGAAATCAGACAGAAGCGGGTTCATGATAATCGGAAGAACCAGGAGGAAGATCAAGGAAAGCCCAGGGTGAATGGTGGAGGACATGGGAAGGAACAAGCTGGCATTTAAGTCTCTGATTACACACCTCATTTCACCCCATATTATTTGCATTTAAAGATTTATAGATTTAAAGATTTTAACAAATACATACATATAATGTACTGATCTCTGTGTGACTTAGCTATTTTAAAGACAATATGATATCAGGTTGGGGTTCCAAAGATATAGATTAACTGTGCGTTGTGAAGAAACATCAAGACTGTTCACTACTTAGTCTCCCGTTTCTACTGTATTGTGACTCCTCACCCTTTTGTTGATACAAATACTCCAAGTTTAGAATCCTAAGAAAATGGACAAGAAATGTAAGTCAAGGGTCAATGCTAAGAAGTGTTTATGATTTCTAAAAGTCACATCTTATTTTTTCCCTAGTAAAACTGACATCATTGATAATGGGCTCTCACTGGGGATCTTCTTGGATATCCTGTTGTCCTGTATAATAGGAATCCTGCTGTTTTGGATTTGTAGGCTCATCTCCTTCACATGTTCCAACACTTCATAGATGAGGTAGATGTTGGAGCAAGCTGTCTCACGACCCTGGTTCTGGGCCTGGTTGGTAGTTGGGCTGGTCAGTCAGCCATCTTTCCCCCATGTGCCCAGCCAGTGAGTTCCCCAGTGCTTTCTGCAGCAAGGTGTGTGGCCAGTTCTGCTCTCAGGCCCTGCCATACTCTCACCACCAGGGCCAGCTCCACTGCCTTGCCCCACCTCTCTCTCTCTCTCTCTCTCTCTCTCTCTCTCTCTCTCTCTCTCTCTCTGTCTTGGGATAATACAAGGAGTGGGCAAGATCAGTTCTCCTGCTCTCCTCGCTCCCTCAGGGCTGACTCCCTTGCCCTCTCAACAACAGGATTAGCTCTACTGTGTTGTTCTGGCAGCGTGCAGGGTCCTCTCTCTGGCTCTCTCCTGTGCTGAGGCTGTTGAAGGGCAGGGCTAGTTCTTTTACTTTTGTGACCTCAGGGCCAACTCTCTCACCTGTTGCAGATAGCGAGGGGTGGAGAGGAAGTTGGCATCTTTCCCTCATCCATGCTTCCACGTGCAAACCAGGTGGGGGCTGGGTTCGCACTCTTTCTCTCAAACCCTCCGGAACAACAGGGTCAGTTCTAGTGAGCTGTCCTGGTGAGGTACAGGCCTGCGGTGTATATTGGGGCCATCCTTCCTGATTGCAAGAGCCAGCTCTCCTGCTTCAATATCCAGGGAGGGGCCAGGCCAGTTGTCCCAGGGCTAGTGAGGGATAGGTCCAACTCAACACAGCCCTCACATTCCAAAATGCAAGGTTTCCATGACTCCTGGCCACGGAAGTCAACACAGACCCGTCACAGCAGGACCACAGACCCAGACATGGCCCTCAGCAGGCGCCCAGGCCCAGAAGACACCAAGGCCCTAGGTGACAATGCAGGTCACTCAGCCTGGATCCAGTGCACACTTGCCTGTAAATATGGAAGGACAATCGGGTGAACGGTGTGATGCACCGGGCCACACTACAGTTTCCACGACTCTGCTTCATTTTTTTGTTTCATTTTGGTTTTTTTTGTTTGTTTGTTTTTTATTTTGTTTTGTTTTTGCTTTGCTTTGTTTGTCTTTTGCCTTTTCTTTTTAGTGCTTGATTTTTGTTTGCTTGTTTTTTTTGTCGTTGTTGTTTTGGAAGGTTGCAAATGCAAAGGCAGAGGGTGTAGAAGGCCGCAGCCACATTCTCCATTATCAAGATGGCGCTGACATCCGGCTTCACCGCCAGGTGAACGCACATGTGCTCGGTAATTTCCCACTGAGTCCCCGCCTACTCCCGAGGCATCACCTGGGACTGGGAACAATGGACCTATCCAAGAGTGACACGTCCAAAGCAGGGTCTGTTTCCTATATAAGGGATGGGTTCCATCTTATCTGGGTCTCCGCCATGTTGGCTGATGCCCGCTCTCCCAAGGGGCATTAAAGCTTTACTGCAGAAGTATCCTATGTGTACCGCGTGGTTCTTGCTGGCGAGACGGTAGCGCGGGACATCTGGTGCCGAAACCCGGGAAGAAGAGGAAAAAGAAGAACTTTACACCACCGGAGACCCCTTGGACACAAGGAGGATTCAAAACTGCAGGCATGCAAGCTTAGAGAGGTACGCTCTAAAGTCCAGAGAGCATATCAAAAACTGAGCAGCAATGGGAGGTTATGCGCGCACCCAGATAAGTTAAAAAATGACCCTCCGGTAAAGAATGGGGGAGACAGAAAAGAAAATAAGTTAAAAAGGACCTCCCAGTGATTTTAAAAAAAGTAAAAATGGGGGAGAAGGCTGATTTACAAGGTCAAAAGCTTTATGTTATGTTATATGTGTTGTCTTTTGTGTACTGGATAGGAGAAAGATATTTAAACTTAGAAACTGCTAAGGATATGATGTTTTGGGAAAGAGGTTCTGTTTTCGTCTCCACAGAAAAGGAGAGCCTAAGGGTGTACTTGGGATTTATGTGGTTTGAATCACCGAGACCTCCTGAAATGTTGTAGTGTATACCCCTAAGAATGCAACGGCCCAATAACAGCAGAAAGCAGCCAAATGTTTTTTTTCTAGAAATGCTACTATTCATGCTGTGGATTCATCTGTCCAGAGGCCTGAGGACAAAGCCTCTGCTATGGAGCTGTCTGGCCTGATTGCTGCGGAGCTGGCGGGTTCCTGAGGGATGGTCCAGCTCCTGCCCTTGGTCTGTCAGTTATTGCTGTGTTGTTGTTGTACATTGCAATGTTGTTGTTGCTGTGCCATTGCTATGCTGCTGGATTTCCCCTTGTTTTGTCAGGTATTGCTTGCTATCAGTTTCCCTTATCCTGTCAGTTATTTCTGCTAAACACTATGGGTATCTTCAAGATAGGTTACAAAATGCCATGGTTATTTAAATTAAAAATTGGATAAATATCTATTTAAACAAAAAGGGGGGGAATAATAAAGGAACTGCCCCCGATGCCAGAATGGCCATCGCCATATATAAAGGAACTGCCCCCGATGCCAAGAATGGCCATCGCCATGGCTCTGTTCACCATAAATTTTTTAAATCTGGATGATAATGGCCAAAATGCTGCAACACGACATTGTTCGGATCCACAGCGGCCCAAAGATTTGGTTAAGTGGAAAGATGTGCTTTCTAATGAATGGAAAGGCCCGGATCCCATCTTATTGAGATCCAGGGGAGCTGTTTGTGTCTTCCCACAGGATCAAGAAAGCCCATTCTGGCTGCCAGAGCGATTGACCCGAACAGTGAAGAATGATCCACAACACACGGATTCGCCTGAGGACCTGGCTGCTGTTCCTCCTGCCATTTTGCAGATGGATGACAGAGCACCGATGGAGGACACTCTCAGCTTTCCCGAAGCTGTTACCAGTCAACCATAGGATGGCGGTGTTTCCTTGACTTTCTACAACCAATATGACTCTGGGTCCCCTCCCCCTACCGTCCTAGAGATGATTTATAAGCTTGGCCATAGGATTACAGTCCTGGGTCGTGTCTTTCTTCCCCTACTTCAAAGAATGGGTGGGGGTGGAAATGTTTTGGAACAGTCCTATGCTATGGATTAGTGTTTCTCCTCTGGATGGTCTGCTGACTCAAATCCCAAAATCGTAGGGACAAAGTGGTTATTGCACAAGCGCTGGCTGCCCTGGAACAGGGGCCTCTACTGATATGTGGCTATCTATGTTAAAGCAGTAAGGTTTAAGCCAACCAGCTCCTGCACCCCTAGGACTATGGTCCATTGCACAGGGTGGAGTACTTGGCTTAGCTAGCCCTAAAGGTTGTTGAGCTAAAGAGCATCGCACAGAGAATGGCCCTCTCTGAGAGATAAGTCGCTTTGCTTAAGGGTTTTCTGCCGTATATTCCCTTTCCCAGAAAATTGGCAGAGGGCAGGCCGGATAGGCTCCAGGTGTCATGAGCCTAGGGACAGTTTCCATGTAAGCCCATTTTAATGTTTTCATTTTGGGAAGTGCGACCTCTATCTTTACCTTCCTAGGGAGTTGCCTTTCTGCAAAGAAGTAAAATTAGGGGGAGATGTAGAAGGCCGCAGCCACATTCTCCATTATCAAGATGGCGCTGACATCCGGCTTCACCGCCAGGTGAACGCACATGTGCTCGGTAATTTCCCACTGAGTCCCCGCCTACTCCCGAGGCATCACCTGGGACTGGGAACAATGGACCTATCCAAGAGTGACACGTCCAAAGCAGGGTCTGTTTCCTATATAAGGGATGGGTTCCATCTTATCTGGGTCTCCGCCATGTTGGCTGATGCCCGCTCTCCCAAGGGGCATTAAAGCTTTACTACAGAAGTATCCTATGTGTACCGCGTGGTTCTTGCTGGCGAGACGGTAGCGCGGGACAAGAGGGTAGATGCAAGGGGTAGGGAGGTAAGTGGGATAGGGATCCATGATGTGCAATCTGTAAAAAATCAATAAAAGTTTGTTTTTTTAAAATAAAAACTGACATCATGAAATGATTCTGCTTAGTTACATCTTAAAGCCTGAGATAATTTGTCCCCAAGGGTCTTCCACCTGTCACCCCAGTTCAGCTTGAGCTCATCGTCTCCCACAGTTCTCTTTAAGCAGAAGTGCTTAAGCTAAGCACTTGTGGACTCACCAAGAGGAACCATTAACACATTACTGGTCCATAATTTTTTATTTAACTGAAGTTAGATGGACTACAGGACTTGCTTTAATTATTTTTGTAGATACTGGTGGTCCAGTTGGCCTGGGGAATATGAGGATAACTGGCTTAAAAGAAAAATAATGTTTCATATAGTCATAGCCACTAATTTCCTGCTTGTACTATGCACTAAGTAAAAAAGTAAGGAGCATCTTGTCCATTTTTCACTGAGGGAACACACTGTTTGGTGCAATAATAAATGAGCTGAATTAATGAAGTATTTCATTTTATCTCAAAACTGAGTTTTATTTGTATGTCTACGGGAATTTGTGTCTCTATGTATGTGTTTCTGTATCTCTGTGTGTGCCTGCCTATCTGTGTGCCGGTATATGTTAGCATGTGTGTATGTATGTGTGTCAATGTGCTTGTATATGTATATATGTGACTTTGATGTATGAGAGAGAGAGAAGAAAGAGAGAGAGAGAGAGTCACCTATTTTTTTTTTTTTTTTGTACGAGTCCATCTTCCAACTTTCAGTGTTAATTTCTTACTTACCTTGAAGATATGCTTGGGGATGTGTCCACAAATCTGTCTTCCCTTTCCATGATTTCCAGAAATTTTTTTCTCTACCATTTTTGGTTTTCCAGGGATAAAAGTCTATGCATTGTATTAGTTACTTTTCTGTCATTATGCTACAACAGTGTGAACCAAGGCACCTGAGAGAAGAAAGGCTTTGCTTGAACTATTGGTTTCAGAGGAGTAAGTTCGTCAGGGCAGGGAACCATGACAATGAATGACAGGCATGGTGACAGGAACATGAAGCTGAAAGCTGAAATCTACAAATGCAAGAAGAAAGCATGAACAGATAATGGGGTGTCCCCAGTGACATACTTTCTCCAACAAAACTCCATCTGCCAAATATTCTATAATGCTCCCAAAGAGCATTCCCAACTAGGGACCAGGTGTTGAAACATTAGAGTCTATAGGAGTATTTCCCATTCAAGGTCCCACATACATGACCTGTTGTTGGAACAATTTTCAGATGTTCTTTTCCTAACCTTGCTGTGCTTTATCTATACCAGTCTCTGCCCTGAAGTATGTCAGCTTTGCCTTCAGTATGAATCTCTCACTCAACTCACAACCTTATAGCCTACACTGTCTTTGAATAATTAACTTCAAACAGAATAAGACCATAGCACATTACTATATTATTTTTATAATATAATTATATTCTATACTATACAAAATATTTTATATATTATATAAAAACTTTATATATTTTATATATTTATACAAAAACTTTTGAATACAGTACATACCAACTTCCCCCAAAAAAACTGCTAACTGCTTACACATTTATCTCCCTCAAATGGAACTTAGAACAAGTCATCTTGGGCATTGGTGATGATGTGGAATGCTGAAATCCGTGTGTAAGTAACCATGCGGCTTCAGGTTTTCTAATACCTGTGTAACCAACAGATATCACCAGGGTCTCCAAAATGCCTGAATTCTAGCTTTGAATTCCTCTGAAATTTCATGAGAATCCCACTCCATGGATTAAAATTCTTCTTGCTCAGTGACACTAGCAGACCAGTCACATCACATGTCTCGACATGAAGTGATGCTCATTTTCACTGCAACCTCAGCACCTCTGCTGGTAGGGCAGCATCAGAGTTGTGACCTCTCTCCTGGGTGCAGACAATGTTTCTCAGGCTTTTAAAACTATCTGATTCATGGTCTCAAATTCCCTAAGGAGCAAGGTGAGCAAGGGCTAATCAATGTTTATCTAATTTCTCTTTCTCTACTTTAATTTATATTTGGTTAAACACCTTGCTTCCCGCTCTGTGCAGTGTGTAGGTGAATCTTCTACAACACAGCCATATCTCATAAAAGTTCAAAGACTGTAATCTTCTGTATCTCTATAGTACCAAGAAAAGCAATTTGTACATAGCACATATTCAATTTCGGTTGAGGAACTATTCAGACATTAAAGGTTAAAAAGGATATTTATTAAGAGGAAATAATTATGTGCTATCTTGGTGGAAGAACAGGGAAAGCAGAAAAGAAGATGGAATGACCCACTCACCAAGACCCACAATAGAGCTTGGGCAGAAAAGTGCATGCTGTACAAATGACTACCAAGAATTCCAGACCACTGGCATGGAGGCCGTAGAGCTTCCAACATAAATTCCAGGTCTGGTCCACTTATCCTTTGGAAATGTATTCTATCTTAATAAACTGCTTCTACAGTTATATATATCCACCAGATCCTAATATCTGCCTACAACCCTTGGGACAAAATAAGCCTATATAAAATGTTTGAACTGTGATTAATAATGACTCTTAAGACCTGTTATTTGTAGTATTAGGGATCAAACACAAGCCCTCACCCATACTAGGTAAGCAATAACCACAAAGTTTCTTCAGTCCTTATTACAAAAGACTGTGTCCCATGAATATCTGAAATGCAATCAACTAAGATCTGAAATATCGATTTCTGTTTAAAATAAAAAGAGCAATTTCAACATTTTAGTGGGAAAATAACCCAATATTATCCTCTTTTCTTGTAAGTTTCAGTTGTTTATTGGGCAATGCTTTTAAATTTGATGTGTGCATGCTCCCACTGCAGTGTGACATCAGCAGTGTAATCCTCTAACTCCTCCACAGTTGCATGCTTGGCTAGGGGCCACATCTTCAGGCCAACTTGACAAGGATCTGGAAAATAACAAATGGGTCTTCAAAAACTAAAATCACTTATAACAAAACATTTTCCTTTCCAGACAATAATGACAAATAATTTATAAAGCCTTCTGTACTTCTTCCTTCTTTGTTCCTGGCTATGAGATGTCTTCAGTTTGCTCAAGTACCAGGCTTGTACTTAGCAATGCATTGCCCTCCATCTTGGGAAGAAGTGAGAGGAAGTGATCTGGAAATACACAATCATACTATGATGTGAGTTTGACTCCTAGACATGCCAGAACCAGCCATGCCAGCAAAGTGTCTGCTGTCATTCAGCCAATCTCTTTTCTTTTTAAAAAGGGAATAGAAATCTACCACATTTGGTTATTGTGAGAATTGAAAGAAGTGATATACTGAAAGCATTTAGCATGCAATTGTATAGAGAGAAGGAAGAGGGAGAGAGGAATGGAGAATAGCCAGGTCTTTTTACAAAACAAAACAAAACAAAAAACAAAAACTATTGTTACAATTTTATAATTTAAAAATGTGCAAAGTTGGGGGAGACAATCATAAAGGTAGTAATAGAATTACATTACATTTTTAAAAAGTATGAATGACCTATGATGAAACAAAGAATGAGGGGTCTAAAGGAAATGATTATTATCAGGAACATAGTTTCCCACAATATACATAAATGCCATTCTCAACCTGAACATTAGGGGTGAGACCAGCTTCCTTGATAATTATGCCAAGCCTGAAAAAAGTTCAGATTTGTAAAGGCAGAGCAATGTGAATCCATGGGAAATAAAAATATTCAGTTGTAACATCTGTGAAGTCCCAGATGCTAGACACATCAGTGAGGAGGTGACGTCACACTGTCCTAGGACACTGAGTAACATTTAGAACTGGGCAGTTCCAAATGTCCTTTGGTCTTTCCCTTGCTTCATTGCCCCACCAATGGTGAGTTCCTGTGTGCTTCCAGAACATCCATGCATCATCGGAGCTGCATTAGTTCATCAAATGATACACTTGTTCAGAAAGATGCATGTGACTCTTCAAAAGTTCCAGCCAACATCAAAGAGCACCAAACAAGATCCACTTCAACAGATCATAATTTATCCTGGCAGCTGGACAAACAAAAGCAGAGTGACGCATGAGCTAGCTTAAGGAAACTGCCAGTCCTCGCAGACTGCTCACTACATCGCTCCTAAATATTTCCAAATAGGTCAGTGAGAATAACATCGTGGCCATAGCACGGCAGAAGAAATAAATGTCTCTGTAGCAAGCTGAATTCTTCCTCTAAAAGCCTTCAATTCGCTCATTTCATTGAACTGTGATTCGGCTGAGATTGAAAAACAGAATCGTCCTGGTTTTGTAGTGGTCAGCAAGTTCAATGACTCACACTTCGACCTGGCCCTGGGACAACTGTGGGTCTCTTCCAGGTGGTTCTTGGCACTGCCGATGTGGCTGCTCATACCATGTGTTTTGTCTTGGAGACTGGAAGAATAACAACAATGACCCCATCTCCAAGAGAACCACAGCTTCACTCTGGCAGAGGTTCCCATCCAAATGCCCTGAGACTCTGAGCTTTAAAATGACAAGGAGTTCCCAGGACCGAGGTCATCCTGCCTTTCTTTCCCCAGCATTCAGTGAGGAGAAAATCCTCAGCTCCCAGATCAGCAACCTGGCTGAGGCGGGGCTTGACGTTAGAACTGATCTCTCCTAAGATTTGAGCTACACTTTGTTGTATAGATAGCTTTGCCATCTGGAACCACAGACAAAGGAAACTGGTTGACAGCAAGTATTTCTTTGTGCTTGTATATATTATAATACCCTTAATGCTTTCGGGGAAAGGAATTTACCAGCTGCCGTTTTTGAGGCAAAGTAATATAAAAAATAGCAGAAACTAACATTTCTCTTTTGATATATAAAGGTGTGTGTAATAATTTTCTTCTCTTTCTGATGTGGAATATTAAAAATATCTTTAAATATTACAAATAAAGAAATTTTACTATTAAGTGTTGATTTTCAGGGTATAAAATTTTCTTTTCTCTATTTTCTTTTGCTAAAATTATTTGTTTATGCAAGAGCAAAAAATGAACCCTCAGCTAAAATCTCACAGATATTGTTTCATCTATAATAAAGTGAACACTACCTGCTGACCCGCTCTTTTATAGGTGCTGGGTAAAGTTAAGACCATTATTGTGAGCCAGGTGGTGATGGCGCATGTCTTTAATCCCAGCATTTGTGAGGCAGAGGCAGGTGGAACTCTGTGAGTTTGAGGCCAGCCTGGTCTATAAGAGTTAGTTCCAGGATAGGCTCAATAGCTATAGTAAAACCCTGTCTCGGAAAAAAAAAGACCATTATTGTGGCTGCTCTTATAGATATAATATTTAATACACTGCTAGACAAATTGTTAATTTGTATTTTTAACAATTTTCCTTTGAGAAGTATCATAGACATAGTTAAAGCAACAGGAAATTTCAACAGTATTTAAAAACTCTCTTCTGAATTAGAAACAAATCCTGAATGTCACTGTCACTCATAATCATTTTCATCAAGAGACTCCAGAAAAACTAAGGACACTCATACTGCATTCATGGTCATGGTACAGATCCTAGAAAATGAAACAGGAAGGGTACTAGCAAGCTTATGAGGAATGATTCCCAGCAAGTACAATAAGGACAGCATCACAGGGAGGAAGCATTTTATATGAATCACAAGGTAAGTAAGTACAGGTTTTAAACAAAGAAAGAGTGTGGATTCAAAGCAGAAAGGCTAGAGAAATACCTGTGGAAGCCGATGAGCAAAATGATCTTATCAAAAGCTAACGTATACAGAGGGAGGAAGAGAGTTGAGGTGGAAAGGTAGTAATACAACCAAATTAGAGAAGGTTTCTTTTTTTTTAATTTTATTTATTTTATTATTATGTATACAACATTCTGTCTGTATGTATGTCTGCAGGCCAGAAGAGGGCACCAGACCTCATTACAGATGGTTGTGAGCCACCATGTGGATGCTGGGAATTGAACTCAGGACCTTTGGAAGAGCAGGCAATGCTCTTAACCACTGAGCCATCTCTCCAGCCCCTAGAGAAGGTTTCTTAAGAAACCAAACCGAGCCTTCATTTTCTAGCACATGAGGGGGTAGAGAAGTCCTAATCTGGCAAAGGGTACAGCATTCGTGATCCAGCAGGTAACTCCTGGCAACACAATGTGTTGACAGAAGGTAAAAACCTGAGAATATGTCTTAAAGGGGTGTTTTAATGATTCAGATGAGAAACCATGGGTACTAGAATCTTAGTCAGGGAAACACAGGCAGGGGCTGTTTCAGGCAGCAGCTGGGTTACAAGGTCGTGTTTCTAGATAAGATGACACAGGAAACCTGAGAGCTAGGGGATTCTAAACTTAACTGGGATCATGTTGAAAGCTGGCAGGGATGGGGCTCTGATCTTAACTTGGATCATGTTGAAAGATGTTTGAAAACAATCCTACCTCTAAGAACAATTCCTTTTACAATCTGAAAATAGTATCAGTTAATTAGGGGACAAAGCCCAGCTCTCAGTGTTTAAGGAGTGAAGGATATAAAAGCAGTAGATGTAGGCCTGTTGGTGAGAGATTTATAGCCTACCGGGCCAGTCAGGAATGCTTTTTTTCCCGAAACACATTAAAATAGTTTGTTTGTTTCCAATCTATAATATTCTTAAAACAAAATAACATTAGCTTTAGTACCTGTTCACAATACAAAAAAAAAAAAACTGAAAAGTAAAAACATAAAACATAAAAAAGACCCAATTTGCCAAATAAGTTATTTGTTCTTAATAGAATCAAAAGTGCAAAACATTCCCCTTCCTCTCAGGCCTGTCTCCCAGGTGCAGCCATCATTCCTATGAGACAAAACGGCAGAGTTGGCACTGCCATGCTGCCTCTGTTTCCCAGCATGATGCCAGATGCGTGGACATGGACTGCATCTCATCTCCATCCTCTTCTTACTCCGCTATTTGCTTGTCTATTTACTTTGTGGTGCTCAGGGCCTCGTGTGCAGCACAGAAGCATTCTAGCCTCTGTGTCACACCCCAACCTGGCCCTGCTTGTTTTCTGGGACAAGGTCTCAGCCCAAACTGATTTCACCAAGAACAGGTAAACCAAAGGATGACCTTGAGCTCCTGATCCTTCTGCCTCCGCCTCGTGAGTGCTGGGGTTACAGGCATGTGCCAACACACCTTTATTTTATTTAAAGAATTCTGCCCAACTTTCCTCCCTCATCACTGGGGAGAACACTTGCATAATGTACGCAAAGCCTCAGTTCCATCCCTAGTATCACATACACAAATATGTTTGGTTTCAGATTTGTTTTTGTTTGTTTGTTTGTTTGTTTTCTTTTGTTTTTTTCCTTTATTTTTATGGAGGGACTCCTCTCGTGAGTATGTTGTAAATCAATGATAGATTTTTGTCTTGATGTTTCTGGAACTGATAAAATTCCTTGACATGTAATTTCTGAAAACCAAAAATTCCCCAGATATTTGTTATTTTTTTCAAAACTGTACCAAGAAGATAAAGGTCCCTGACATTGGAGGTAACATTAATTCTTGAACTATTCTTTTTATCTTCTTTAATCTTAATGAGAAATGCTTTCATTGGGAATGTTTATATTCAAAAATTATTATAATACCATGTGGAACTGCCCAGTAGAAAGTACCTGGCAAAGTTAGTCTAGATGACATTAAACGTAAGAAGGCTGCAATAGCAGAACAATTACAGCTATCTGATGTTATTGAGTCTTTATGGTGCTAAGAACAAAACCATTGTGTTTTTCAGACAGAAAAAAGAAGCAAGTTTCCATTCATCTTAATCATTTGTGAGAACTGTCAAATATATTTGTGTATCTCTATCTTAATTTCCTTGTCAAAACTAAGGCAAACAAACATCTTTACCAAATTCAATTTCAATCTCTCTTTGAGATAGACTCTGCAGACTACATGCCCACAAATTATAACCACTAGAAAAAGTAATAAGAAATCTTTCTGAAGGTGTACTCCTTTTGGATATATGAATGGTACTTTAAGGATAAAGGCAATCATACATACATTATGAGAAAATAAAAGTGAATTCTAAAACTCTAGTCAAACCACACTCATTTCAAAGAACGCAGCTTCAGGAAAAAAATAGAGGAATATGAGAAAGGGGAGAATAAGGTGAAAAGAAATTGGAACAAATTAAGTGAAAAAAATTGTTTGTTTTGATAGAATGTTGGTATATATAAAAATTAGAGAAACAGTGTTGATTCACGTGCAACTGGGACAGAAGAGCCAGGTGGTGCTTGTGCACACTTTTTCATCCCAGCAATTGGGAGGCAGAGGCAAGTTGATCTGAATTCTAGTCTAGTCTGGTCTATAGTTTCAGGACAGTTGGGGCTAAGATGGCATCTCAAAAAATTAGATAGATGGTAAAAGAGATAATGCAGGCAAACTTTTCTTGTGAACCACAAGCTCTCCCAGGATAACACAGAGACTTGTTATGAATTATGAAAGCTCGGCCAATAGCTTAGACTTGTTTCTAAGTAGCTCTTAAAACTTAAATTAATCCATATCTTTTAATTTATGCTCTTTTAGATGGCTTGGTTACCTTTACTCTCTCCAGCTCATATTGCTTCCCCTCCATCTGGCTGGCACCTCCTCTTTCTTCTTCGCAGAACTCTTTGTCCTCAGAAGTCACACCTAACCTTTTCTTGTCTAATTAATGGCCATTCCACTCTTCATTAAACCAATTACAACAACACATCTTTACACAGTGTAAAGGTATATTTCACAATAAGATAAGAAAATAGAACTAAAGAATTAAGAAAGTTTTGGTGAAAATATTAAATGGCCTTTGCCATTTCTCAAGGTAAATAGAGTGAAGGATGGTCAAGACTGACCTTCACAGACACTATAATCATACCATAAGCTGACAAAAATAAAATGAAATAGAGAAAAGTATCTTCAAGTCATCAGGGAGAAAGGTAGTAATTAGAAAAGTAAGAATAACTATGTGTAATTTATACTTAGAAATCATGCAAATCTGAAGACAATGAGCAGTCACCACTAAAATAGTGAAAAGTTCCACCAACTCTAAATTCTGTATCATGGTGCCTCACGCCTGGAATTCCAGTACTCCAGGAGATGAGTCAGAAGGATTTTCATCAGTTCAAAGCTAGTCTGGGGTGAACAGTGAGGCTCAGGATAGCCTGTATCACAGAATGAGATCCTGTCTCAAAATTAAAAGAAGAAGGTGGAAATAAATATATTCCAGAGAGAAACTGAAATAGAACTTAGTTGTAGTGTTGTTTCTCCATAAGCAATACTTAAATATACATAAATCTATACTTTTCTAATTACTACCTTTCTCCCTGATGACTCGAAGATACTTTTCTCTATTCTATTTTCTTCACAGTAAATAGAATTGCCTATTGCCAACTGGTATTAACAGTATGAAAATTCATGATTCTTACTTTACATGTTCTCATACAATTATCTCATTAGTAAATATGGTCCACTTTTTCTTTTCAACTGACAAAACAGACACTGGAAACAAAAACTACTTAAAATGTATCTAGAACCCTGAAAAAGATAACAGATTGAAAATAATAATGGTACTTACTCA
This sequence comes from Myodes glareolus, assembly GCF_982192425.1. Classification (NCBI taxonomy): domain Eukaryota; kingdom Metazoa; phylum Chordata; class Mammalia; order Rodentia; family Cricetidae; genus Myodes; species Myodes glareolus. Next base: position 63,077,195 of record NC_142041.1, on the reverse strand, counting down.
TAAACCCACACCCCAACACAAAGGTCTATTCTATACTCCAAATAAAATAGGAGCATTCCATTTTAAGAATTAGAATAATCTGGAATATTATTATGCTAATAATATTTTATTTTTGCTGACTCAATGAATCAGTACAAAAAATGTGATGTGTTTTCATTCTTATTAGATATTTCATTGTCACTTTGTCATTAGACTAAGATTAAGATACTATATATTAAACATTAAAGCTGATCTTGAACCTTACTGAAAATTATCCTTCAAAGTAAATATTGCTCTTTTAGTATACAAAGCTTTTAAAAAGTAAACCAATTTATCAAAGACACTATGTATGTTACAGAGAAGAAAAGTAAACATGGACCTCATCTAGCTTTGAACCCTGTGAACCATAACAATGACCTCTTTGGCAAGGTATGTCCACTGGTGCAATAGTAGTGTCATGAATCCTGTGGAAGAAATCAACCACCTTCTGCTTGGAGTTAAGGCTTTTACATGAGGTGGAACCCATACCCATCAATGTTAATAAAACTAAGAATTGGTGGCTAGATAGGTCATTGGCCCTGGAGAAGAAACCACTATTATTAATCTGATAAATAGGCATGGCATTACAATGAGTTCTGGTGACTTATTACTACATACATAGGTCACTACATACTTTAACCCTCATCAGAGAACTTCTTCTTGCAGTAGGTGGCATTTTAACACATAACCCACAAGTGGCCAACACGCAGAGAATAGGAGACCAGGAAAGGCTCAGCTCTAAATGGGATGTCTGTATCACATCTCTCCCCTCAGTACTCCGGAATCCTTGAGAAAAACATGACAGAAAGGCGGCAAGAACCAGAGGTGATGAAGGGCTTCAAAGAAACACTGTTTTCTGGGCAGAATAGGGCAGTTGCGCAAGTGAACTCATACTGATTATCATAGCGCACACAAGTCTGCACAAACACAAACCAGACAAAATCCACACAAAGTAGAGGAGGCAGGCCTGAAGTTCCACCCCTAGGTAAGGGGCTATTAGCATTTAGTAGCTGTTGGGAGAGGGAAAGTCAGCTTTTCTTACTGGTATACACGGTATACCAATCACACAGCAGGGAAGGCCTCACACCCAAGAGCAGCTGGACAACACAAATTGGACTCAGTGGATTTATGAAGAAAGAGAGCAAACATGAAGCTTGCGGTGAGGTTTACAGCTAGTAACTACCGGCCTAGAATGGCCTCATAGACTATTTACCCAGATGTGGAAGCGCATCCGGCCCTTCTCTCCTCCCGCTGGGCCCGGTTTGCTGATTCGGTTTGTTTTGGATCTCATCTTCATCCATCCTTCAAGCAGAATCCTGATTTGTAAGTTTTTACCCCTTAATACATGCCTGTCTATTTCTTAGTTCTGAGCTAGTGTAGGATTCCTTTTTTAAGCGTCTCATCTCGCAATCATCAGAAGCTGAATTGTAAAGAGGTAAAAATAGATCTGGGAGGAGCAGTAGGTAATTTTATCAAAGTACATTGTATGAGATTCTCTAATAATTGATCAAACATTATTTAAAAATTTGCCAACTAGATTTTTAAATTTTCTCATCAAATTCTCTATCTCTTTGCTCTCCAACTTTCCCTCATTGCCCCTCTCTTTCTCTGTCTCTCTGTCCCTCTCTGTCTGTTCTCAATTGACTTAATTTCTTCTTCATACTCGTTCCTGACACAGTCTTCTGAAAGTCTCTGGGGTAAGTGCATACATTCTTGTATTCTACAGTATTAGGATATGTTACCAACTAATAAATATTTTCCTCAGATATATGTTATTTAGTAAAGAATTAAAATGAATAAGGATAAATTTATATTTCATTAATTTAAGGTAAAGTAATAAAATAAGAAAATACATTTAATTCTGAAATGTTCCCATTATGAAAATGATATTTACTATTGCTAACATAGGGACCAAATCAAAAACAATTTAGATTTATCTTGGCTTTAGTTTTAGGTTTTAACTGTGTTAATTTTTGTTATTTGCTTATGTAATTGAAATTAATGTTTGCTTCTTAAATGCAATCAAATTTGAATAAGAAATGTGTATTTTCCCACCAAGAAAAGAGTTCACAAATAAATGACTTTCCATATTTGTGTTGTGTGAGAGAATGGTTGAGGAGCTCTCACAGAACAAATGCTAACACCAGAAAAAAAGCATTCCCAAGAGAAAGCCAAAGAAAAATGTCATGGATAACAAAATTCAGAATCTCAGGAGGTTACATAGAACCTCAAAGAATAAGAGAAGAAATAAGAGAACTCATGAGAAAAGAAAATTACGAATTTTTGATATTTTCAGAATACAGCTTTGTTCAGCTTACGAACATGAAGGCAAATGCGCAAAGGATTTATCAAAAGGACTTGTGACTCATTCCTTTAACTCAGCTGCTTATCGTGCAGAGATCAGTCATAAACATGGAAAAGTCTGAGAGCAGATTTGAAAGTTCCGAACCAGCATGTTTGAACACTCACACATCTGATGACAAGTTGGGAAAGCTCTCCTGGATCTTAGCATTGTTTCCTGTGACTTTGACACCAGGTTTCTATTTGTTACTAAACTTTGGCTTATAGTCAGAGTTAAGGGCAATGGTAGGTGTAAATCACCAGGCTCTTTAATCCAAGGAAAATATTATTTTTGAGCTGGGTTTTAGACTAGACCTCCGCGTGTATCAGCTGCTCCCAGGCTGAGTAGTGTAACACATCTGTTCAGAAAAGCACTGTTTATTTTATTCGATCTCCTAATCTTGTGCTCAAGAACAATTATGACAATACTGTGAAGAGGTCTGGGCTTTCTGCTCTGTATTCTAGGGAAGGAAGGTTTGCCTGACTAGGCAAGAGAATATATGACTAAACAGGAATGATAGTGTGACATCGCAACCTGTGACCTTCAGTTCTGGGTGAGAGAAGCCACTACTGTCTGTGTTCCTGTATCTTGGAACTCCTCAGGCTCTCTTCCTTCATTGTCTTCTATTTATGGAGTATATAACTTGTTACCTTGGCTTTTGTCCAACAACATCCCCCTGTTAGGATCATCCTTTCAGTAGTATCTATGGGCCCTAATGCTTTGCAGACAGGAGTATTAAACACACAAGAAATCTCACATTGTGTGTCAAGTGGGTTGCCATGATGGTGAATTCCAGTTACCGGTTTTGTACTTAAGTCTCACGGGTCCTAAGTCTCACGGGTCCAAATGATTTCTCCACTCCTTCTGAGACCCAGAGCACAATCCCTGCCTCATGCTCCTGCAATCTCATTGCCCCTAAGAAATGAAGAATTTTTGTGAGCCCAGGTCGGTTTCATTTCAGCTTACTGCTTCTCCCACAGGCTGAATTCTTTCCTGTCTACCTTCATTAGAATTACCTGTAGCATCATACATATCTCTGTAGTCTATCGTGTAGATTGCATGTCTCCTACCACTGATCCAGCCCTATATTCTCAGATGCTCGACCAGGTCCCAAACCCACAAACTCACAATGAGCTCTGAGATTGAAAGCCTGTCTTCCAAGTGCTAACTGTGTACATCAGTAGCTTGTCAGACTCCCCATGAATTTGGCTTCTTTCCATATTTTAAACTCTTTTGAAGTCTTGGTACAACCTATCTGTATATGTTCCTGGCAATGTATCTTCCATCTGGTCCTTTAATGACACTACATTCAATTCATATGGTATTTTTATATGTACATGTGTGTTCATATGTGTAAGTGTGGAGGTATCCATATGTATATGCATGCTCATGCATGTGGAAGCAAGAAGTTAACCTGGGATGTCATCTTAGTTCCTCTGTCCATCTTGGGTTTTGGTTGGTTTACTTTAACTTGTTCTGTATTAAGGCAGGGTCTCTCACTGGCCTGGAACTCACCAATTTGGCTAGACTGCATAGTCAGAGAACACTAGGGCTTTGTCTGTCTATGTCTCCCACTTCTGAGATCACATACATGCACCATCATGCCAAGTATTATTTTTATCTTGGGTTTTTTGGGGTCAGAAGTTAAGTTCTTATGCTTGGACAGTAACCATAGTCTTGAAAAAGCCACAACCCCAGCATTACATCAATTTTCATAACTGTATTCAGGGAACACAAACAATTTGCTTTATATTTCAGCCTCAAACTCAGTCAACATACCTTGTCTTGAAGACCGATGAAGGATGATGAGGAAGAAGACGAGAGGAGGGTGATGGGAAGAAAATAACTGTCCCTGCTCATGTTTGCCATCCTGCCATTTGTCCATCACTCATGAAAATGGCACATAGAGTCAGCACTCCCAGGGAAAAAAATCACACACTATGAAGATATTCTGATCAGGAGAAGTGTTGCAAAAGCAGGGGCAGAGGCAGAAGTCAAGTTAGTCTGTGTATGGAAGCATTTTATAGTATAAACTTTGCAGACCACAGAAAAAGAACAGCCTGTAACTTGTCAAACAAGCAGAGCCCATTCAGGTGGCAAGGGGGCATTGTTAATAATTTTGCCAGGAGTGATGTGAATTAACCCAATATAGAATGCACAGTCAACATATAAAGGAAAGGATTTTATCTATAGTCTTCTCTAGGCTAAGAATAACAGGGACTACATTGATGACTTTCAGAATCTTTGTGCAAGATTTGATCTTCATTTCAAAAATTCATCTGTGAGGAAGGATCCAGACCACAACATGGCTGTAAGTTTATTCTTACTATGACAGATCTTTTGATAATTACTACTTTTACCAATGTGTCAGTTCTACGGTCACACTAAATTTAGTAATACCCTAAGACAAAGCCAATGAAAAGAATGTGATTACTTTGCCTTTACATGTCACTCAACAATTAAACTGAATTGAAAATATTTGAGGATGATACAATTATCAATTAGTGAAAAAACATCTTAAAATCAATACTTCATATTTAAAGGAAAATGTGTCCTTGAAAAACAATTTTACTCATTTTTAAATACAAATATCTCTAAAGCATTAACAAAACACAGTTATAAAAATAAATTAAAATCAAAAGTATAAAGATAAATGCTTCCTATGCATTTTATTCACAATCTCTCCCTCCTTTCCCACCCCCTTCTGCCTGCCTTCTCACTCCCATGCTCTTTCCACCCCATCTAGCTCAAATTTTACATAACGTGTTACATCATCATTTACTCATATCACTAAAATACCTTATAAATATTATTTCAATTTCTGGCTACTTTGTTATCATATGGAGATATCATATCTTAGTAACTTCTCAATTGTTGAACATGTGTATAACAACTTTGGCAAAATAATATATCCATATTTTAGAATACTTCTTCATAGTGGATTCTGAGAAGTGGAGTTACATTAGAAGTAGATAAAAAGCATTTAAACATCTTATAAGGTGCTGCTCTCCAAAAAGCTTAAGAACTGTGCTATCACACTTGCAGTGTGTGAGATGGTCCTGTCACTTGTAATCGTAAAGGACGCTCTGACTATAAGCAATCTATAAAGTTTACCATGATTTTCATGGTAATGCAGTTCATAATTTGTGTAATTGCCCCTCGGACAATAGAATTTTTTTTTTACTTCTTTTCTCTCTACTTGCTGAGAAACATTCATATATTCTTTTTATACACAGTATAAAGAATATATACACATATATTCTTTATATACTCAGAAAGTAAACTTTCTGAGAGGCTCTTACCAAGTCTTCTATGCCACTCTTCATCTTGTTGCTCATCAATAAACTAAAGGAACTGTTCTGTTTTCCTGGGTCAGCAGTGTATTTAAAATATGTTAAAATTTATCATAACTAATCATTTATTATATTTAAATGTTAATTTTGCTTTTTCCATATTTGGGATACTTTAGGCCATGTCTTTAGCAGTAAATATATTTTATATCTCTTTTTCCTAATTGTTTCCCATATCCTTGACCATTTTCTTCCTTTTCAACTTAGAAGTTTTCATTTTGTCCAAATCCATCACCATCATTTAGCCAGTAAGTTTAAGTAGCACACAGAATTGGATTTAGCTATCAGCAAAGTCTGAAACACTTAGTTTTCATCATCTTATCCTTTTGCATATATTATTAAATTCATTATTGCCTCTGTCATTTGTATAGTAGTACTTTCCCAATGTTTCTTTTTACTTCTTCATGTTTTTTTTTGAAATGTGAATGTGTATATGCTACTAGATATCTTAAGTCCAGTAGAATAATTTTCAAAGACAGTTTTCAAATACTATGTAACAATTGATAGAAACAATGAGCATGAATTTGAAAAAGAGGAGTGAAAGAAACATGGAATGGTTTGGAAGAAAGAATAGAAAGGGAGAAATGTCTATAATTTCCATCATCCAAAAGTAGGAATCAAGTTCTTTGAAGGCAATCTGAGTATCTCTCCACCAGAGTTTGAGCCTGAATTTCTTATTTTCACTCTGCCCAGTCCCTTCCCTTTCCCCACTGAAGCTCCCTGTGTGTCACAGGTCACAGATAATGTGAATTCTTGGCCTCCCAAACTGATCACATGAGCTAATTCTCATAATAACTTTCTCTTTTTTTCTCTATGAGCATGCCTAGATAAAAGAAAGGGATAGATGATTCATAGATAAAGAGATAATAGACAGATGATAGATACATGATAGATAGTAGATAGATAGATAGATAGATAGATATGCAGATATGCACATATATGAACATACAAGCACACTTGCATACATACCTACACTCATATATACTATGGTGTTATAAGGAGAGGGCCACTTGTTCGTCCTAGCTGCCCAGCTAGCTTACACCCGAAATAACCACACAGAAACTGTATCAATTAAATCACTGCTTGGCCCATTAGCTGAGTTTCTTATTGGCTAATTCTTACATCTTAATTTAACCCATTTCTATTAATTTGTATATATTGCAATGTGGCAGTGGCTTACCGGCAAGATCAAATCAACGTCTGTCTCAGGAGGAGTATCCTTGGCATCTCTCTGACTCTGCTTTCTTCCTCCCAGTATTCAGTTCTGTCTTCTCCACCTACCTAAGTTCTGTCCTACCAGGGGCCCAAAGCAGTTTCTTTATTTACCAATGAAAGCAACACAAAGACAGAAGGAACTCCTACACCATTATGGTGTGTATGTGTGTGTGTGTGTGTGTGTGTGTGTATAAATGTTTCCAATTTGAAATCTAGCTACAAATTTAGTATTTTTATTCACATTTGGAAGTACCATTTTGGCTAAAATCTTTAGTAGAGTTGAATATGATATGTTTCTTGCAAAACTTTAAAATACAGTATGAAGAATAGTAGACTTCCTTTTTAATATAATTACATATAATAAAACATCATGATCAATATGTACTTATTATAGAAGGAGGATTCCTTCAGGATGGTCCCTTGCCATCCAGCTCTCTACAGCCAATATCACATTTTATGTTTTTTTTCCATAGTATTATTTGATATAGTTTTGCAAGTCAATGACAGCTTGGTGGATTCTGTGGCATGTGTTCTGTCTGACTCGTAATACAATTTCAATCCTACCATTGACCTCTTTAACTTAGACCAGATCTAAAAGGCCATGATCAAGCTTGATTGGTTCTCGTTCTTTTCAGAAATGCCAGGGTCAAATGTCAGTCATCTAGGTCAAGTTATTCTATTAATCTAATCGCTTCTGTGGTAGCTAACTTCATGTGTCAGCATATCTAAACTATCCTGCTTAGTTGTTTGGTCAAACACTAAAAGTGTTGTTGCAGTTGCCTTTCCCAGGAGTGATAATCACTTATAATCATTTGACTAAAGTAGATTAACCTCTATGATGTGTGAGGTAGCAGTCAGTTGTAGGCCTAAGTGTGCAAACTGATGTTGCCCACTCCGCCCAAAAACCTGAAATATGCCTTAAGTTTGTACAGAAATTTTTACCTGAAGTTTCAGCTTGCTGACTTGCCAGTCCTAAGTGCTTTGGATTCAAGTGTTGCAAAATCAACTCTTGCATGAAGTTCCACTTACCAGCTTGATCTACAGATATGGGCTCTTAGTCCAGATAATTGTATAAACCAATTATTTAAAATCAATCTCTGATACACACACACGTACACATATATGTGTTTGGTGTATTATTTTTTTTTTCCTCATTACCTTGACAACGCATCTGATGAAGGCACCTTAAGGACAGCGGGGTTGCTTGGGCTCACAATTCAAGGGTGAAGTCTATTACTGAAGAAATTAATGGTAGAAGAGCAATAGGCAAAGAGAGCAAAAACTGGTGTTCCACTTGCTTTCTCCTTTTGAGTCAGTCTGGGACCCAGGCTATAGATACATATCCAGTTTGTCTCTTTGAATGCCCAGGTATGTTTCACTCCCAGGAACCTCTCCCCGGTGCCTCTATTCTGACATCATGAGCCATCTATCCAATGAGAAAATCCTCAGCAGCATAACTAACATAGCTCCATATTTCATAACCATTCATAGTCATGAGCTTAGTAGAGCATTGAATACACCTGCATGATAGTGAGTCTCCAGAACACGAGGTTTTGTAAACTATGGAATATGTCCCGAGTGACAGGGAGGGAAAATGGAGTAAGCCTCTCCTATACAAGTGGAAGGATCACGTGTGAGCAGAGCTGTGACAATATGATGTGGAAACTACTAAGCGGATAGAAAGGGCTGTGCTGCTATGTATTTAACAATGCTTCATTCATAAGTAGACAACTGTACCTTGAACAAAAGGATTAAAACAACCCACTACTTCCTCAGACAGTGCGATTTCTGAGAAGCTCCCCCAGAGGTATTTATATTCACCTTAAAATACAAGGTACGACAGGAGACATCACCTCCAAGCCTTCCTCTTGCAGGATTGTTCTCAGTGAACTCACGGACCATTTACCATCTTTTTTCGGAGGTCTAGGTTTGAGATTGCCATAAAACTGGCTTCAGCTCTGTTTGCTTTTTTGGCTGCCATGAGAAACAGCATTTTCCTGGCATTTTTATTGAAAATACTTTTGGCTCAGACTGTGAAGCCTTCTAGCCACAGGGTGTATGCCCAGAGACTGGGTGGGGGAGGGGAGCAAAGAAAGAGACTGCAGACTGGCAACAGACTCCTACAGGGAAGTGCATTAGCACAAACTCTGCATAACACTTTCCCAGGCCCCTTTAATTGGTTTTCATCTCAGTCAGAGGAAGGGACATAGAGAACTGTTAGAACCACTTGTTTCTAGAAAATCATGCCTCAGGGCCCTCTGCCTACTGTTCTCACCCATGTGCCAGCGAGCATCATGACATATAAGGCATTTGCAGATCTTCCTTAGGTTTAATTAGCAACTGGGTGATTTACTTATAAGTAAATCCTCCAACTTTTACTTACCATTTTCAAGTTGTCAGGGCTCTGAAAAGTTTGATAGAGGAAAGGAAAGAGAATAGAGAAAGAGCTTTGTTACCAGGCACTGTTTGTGTCAAATGTGCAGATGAAAACAGATGAATCACACATGCCCTTCTCTTGCTATCGAAAATTCTTCAGTGCCTAAAGAGCCAGGCACAGCTTCCTGGACCCCTTTGCTCAACTTTTGGAAACTGTTCTCTCTCCTGCAGTGTGTTTTTCCTTGCCCTTGCCTTGTTTGGTAACTTGTCAGCTACCCTAAGCCAAGAATCCCAAATAGTTTTAAACATTACTTGGTGACAAGTTGTTCCAATTTTGAAAACATGAAGAAACTAAAAGGCAAAGATTTAAAAAGATCATACGGATAGCTAATATATAAGAACTACAATGGCCATCTTTCTTGGTACAGTCAAAATGTTCATCATAATAAAATACATATGCATAAATATGTGCATTAATATATTCATGAATATACATAGATGTATGTTGAAATTATATATATATCAATACTTCTATAGATACCAATAATCTAACATATGTATGTTGTTACAGAGACTACAGTACCAGATAGAGCTAGTGTTGTCTTAACTGTTATTTGCTAGTTGTAAAAAGGGGGCAGGAGATTTAACCTTTTGAGCTTTAACTTTCTTATCTTTAAAAACTAGAGAATAATATTCACCAAAATGTTGTCATGAGGATAAAATTTCATAACATCTACAAATCATCTAGCAGGAAACTTAGCTCATAACAGGATCATAGCATCAGTGTTGTTGTTGGTTTTGATAAAGCTTTCAGACTTGCCCAATCAGACAGCTAGAGAGGTGATCTCCCTTTGTGTAGTGCAGCCTCTCTCCTCTCCCCCACTGTGACTTAAGTGTCCTCACTGTGGTGTAATTCCAAGGCAAATGGTGTTTGGCTAGCTGAATTCCCAAACAACAAGCACCATTCCATCATTAACTCATACTTCTCCTTCATGCTGGGTCTTGTGTCTCGGTGGGCTACTGGCCTCGAGTTTGTAAACCATCAACACAATGGGGAAAAATGCATGTCCATTTTTATAATCATTATTTCAATTGCTTTATAGAATTGGCTTTTCCCCCCCCTCCCACTGGACCAATCAATTATGCAAGAATAATACAGTCTGTAAGACTCAATTACACTGCATGTCTATGTTATTTTCTGTCAAAACAAGCACAGTATTGTTTTATTTAATGAGTATGAAAAACTATTCTCTCCAGTAGTTCAGTTTTCCAATGACATAGAATCAAAATTTAGATGTCCACAATACAAAATTGATTTCAGCAATAACTATTGTGGTAACATTACCCAAGAATGAGTCCCAGATAAAAGGTTATAAACTCACTATTGCCTTTCAATAGCAAAGTGAATTACAATTAGGCAGTATCCTTGCAGAAATTTGATTGGGCCCTTTTTAACTACATAGACCAGGAAGTATGGAATCAAATATTTTTTTGAGAATGAGTTAAAAGTCTTTGTTCAGCTTTTCATATTTGAGAAGAAGGCATTGGCATAACGTTTTATCTGCACTTGTGGAGCAGTTGGATAAGAACTAGACCATTAGCAAAGTAGAATGCTTGCCAAGACAGTGCCTCGCCCCCCATGTTTGCCTTTAATTCTAGACTTCCTTTTGAATTTCCATGACTCCTCATGTTTCATCTATTTGTTGGATACCCCAAACTGCTGTTGCTTTCAAAGTAGAGATTATATTCTCTAATATCTCCATCTGAAGTTCACAGTATGAGTTCAGAGTCAGTACCTACAAATCATATGCCTTTCAGTGGATTAGTCTAATGGATAGTTGCCAATGAGCACAAAGACTAAAGCTTTCTTATGAGCTAAGATTTTTCCCTTGTTAACATAACTTACTTTTTCTTAGAGGAATAAACTTATTAACTACCTCACTAACTTTTTTTGGAGGAATAAACTTACTGAATACACTAAACATAGTTTAGCAGGGTGCCAGCATTGTTATTTTAGTGGGAAAATGCTGCCATTGACGGGAACTCCATCCAGGAATGATAAAAATAATAAAAGAACAATTTAAATACTCATGATTTTTAATTTTAACTGAGTAATACTACTAACTTTTGTTTTTTCTTCTTTGGTCTACAAGTCAAGTCACTTCTATGGTAGGTTAATGTGGCATTATCTGTATATTACAATATAGGCTAAAGGATTCTCAATGTACAATAAGCATTTATTTTAGGCTTTTTGAGGCAGGGTTTCTCTGTGTAGCTTTGGAGCTGGGTCTGTAATTCACTCTGTAGACCAGGCTGGTCTTGAACTCACAGAGATCTGCCTGCCCTTGCCTCCTAGGTGCTGGTATTAATGTCAGACACCACCACCACCCATCACCATTGTGTTTTATATTGGTTGCTTGAGTCATATATGTGACAAATACTTGTTGAAAAAAACTACTTAACAAAGGAAAAGTCTATTCTGGTTTACAGTTAAAGGAAATATATTCCATTATGGTGAAGAAGACATGGTAGCAGGTGACGAGAACCAGCTAGTCATGGTGTAGCTACACTCAGGAAGCAGAGTGAACAGGAACAGGAAGTGGGTCAGACCATAAAACCTCAAGTCCCACCCCTAGTGATTCAAATCCTCCAGCAAGGGTCTACCTCCTAACGGCTCTACAACCTTGCCAAATATCACAACCAGTTACAGTCAAGTGGTTTAACAAATGCAACTTATAAAGGACATTTCACATTTAAATCACAACATACCTCATAATAAAAGCAATGGCCATTGCCAAGGATCATTTAATGTAGTATGCATGCTTTGAAACGCCTGCATCCCTCCTACTGTTGTCATTCAAACATGTACTTTATCCAAGTTTAAGCCTAGGGAGGAATCAGATGGAGTTAGGAAACTATAGAGTATAAAACTGCAGAATAAAATTGTGGGAGGATTTAACAGAAAAAACTCACTGGGTAAGAGAAAGATTTCTCAGGGAGCTAGTGTTTCACCTGAAAGCCATGGGTCAAACACCAGAGGCTGGTGAAAAGCCTAGGAAGAGTATCAGATCTGCAACGCCTCATGTAGAGAACAAGAGAAAGGGGGAACAGCCCCATAGGAAGCTGAAGAGCAAAGGCAGACAAGTCTATTCCTTGTGAGACCTACCGAGCACTGTAGTCCTTAGAGTGATAGCCACTGATGTTTCGAGATGATCTGAGAAGAGCAGAAAAACTGAAAATATTGTTCAGAGACCCAGGGTCAACGTTGATGTATCAAGTTAGTGGAAGGCCACAGCTCTTTAATGCAATCATTTCCTATTCAACAAATTATCAATTACTTGAATAAAAATATAGAAACTATGCCAGACAGCTCAATCATGGAAATCCTAGCATCAAAAATACCAAAGTTTAAATTCAAAGTTATCTCAAAAAGTCGGACTGCTGAACTAAAACTAAGCAGCCAACACTGGAAAGATAAATGTAACAGGTTTGATTAATAAATATATTAGTTTAAAGGCACAGTGGGAGGGCAAACTTGGATGGTAGTTCCTGTGAAAATGGTTTGGCTCCGTGGAAGCCATAATTATGCTATAGTGTCATGAAGAAGTCAAAGCAATCTCAGGTTCAGCTAATGGAATAAAGGGCTTATGAGTTCGCCAGTCTGTGTGGGTGCATTGACCCTGGACAAGGCACTATATCAAAAGCTGGACATTTATAAGCTGTGGTGCCTCCAGATAAAGACAAACTGTGTCGTGAAGGAAACCAAAGCGAGACAATTCCATGAACTGAAGATCATAAAATCTGTCAGATAAATTACAGAAGATTAGGCACTGCTACCTTCTGATGGGAAATTCTCTCCCTCTTTTGAAAATTCAAGTAAAGGTAGTGAGGAAATTTTCCAAGGACCCCTGGGGGTCTCTTTCAGTGGAAAGAGAAAGCCACCTAAGTAGGTGACTTTGGCATTCTCTGCCATGCCTAAATAAACACGAATCTTCTTGGTCCTTTGTTTTCTGTCTGCTTAATATCTACCCCCTTTTTATACACATGGTAAATTTCTTATTTTATGAGCTTGGTGAGACAGTCCCTTCCTCCTGGTACAGAAAGTAAAACTGCACTGTCCTTGTTTTTATAGCCTCCATTGCACAGAGTACACACAATTCAGTTCAGGCAGCAGGAAGTACCTGCTCTGGAATTTGTCTGGTGACCTAGTGAGGGAAGAGAAGAATCCCCTTTGGTGAGAAGGTGGCTACATAAGACCCAGGTGTAGTAAATTGTGGGCCCTGGCAGCAACCATATATAGCCCTGTTGGACTGTGGTACCAGTGGCAGTCCAGTCTTTTTCTAATTCAGGTCCTGTGTCTCTCCAGGGTCCTGTTTTTCACAATAACCTTTCAATAAGCTTAATTTTACCTTAAATTACCTAGATATAGTTTCTGGTTTGTGTAGCGGTGTAACCTAACTGGCCCCTTTTCAGGCGTGTCTTCAACTTAATTGTGAACATCTACATTTCTGTGAAACAGTGCAGGACAACAGAGTTCAGACTCCAGGGAGACGCTTCTCACTGTCATGTTCAGCTTTGCCAAGGGAGTGGCTCCAAGGCCTTGTGTCTGACTTCTGTAACATCAGCCAGAACAAGAGCATAAATTTGAAATAAAACAGTGAGGATATCATTGAAAGTATTTGCAACCCATTTTCATATTCCAGGTTTCATACTCAGAGTCTTGTCCACTCACAAAAAAATACAAAAATGTTTTTGAAACTCCCAAATCAGTACTATCTGCACCTTGCTGCTCTTTGTTGGTGATTTAGCTGTGTGCTGGTTTTGCAGTAAGCGCAGTGCTAAAGTGCCATCTGACATCATAAACACACGAAATCAAGTCCCTTCCAGTAATCACGAGCTCTAATTATGCTGCATTCAGGCACAAGTTACTCTACTTTTAGCAGTGGATACAGGGTCGATGAATCAGCAGCCTGAATCTGTATTTCCTCTGAGGATCAGTGACGTGGTGGTCACTAACTCAGAGTTCCCACCGAATATTTAGAGCATAATGGTCATGAACAACTCCACCATAGAAGGAGAAGCCAGTCAATGGCTGTGTGATTCCATCTCACACCCAAAGAGTAAAGATAACTCCTAATCTTCTTATGCCAAATATAACTAAGAGCCTTCATAGGAACATCTGACTTTTACAAAGTCAGGCACAAGATACAGTGTTGCTGGTTCCGAGGAAAAATGACAGATAGAGAGAGAATTGGCATTGTCAGTGGTCACATCACTAATACTGCTGCTCAGAGAACAACCTCTACTCCCAACTTCAAAGCATAGAATGACTAAGTATTTCCCCAAGGACAGGGAGTGAGGAAAGAAAACGTCAGAACACAGCTGACTTAGTGCTAACCTGGACAAAGTGTGGGAAAAGGCCTCAGCAAGCAGATGCTAAGTATTACTGCAGACAGACAAGGAGCTGGGGAACTGTTCACAAGAGAAAATAAAGACTAGGAGACCCTGTAGGGAAACCCTGAAGAATCTAGTGTATCCTGGGAGGAAGGATGGTCAGCTTTCCATGTCCATGTAGCAGAACTATTTTCATTGCAGCAGTAAGATCCATCTAATTCTTTGCTATTACCCTCTCCTCTTTACTTTTAAACATGGCAGGCACTAAAATGGATGGTGAAGAAGCCATAGAATCCAATTGAGGACATAGAAGAGTCAAAGTCAATATATTTATATGTTAACAACTTCCTCTCCCAATGAAAGGCTCTAGCCCAGGCAAGAGTTCACACCAAATTTCTGATTCCATTGGTTATCATAAAATATAAATGAAAGTAGATTTCTTGCAGCTAGTATTTTAATTTCTGAATTACCATTCTACTTGTCGTTTGGTACCCCAATTCTATAGAATTGCCTTTTCCTTAAGTCATTAAGACTTACATACGGTTAGGTTTGAAATAGAATCTTTTCATTGAGTTTATTTCTACCTGAAGAACTTGAGTAACCTCTGTGAATAAGCCCCAAACTCTTATAGACGTCTACAGTAACATAGAGTTTGGGAAAAAAACACAATGTTATTATCTAAATCGAATGGAAACAAACTTCTATTCAAATGTTTATGTTTTAGGATTGTTTCAAATATAATTCTATCCAACAGACAAAATCAGGTCACAAACCATATGGCAGACTTTCTTACAAATATGAACACTGAATGCTGCCCACCGTCGACCATCTACCATCTTGATTTTCTTTGCTCATTCTTCTTCATTCCAGTAGGTTAACCAGACAAATAATTCTTTATTGCTGAAGAAGGTTCTACTTGCAGACTTTTACTCAAATATATTTTCAAAATACTCCTATTTGACTCACTTTGCACATATTTTAACGTCTGATCCCTCTGTTTTCCTATTTGTCCCTCCCCTTCTAATCTTCTTTCCTATCAGTTGAACAAATTATAGCTCTTTCAACTCTGGTATTTCTTTTTCATACTTTAAAATTTCCATTTTCCACTTCGATTTCATAGTTCTTCTATGACACACCACATTTGTATCAGTCCCTCTTTCTTTGGATCAGTCCCTTGATATTGAATCTCACCCTCTGTCTTGTCATGGCTCTGCTTCTCATCTACTCCTAATGTGGTGAGGAACAAACATGGACATTTTTATCTACCCTTGCCTTTGGCCTATAAGTAAAATCTGGATTTCAAAGAAGAAGGGTATAAGCTTCTGTCTAGAGAGATCTACCACCAACAACAAATGACCAACCAAAAAAACATTGAGAATTATTAGAGAGGCATTTGACACACATGACAGGCTCTCAGTCTGAGTTTCATTAAGACAGCTCCACTTTCTTTTATCCTTGTATACTTGAGCCAGCAATTACTTGGTACAGGTTACTAAAGTTCAACAAAGAGTACTCAGCACCCAGATGTTCATTTCTAGCCAATTCTTTACTTAAAAGAAACAGAGATTCTTGGAATAACCGTCAATTCAAGGTCTGTGGTAGGAAGAGTAAAAGATTATCCATAGAACTCTGTAGTACCAGAAGGTTAGAAAAATGCTTTCTTAAGTTGCTTATGTTTCAGTGGCTGGTGTATTCAAAACTATCTGATATATCATCTGAAAGACTACCCAGTGCACAAAGTTATAATAATCTGAACAGCAAAAAGAAGGAAATATTAGTGAGATAGAGCCCAAGTGTTTAGTAAGTATCCACAAGTCTATATTGGTATAAGTAAATGATCTATTAATAAATTTAAAGAATTCATAATTTATGTAAATAAATATGCCACAGAGAAAGGAGAAAACAACATCTCACCAGTTAAGAAGTCATGCATTAGTTTCCTTCCAAAGAGAACACATAGTAAGGAGGAAAATGGTAATGTTTTATAATAAGAAAAAAATGACAATAGCAGTTCACGCAGGATCCAAGTCATTGTCAATAGCAATATTATATTGAGGGTCAACACCATTCTGATAGGAAATGATGAAATGATAATTTTATATCTGTGGTCTTTGTCTCTAAACTGCTATCTCTACTGCAACCTTGAGAAAACACAAAGTCTAATGCAGTGGTTCACAGCCGTCCTAATGCCGTGACCCTTTAACACAGTTTCTCATATTGTAGTGACCCCAACCATAAAATTATTTCATTGCTACTTTATAATTGTAGTTTTGTCACTGTTAGGAGTCATAATGTAAATTTCTGATATGCAGTTTGCCTGATATGTGATCCCCAGTGGGGTCACGACCCACAGTTTGAGAACTGCTGAACTAATATAAAGGCATTCTTAAAGTTCCTGAGCAATACTTACAATGTAGCTATTTCTTCCATATTGAAACACTTCATACTTGAAGCAGGTAGGAACCTGGTAGGACTGTAAAAGCCATGGAAACTCACAAGTCTTAGGAAGCTCCCAAAGTTACCAAACTCATAACCGCGCCTGCCGCCAGGCTATAATAATAGCGAACACTTGCTGGAGAGAGAACACTAGAGACTGTCTTCAGTGACACTAACTCAAGTCAGGCAGGGAACTTGAGCGGTAAAAGTAGTCTATATTACCTTTTAATTCTTCTACAAATCTCAAGTGAATTTAAATGTGAACCTAAAAAATTCCTTTAATATTTCAGTGAAAAGTTTACAGGAATAAAGAAAAATAAATTTTTTATGTTTGTTTTAAAATTTGTCTCTGAAAAAAATTTATTTTGAAAAAGAATTTATCTCTGGGTTTGAATTTTTAGAACAAAGAAAACAACTGCAAGAAAAAGAGGACCACAGAAAGCTCATTATGAGCACACCCGAGCTGTCTCCCAGCTCAGGATGGAGCATGCCCAAGCTGTCTCCCAGTTTAGAATAGGGCACACCTGTGCTGTCTTCCAGCAGAAGCTGGGACCTACACTGTCTCATAGCTCCAAATGGAGCACACCTATGCTGTCTTCCAGCTCTGGACTGCGCCCCCACCCTCCTTTCTTTCTGGAAAACCTTCACCTATCTCATTCTCACCACTCAGCATCAACTTCATTTCACATTCTTTCCAAACTCTTCAGATGAGATAAGTTCTCCTTATTTTGTTCGCCATTCTTTCTAACCTACTTCATGATGATTACGCCTTCTTGGTGTTTGTTTGATATAAGAAAGAATATTATAAAGTCATTTCTCATATGGCAGTAAATGCCACAATATCAGAATGTGGGCAGAGGATCCTTAACACATAAGTGTTCATTGATCATCTATGAAGGTAAAGTTCAGTGTAATAGAAGGGATGCCCCCCCCCCCCCCGTTATGGAAGGCAAATGACCTGGTCATAATTCATGGTTGTGTGTGTGAAGTACAGACATCACAATATTAGCAATGTCACGCTTGACTATATCACCTAGCCACATTCGTATTTCTTTAGCTAAAACCTTAGTAATGGAAAATATTTATAAGATAATTGATTAATCTACTCTTATTTGGTATTGAAAGCATTCTAACTTGAAGCAGTTTTTGTGCTTTAATCTATTTGTGAAATGAAAGTGGTAATGGTGATAGTGGTGGTGGTAGCAGTGGTGGAAGTGGAGGTGGTGGTTGCGGTGATGGAGGTGGTAGAGATGGTGGTGGTGGTGCTGATGGAGGTGAAATGGCAGAGGTAGTGATAATGGTAATGGTGGTGGTGGTGATGAATGATAACAGTTAAGTATTTGGTTGATTCTCTGCTACTAGCAATGTAATAAGCCAGAAGACAATAATTTTGCTCAAATTTCACAGTAAGTTAATAAATGCTCACAGCGAATCCAGCACTTCTCTGTTTTAAGCATGTTACACACTCTAGTTCATTTCATTTAATCATCCCCCAAATCTCTGTGGTCAGTACTGCTATGATTACTGCTCAAAAGTACATGATATTGAAGTACGATAGCAGAAGTAGCCAAGTAAAGCCACAGAGCCACAGATCTGGAATTTAAAAGAGCACATGGTGGGAGCGAAGAAGGGAGGGACCTCTTCTTATTACACATTTCCCAAGTGGACCCCCCGCCAATTCTCAGTCTCTTATATTTTCTGAAATTTTCAGTTTATAAATATCCTGGAGCCTCGAAACAGGCCATGTGCCAGAATTTTTCAGTATCTAACAAGGTAATCATATATTTTCTTTCTTCCTTTTTTTTTCAGTGTGTTTATAAGGTGGATTACATTGACAGATTTTTATAAGTTAAACCAATTCTGTATCTCTGGGATGAAGCCTATTTGATCATGGCAGATGATCTTTTTGATGTTTTTGGAATATTTTATTGAATATTTTTTTGCATCTATGTTCATGAATGAAACTGTTCTATAATTCTTGTTTGTTGGCTATTTCTGTGGTTTGGGTATCAGGTTGACTGGCTACATAAAATTAAGTTGGCCAAGTTCCTTCTATTTCTATTTTGTGGAATAATTTGAGGAATATTATAATTTAAATTATAATAATAATTTAGTAGCTTGGGAAGTCTTGAATAGCGAGTAGAATGAAAGGATGAGAAGAAGCACCACAGCCATGTGATCATGTGAGAAGCTATCAGAGGATGTTAACCAGGAGAGGAAGAAGCTCAGACTGCATTTCAGAAAGACTAACCGGTGAAGGTAAGAATCAGGAAAGCTATGTTGTAATTAGTATAATGTAAGAAATACATGTGGTGGTCTAAATTAACAAATTAGTCATAAGGCTGAAAGAGATAAGCATTGTAAAATGAAGCACAAACAGACAACCCAGCTTCAAAACCCAGAGTTAGCTTGTCTCAGCTGTGTCAGTCCTAGCAAGTTACTTAACCTTGCTGATCTTTTGTCTTCTCTCTCCACATGATGGACAAAGTGGAGTCTTGTCCTCTTGGGACTTAGAGGATTAGCAGTAGAGATGAACAAACATCAGCTATTCAGAAGAATTCAATGTCAAAGGGAAAACATTGACAGTCTTACCAAGTTACCAAGTCTATGATCCACAATAGCAACTGAATGAAAAAAGGAGGATATTTACTGTTCCGAGGTAGAGTTGAGAAGAACTCTATTCCACCCAATTCTGCGAATCCCTTTTCCCCAATACGGTTGCACGCCTCCCGTATCGAACCGCGAGCTTGGAACAATGTCCTAGGAGTTAAAAACACAGACATACACACACACACACACACACACACACACACACACACACACACACACAAACAGAGAGACCTGGATCATTTGCCCAAAAGGTAAATGTCAACTTTATTCAGCGAAATTCCAGGTTTATATACTTAGGGGCCAAAGGAGGAGAACCCCCTCCCAGCCGGAAGTGGGAACAAAGCGATGAGAGCCTAGCACCTGTGTGACAGGTGCCTCCAGGCAGGGGGTACCGAGCTAGTTGCAGTGACAGATAGGGCAGGAACCCTTCTTTGCAGGTGGAATTACCATGCCAATAGAGGATAAGGCTCTCTATGCTAATTCCCCTAGCAGGTGGAGCGAGCAGAGGAGATGACAGGAAGCTAGACTGGTTGTGCATACAGTCCTGCATAGCACCTCCAGGAGCCGGGGAAAGCCTGGGATCCAACAGTTTATGGTAGATATGAAGGAGAAAAGAGACAGAGGCATCTGAATGAGTCTATACTGAACATGGCAAGAGAACTGAACTGAATCTTGAGAAGAGGGGGCTTAGAGAGATGAAAGTAGGCCAAGTGGACTAAGACAGAACTAGAAGCAAAGCCAACCAAAAGCCAAGAAATCCCAGGAATGAGCCAGGAGACCAAGAGACCACCTGACTAAATGGTTGAGGTTATATAGAATCAGATGCTGGGGAAGGGTAACAGAAGCCCAAGCCCTGGGAGGGAGAAGCTTAGGGTAGGGGACAGGGTGAGTAGTGTTGGTTGGAGTCAAGGTACTGAAGAGACTTTACCCAATTTGATTTGTGTGTGTGTGTGTGTGTGTGTGTGTGTGTGTGTGTGTGTGTGTGTGTCTTTGAATACTAACATTCAGGTCTTTTGTTGATGATAAGGGGCAGGGTTCTTTGAGATCTAACACCAACCTGTTAGGTAAATATCCTCACCAGTATAATAGTGTCAATTGTTATGGGGATGACCAACCAAAGCTTTTTTGATTGGATTTATTGACTCCTCTACAAGAGTAAATTCCATAGCTGATGTGGTCAAATATCCATGCCTGAAAAGGTCATAGAACCTAGAAACAAACTTACACAGTTGTTTAGATAAATTGTCCTGGAAGAGGGGCTGAAAAGAATATAAGAATCAAAAAGTAGAGATAAGGATTGTAAAATACTGTTTTCTGGGCATGACATAAACATCACAGTCATGACCTCACAGAAGCTGTGAATTTCTAGAAGGGACCTACAACACCACAGGACTTAACACCAAATGATCATTCCTGAAGTCATATAACCATGTAAATATGAGTAGAGTGTCAATCATGGAATAGAGGACTGTTTACATTCTCTGGTGAACTATTGGCTACTGATGAATTCTGGAGAAGAGAAATCATTGTTTTCTTTTTATACCCACCTATGAGATCACCAACTCTAATAGATGATTCCAAATCCCTGGTAATCCAGATGCTCCTGGTTGAACTCAGTCAAAAAGTAATATCCAACCAGCAAAACAAACAAACAAACAAAAAAAAACCTTAAGATATTATGAATGTAGGAAGAGAACTGGTAGGGATAAGGGAATTAATACTGTGGGCGGTAAACTCAAAATGATTGGGTATTACAGTAAAGTATAATACATGTGCTTGTTATACACATATGAAATTTTAAAAGAACAAACTCAATAAAAATTATTTTTTTAAAAAAGAAAGTAAAGTAAATGCCAACAGTGCCCTCCTTAGCACTGGTTCCTCAACATGGATATTATAGAGTGTTTAGTACCCTGGCCTCTAGGTGCATATTTAAACCTAATGAAAATCAAAACACAGCCATACATTGTCAAATGTTGCCCAAGAAATTGGAGAAACCTCAGGTGAGACTCCATTATCTTGATGGAAAATAAAAAAGATGGAAGAAGTTTAGTGCAAGAGTCCAGCAATGGGAGTTTCCAATCAGACCAGTTGGTAGCACACTGGGTGGCAAAGTCTTAGTTACGAAGAGAGTTCAGCTCCTCAGTAGGATTCTGATGGAGTCCAGAGACTGAAGGACACCAACGTCCCAGTAGGAAGTTGAGTGTAAAGTGAAAAATGCCACCACTGAACATTGCTGTAGCTGCAACATGTTTATGATGTTTAGGAACACCAAAAGTCAGAAACACAAATTAAAAATGATTTCATATTTTTTCAAACAGGCATATACTTGAATATGTGGCCAAATGTCACACAACATATAACCTGCCTGAACATAACTGCACATATATCCACACGGCATGAAGGGAGTGGAAAGTTCCAGGGGGAAACATTTTTTGTAGTTCTCTCTGGATAATTTTTAGTGTCTTCTTTATTACACTCTTTTTATTTAACACGATGAGGAAAGTTTGCAACAGGTGCCTTTCTTAACAAATGAAATAAATAGAATTTTAAGCTATTTTTCCTTGAAATGAATACATTCTTAAAACCTAAGTTTTAAATCATCTCATATTCAAAAGAAGTAGAGACAGAAATGATTTTTAAGGTCTCTTAAAAAAAATACATGTTGACTTATGAGCCATCGCTGTTTCTCCATAAAAGGTAAAACTGGGGTAAACATTCATCGCATTGTTTGCAATAGTCTTATTAAGTGAAACTGAGGTAAATATTTGTTGCATTGTTTGCAATAGTCTTATTAAGTGAAACTGAGGTAAACATTTATTGCAATGTTTTCAATAGTCTTGTTAAGTGAAACGCTTTACTTAAAACTCAGCAGACCCGGACATAGAAAAGGCCATACCAATGCTATCAACTAACCTTAGCTCAAACTCTCTGCTGTTGAAATACAGATGCATTATTAGATTGTCTAAACATTTAGCAAATTCCTCAGGAGGTTGGGCTGACATTTTTTGTAGTACTCTGGAAAAGATAAATAAAAATTTGGTTTTTTTTTCTCCAAAGGAACTAGAGGGCTAAAATTAGGATCTCGTTTCCAGAAGGAAAGAAGAACAAAACAAAATTATAAAAGAAAACAACTGTTTTTAAACAAGGATTGGTTGATTGTATAAAAAATTAAGAGCTCTTTAATATTTATATATGTCTTAGTTATATTTCTATGGCTGCGATAAGATTCTATGACCAAGGTAACTAAACATGCTCACAGGCACACAACTCCTCCAATAAATCCACACCTCTTTACTTTCCCTATACAGTTCCACCAACTGGGAATGAAGTGATCCAACTTAGAAGGAGGCTGCAGGGATCGTTTTCATTCAAACCACCAGTATCAGATATTTCTCAGAATGTTTTATTAACCTTGACACTGTAATAAGTTTATAACACATTCATCATGTGTAGGTATCCAAGTGCTGATCACATGATTTGACCTCCCCAAGTCTGTTTCTTTATCTATCATAAAGGATCAAACTCAACCATGTCTGATCATTACTGTAAGGATTCTGGAGGTTGATTCATGCCAAACACATAGAATTCTTAATAGTTACTGACATCATTGTTACATTCAGAAAAGCCAACCTGAGAACAAGAGCTTATTACCAAAAATGACAACCATATTTATCTCATCTAGGCCATTGTTTAAACTTTTCTTTCTTATTAGCATTTGGAAGTATATACAAAGAAGTGAATTTCATTGTGGTATTTTCTTCCATTTTTACAATTATACTTTACTTTCTTTTTAAGTTGCAAATATCTGACCTTTCTGTATACAATGTTGTTTAATTATGAAGTTAAGACTGACAGTCAACTTTTTATGTCAACCAAAAGCAATGTGCTTATTGCCATAATATAGTCCTTTATTTGTGCTTTTTAGATTAAAGATGTGCTGACTTATTACTAACACCAACAATATACTTATTCAAAATATGCATATATTTTATCAATAGGTGCATTTCAATAAGATAGATAGGTAGATAGATAGATAGATAGATAGATAGATAGATAGATAGATAGATAGATAGATAGAACATAGCATGGCTGTCCCATGGTAAAATGAACCAATGTCCAAATTCTCATGGCAATTTTGGTAAATGCCATGAGGAGTAGCAATGGCTCCCAGAATGCCACAGTAACTATTTTTGGTAGCAATGAATGAGTTTCTGGATAACCACTTCCAGACGTCACATTGTCAACCTTCAAGACTGAAAGGCATGCAGAGTCAAGAGAAGGGTGCTTTTAGCCTAATAGAAATGGTTCTTGTAGTAGAATTCAAATATCTGCTTCATCTTCATCCTGAAACATGGGCCCTTCCTCCACCACCAGCCTCCATATGTATGCCTATATCTGGCTTCCTGTACTGGACTCCAAAGGCATTCATCTCTACCCATTTACTAACAATGTACAGTGAGTGATTCACACTCACACGTTCCTACTTTTTCAACTGAGCTAATACCTAATCTCGGACTGACAAGCCAGGCTTCATTCATTTTTGCTTGTTCATTTGATGAGTGTTTATCTACCACCACCAGGGCTTGGAGTAGGAGAAACGATAGAGCTTTGTTTTTTCTTTCTTCTAAACTCTTAAATCACCAGGAAGAAGTTATTAAATAATTATAGGCATGCTTTTCTCTCTGAATGGGTTCACCATTCATGTCCATTTGATTTTCTTTAAAGGAGCATGGACATACGAGCTTTTAAACTGACTCCGCTGGCTCAAACCTTGGTTCTTCCATGTTCCTGAAGAATACCTTGTATGTAGAGTTACATTTCTGATCTTTAGGACAGAAAGATAGTCCTCCCAAAATATTTCTTTACACCTTAACTAAGATAACGTCTAAAGGTTATAAAGAGTTTGTCTAGTCTTTATGTCTCAGGTTCCTGGCACAGAGCACCAAAACCCTTAAAATTTTCAGAGTTATGGACATTTTGTTATTCTAATGAGGTGACTCTAGGTCCAGAATAGGACCATGAAAGACCAATCAGAAATTAGAAATCTGAGAAATTTAGTCATTGGACTCAAGCAAGGCAGGGGCTCTGGAGAATGAGTTCAAACAGTAGGAGGTGAGTTAATTAATCATGCCTATGTTTCTAAACTTTTCTGAGCACAGCAGGAAAATGAGACTTCCCTAGATGCACACTGATGAGCCAGGAAGGCTACATCCCTGATCTCATGAGGAGAGGGCAAAAAAGGTTTGTAGTATATCTCTTCATTAGGCTGGTACTCTTGATTTGCAGTCTTCATAATGAAATTATCAAGCATAGTGTTTTTCAGAGATGGTCACAGTACCCCTAAATTATACTTTGTTATTTAGAAGTCCAAATGCCTAAGAGAATGCTTTTTAATTCTGGGAGCTCTTAAAAACTCCACGTAGTTAGTGTCAGTACAGAACTGTGATACACCCTCTGGGATTGAGCTGTAATAGGGACTTAGATCAGTATCTGACTATGTGATGAGTTCCTGGCCATACAGATTATCTCCTAATACTTCTCCTCATCCTCCATGCCAAGCTTTATCTCGATTTTCATTATCTAATATTTCAAGTGCCTCCTTGAAGACTTCTCAAGCTTAATGATGTCCCTAAGAAACATGTTTTAGAAGCATCACATTTTAGTCCATAAACCACAGTAAAACAGATGGGTTGAATGCTGGGAGTCTGTGCATCTGAAATTTGAAATCTTGGAAGTGCCAAAAAAGATGTTTAAAGGCTTGGAGCCAGCCGAACACCGTGTGACTTCTTTATTAACTGCTTGACGTTGAGAAGTCTGCATTGTCACTGCATTTATCCTATAAATTAAACTACATTTCTACAAATGCAGTTTGCTGGCCTAGTCCCAAAGTTTGAGTTTCTCAGAGCCAACGTTAGCTACCAAGGTTAATATGGTCAGCGACACATAAATCTTCGCAACTGAAACCATGAATTTGTGGTTAACAGCTTAATCTTTTGGGGAGTCTTCTGGCATTGTTTATCTTCAACTCTGCCAATATACACACCAGCCTTCACTTCAAAGAGTCCTCTACTGCTGTTTCAGCAGCAGATGAACTGTAAATACATAAATGTCATTGGAAAGATCAAAATAAAATGGTTTGATTCTTTGGGGAAAACAAAATGACTTTGAGTTAGGAATCAAGTTTCAACATCTAAATACCTGTTTCCTTTGTGGGATGTTAGGACTGAAAAGATGTAAGGCATGAGGAGGGAGTTGAGACCAACTAGTTCTCATGCTGATTCAGCTGTTAAACCCTAGGATGAGCTCATTCAAGCATCTTCATTTCCCTGTTTGGTTGTCTCAAAGGCAGAATAAGTACTGACAACATATCATAAGCATTATGAGAATGAAGATCAGCCAACTTTAAGACAGCAGTGGTTATTAAAATTGACCTATCTTGTAGGCATCCTGCTTAGAGACACACCCCGCTATAAATGTAAGCACACATACAAGTACACACAAACATATACATCTTATTTCTCCCATACAAAGTATGATAGTGTGATTTTATATTTCTTTCTTTCACCTAACTGATTATGATAATTCCTTATAATGTGTGTTTCAATGCCCTGAAGAGCAGATTTAATGGATAAAGAAATTCAGGTAATGAAGAAAGCACTGACTGTTAAATAATTGGACCGTATTTAACTCTTCCTTTGCTGTGGCCAAAGGAACTGGCACATAGTTCTCTTTCAGGCTCTCACTGTCTTATTGTGTGGGCTGCAAATATTTTTTAAAATAATATTTTCGCAGTTTATAGACATCTCCAAATCCCAGGACCCTCTCTCCATCACAACCATTTCCCTAAATTTCACAAAGCAGACTTTGAGAATCATCTATGGATGCCAAGCGTTCTCTGCCTACAGGTACAATTCTTCCCTCTCTTGTTTCCCTTGACAGATCAAGCCCAAAGACAGATATTTCAACCGCACAACGACTGCCAAGCCAATCTTCCTTGCACCTGTGCCTCTCATTGTCTTCTCCAGTCTGTGCTCCAGGCTGCAGGATTTCTTCAAGGTAAGAGTTTTCTGAAGACATGACCATGCTGGTGGCTTTTACGCCACTGGGACTACAGTGCCTGCCAAGAACAACTTAAGAAAGAGAAGAACATTCTGACTCATGGTATCAATCCATCATGGCATGGAAGACACAGTGGGTATCTAGGGTCATGGTAGCCTGAAGCTATTCATATCTAGCCTATTCAGATTATGGAGGATCAAGAAACAAAGAAAAGGGGACTGTTTATGCTCAGGATCACAGTCTAAGACAGAGTTTCACTTGTATTCAGGGTGAGTCTAATCTCAGTCAGGTCTCTCAGAATGCCCTGACAGACACACCTAAGGCTGGGCCTAAATTTTCTCTGATTCTGAACCCAATTGAATAAGCAACGATGATTAACCATCACACTTCCTTGTGGAGGAAGACAGAATATTAAGAAGAAAACAGTCTATCATATGTTAGTATATAGACATGGAAGTACACGGAGAAAATGAATAATTCTTAGACCAAGACATAGGGGAAAGTGAAGACGTATATGAGATCTTGGGAAGAATTTGAGATATTTCTTACTCAGTACCTGCAATAGTGACTTTTAGGTAATCCTGATATATAAGAAGACATAAATTCATTGAACAGTGAGTAAAAGTTGGTAAACACGTAAGAAAATAACTTTTTAACATTAGAAAAAATGGAATTCTGAACGAAGTTAGTATGGTTTTAATTTATTGTAGAAACTTTACGTTTTTGGTTACATCTGAGTACTTATAAGCCATGTAATGGAGAGAGCAACTTTGACAGTGGCTTTTCTGCTCACAGTTTCAGAGATCCTAGTCTGTATTCCATAGTGGTACTGATTCTGGGTCCATCGGGAAACAGGGAACCATGGCAGCGAGAGCACATAGTGATGGTGGTTCTTCCCCACATGACGAACAGAAAGCAGAGACCAGGAATAAACAGCCCCAAGAACATGTCCCAACTTGGATTCTAAATTCCACCAGAACAATCCTACTGCTAAAGTTTCCAGAACCATACTAGTAGAGTTACCAACGCTATCAGCTTCTTAACACATGAGTCTTCTAACAGAATGCTTTCTAACCAAACCACAGCACTTTCCTTAGCGCAAGTCTGGAACTGGAGACTCTCTATAAAATTATCTACTACTAAAAGATTACTAGGTCAATGAGATGGTAAAGTCCAACAAGCTGAATTCTGTCCCCAAAACCACACGGTTGAAGGAGAGAACTAACTCCTACAACCTGTCCTGTGACTGACATTAACAAAAGGCTAGGGAATGTATGTATAATACAAACATAATAAGTAAATGATGTTAATAGAATTTGTTATAACCAAAGTTTTTGTAGCTGATCTAAATATCATAATCGATTATTCTTTCTTATACTTTTAAAAAACTCAAGTTTAGACACTTAGCAAAATTCCTTATGTACATGAATATGTCTACATGGCAATTCATACTTGCATTAAAAGGCAAGACCATTTCATTTAGTTAATGTGAGCATTTTGGCACATATGTACAAATCTGTGCATGTGAACCCACGTACAATAATAATTGAAATTAGTTTTAGTATAGATTATTTTGACTTTAGATTAGACTCTTAGGATAATTCAGTAGGCCAGCATTTCTAAATAAATTTATGTGTTCAAAATACATTCATTCTGATGAGATAAAAACTGATAAGTTATGGTCCTTGGGATTCTATGTAGCAGGAAAAGACAGTTACCTTAATTTTTCACGTAAACATTGTCCTTGTAAAGTAACCATTCAAAGAACTTACATATGAATCTGAGCCCTGGGGACAGTCCTCTCTGTGACACAGAGCAGGTGACCTGAGCCCTGGGGACAGTCCTGTGTGACACAGAGCAGGTGGACCTGAGCCCTCGGGGACAGTCCTCTCTGTAACACAGGGCAGGTGACCTGAATCCTGGGGACAGTCCTGTGTGACACAGGGCAGATGACCTGAGCCCTGGGGACAGTCCTGTGTGACACAGGGCAGGTGGACCTGCGCCCTGGGGACAGTCCTCTTTGTGACACAGAGCAGGAGACCTGAGCCCTGGGGACAGTCCTGTGTGACACAGAGCAGGTGGACCTGAGCCCTGGGGACAGTTCTCTTTGTGACACAGAGCAGGTAACCTGAGCCCTGGGGACAGTCCTCTGTGACACAGTGCAGGTGGACCTGAGCCCTGGGGACAGTCCTCTGTGACACATAAAATCTAGCAAGCTTTAAGTTAAGGTTTTATTCAACTGCCAACTTTGTAAAAATGATGTTCTATTAAATATTAGTTCTGATCCATAGCCAAGAGAAAAAATAATCACAGATTTTGTTTGCATATTATTGATAAAAAGTGACAGGATCCATGGGGCTGCCGCTACCATTGTTGTCTACGTATATACTGGTAGTTTTCTGAACATCTGCAACCAGGACCCACATATCTTCAGAAGTTCATCAAAGATTCAGTCAATGGCCTGCTAGCATGGCTCAGGTCCTTGAGTGACAGCACACAAACATGGAGAGGAACTGGAAATTCGAAGAGAAACATACTTCCCACTTATTTTTGAATGAAGTCTCCACAGATGTTCTGTAGCTTCTGAAAATACAGTGAGTTGGTAGACTGCATTCATTTAGTAGATATGTTAATATGGGCCTAGTTCATAAAGATCTCCTGGAATTAAATGAAAAGTGTCCCAAATGGGAGCCAATAATAAGGGTTAGCTCATTTCTTAACTGAGAACTATAGTTTTAAATTTGCAAATTGGAAGTTGACCATATGATTGTTCTGACTATTCTAAAAATAGCTTTTGACAAAATTCTAACTACATGATTGGGTTGAAATATTCTTAAGAAGATAAATAGGTTAAAAAAAACTTTAAATTCTTGAAATTTAATTAAATTATATATCTCTATGAATCTACTCTTTTCATGGTGTCTCTACAATGCTCTGATTCTAAAGCATTCCCATGTAAACTAACAATGACTCCATGCTTCTCAGTTTCAAGCCTGCATACTTCACTACACCTCATTTGTCATCTTAGTTGTGAATGTTTGCATGCTAGTAAATTCCTTTACTTAATTATTCAATATAAGATATGTTCTTATTTGTGTTTACAAATAATTTGGATTAAATGTACAATACATTCAATTCTTGTAATCAATGATAATAATTCTATAAAGTTGCCATGAACAATGAATAAGCAAATTCTAAGTCTTTGCTCTTTGGGAAGACATAGGATTATATTTCTGAGTCTCTGGCCACATTCATATAAACTGATTCATACACATGTATTATTTGTTTCTTGTTGCTTTTTTGGTTGGTGGTAGTGGTAATAGTGTTGGTGATGGTAGTGGTGGTGGTGGTGGTGGTGGTGGTGGTGGTGGTGGTGGTGGTGGGTGTATTTAAAGACCCTATGATGTGTTGACAATCTTAGAACAATGAAGAACAACCACCACTCTACCTCATGCTTAGATATTTGATCTAAGATACTTATTTTGTCTGTAAGCCTTGTGTTTAAGAATATTGGACACCATTGTTCTTAAGTACAAGAAAGAACTATACATGAATACTATAGATGAGATCACATTAAATAGCAAAATCACTAATAAAGATCACAAAGTAAGAATTCGTAGCCCAAAAGGGACCACTAAGAGAGTAGAGCAGCACTTTCAAATACAGACATCAAGCTTCTAAAACATTTTGCCACTCTGTATTTTAACAAAAGTAACCATAATATACCAGAAGTATTCATTTGGAGGTTGTTATAGGCATCTTCTTTCTCCAGCTGTGCCATAATTAATACAATCATGAATTAGACTGTGATGACCAATAGATTTTGGCTCACAGTCGTAACAATAAAATAAGAAAAATATAGTTAATGGGTAGGCTTACATAATAACAAGTATATTATTGCTTTCTGAGAGGCTGGTAGAAGGTTGTCAGACACACCCTCCTATACCAGCTGCATGGGTCTTGGCAGGTGATAGAGCAAATAGGAGGTAGAAGATTGGCTGGAGAATGGGACTCCTCAACAGTGAAGCTGCCCCCAAGTATGCAGTATGGAGCAGGCTTTTGTTGCTTCCATTGCCTTTAACTGATACACAATTTTATAAGTAACCCTCAATATCCCATTGGTTTCACAAGTTGGGCTTGGATGAAACTTTCTTTGATATTTCAGTGGCTTTTCTATCTGTAATAAATAAGCATTTCATTGTTTCTCCATTCACCAAAAAATGACATGCATCTCAGCTATAAACTAACTTCAGTGAGGAGTTAAATTTACAAGTAGAGAATTCATGGATAATGAGAATGTTTTAAAATTATTTCTAGAACATTTAGAAGTTCTAGCTGAAATGTAGTGCTGTGAAAAGTTTGAAACTTCAGGAAGACATTTTTACATCTTTTTATTTATCACTAAAGGAAATGAATTAGAGTTCTAAGCACAATTGCACTGCTTCTGTAGAATTCTAACTTCTAGGACCAGCATCAATATTCATGCGGGGGTACATTGAAACCGTCAGCAGTGAAGTCTCACGTGCCACACCTTTCTCATCAGCTAACTAGTCCACTGGAATCTATACTTTTTATATACACTTCTAAGGAAATATGAAGCTTTGAGAAATAAGTTATGATGATCCTATTTCCTTTGAAACTGTATATACTGACTTTTCATATACTAAGTTCAAAATTAGCTGGTCTTTTTAAGAACAAAATAGACAAATTAACATAATACTCTCTGAACACTTTACCACTTGTTGTCACAGATGACCCCGCTTTCATTTTTGCTGAGTTTCGTGTCTAGCATTGCAATCGGGCACATTTAATATTAGCTTTACATTTGAAAGGCTTATACTCATGATATTTTAACAGACACATTTAAGATCAGTTCATGCTTGCAAAATCTATTATTGAAACATATTGCACATGATGATTTGCAAGAAGGAAGAAAAAATAGGCTTTTAACTTTGATGTTTGCTTTGAGTTACCCCCAACATAATGAACATTGGTCTTCTTTAGATAATAGAATTGTTAGTGAAATTTCTCATCTTAGTCTTTGTTTTCACTTATCTACTTGAATTATTTGCAAAAACCAATTATTTACTAAACCACATTCAGAATAAAGTATTAGTTCTAACACCACTTTAAAACAGACTAGTCCCAAGACTGCTGGAAAAATGATATTGTTATACCTAAAATGAAATTAATCTCCCTCACTGCAAAATAATCATCACTTGACAAGCATGTTCCAGCAAAGTAGAAGGTCAAGCTGACCTTCCACTGGACACAGTGACACTAAGAAAGATAAAAGAACTGTAACCAGCTTTCATTTCAACATAAAGTCCAGGCAAGATAGGGAAGGCACATGATGCATTAGTTTCAAATAGATGATTAGTTCAGAGATACTGAAATTACAGGTGAAGCAGTATTTACCTCAAGTGGCTTCTGGCTTTAAACATACTCATCTAAGATGTCAAACTTGGTAATTACATAGAGAGATACCTTTTCAGTTTGAGGACTCATTTATTCTGAAAATTATTGACTATCTGGCTTTCATCAAAACTGTGGATGCTCACCTTTATAGACCTGGATGGAGGGGGGAGGACCTTGGACGTCCCACGGGGCAGGGAACCCTAGCTGTTCTTAGGACTAGAGACAGAGGGAGAGCTGGAGAGGGGGAGGGAAAAGGGAGGCAGGGAAGAGGTGAAAATTTTTAATAAATAAATAAAAATAAACAAATAAAAAAGTGTGCTTTAAATAGACAAAATAATTTATTTTACTTAGCCATGGGAAGTAGAATTACCCATTTCCTCTGTGATACTCCCGAGTAATACCAGATTTCTTATAACTTTAATGTAGCTCTCAGACCATAAGACAAATCTAAATTAGTTACAGAATAAACAGTTGTGATTTTTTTCATGTTGGGCTTTCATAGTAAGGAAGACACATCTGCTAACAGAAGATGATCAGGTGGTACAATTTCAAATCACCTCACTGAGTATTCCGTTACTACCTTTCAACATGTAGTAAAAGTTGGATAAATCTTGACTTCCTCCTCTTTTCCAAGCATAGGAACATATACAGAAAAGCTTGTACAGTTGCTTGCAAAATATCTGCTTGCAAAATATAAGCTATTCAAAGGTGTATCTGACAGAAAATTTTTTTTAAGTAAATTTTATTAAATTATAAAAGTTTCCATTTCCGCCCCCCCTCCCAACACCCTCCCACTCCCCTCACTCCCCCTCCTCCTCCCTCTTCGTCCCCCAGGGCAGTCAGGGTTTCCTGCCCTGTGGGAAGTTCCAGTTCCTTCCCCCTCCCTCCAGGTCCAGGAAGGTGAGTGTCCAAACAGACTGGATCCCCAAAATCCAGTATATGTAGAGGAAACAGATCCCAGTGTCATAGTCAATGGCTTTTCAGAAAGACTTCGGGCCAGCCACAGTCAGAGAATCCGGCCAAGTTCCGAGAATCTGGTTAGATCACGTCCTCGTTCAGTCCCAGTCCAACTGGCCTTGGTAAACTCTCATCAGATCCGTTCCCTTGTATCAGTGGGTGATAGCATCCCTCTCAGTACTGATTTCGTTTTTCATGTTCTTCCTCCTTCTGCTCCTCATTTGGACCTCGGGGGGTTCAGTCCGGTGCTCCAATGTGGGTCTCCGACTGTATCGCCGTCCTTCGCCAGATGAAGGATCTATGGTGATAAGCAAAATATACATCAGTATGGTCATGGGCCACGGCCGATTCAGGCACCCTCTCCTCTGTCCAGAGAGCAATCTGGGGGATCCCTCCTTGGACCTGGGATCCCATATATAATCAAGTCTCCTGTAAACCCTAAAATGGCTCCCTTAGTTGAAATATATTCTTCCCTAATCCCATATTCATCCTTCCTCCCTCCCCCCCCATCCCCGGCCACCAAGCTTTCCCCGTTCCTCCCCTACTCCCTTCTCTCTAACCCTCTCCCCTTCCATCGACCCTCCCACCCCGCCATGCACCCGAGGTTACCTGGGACTCAATTTTTAAATAAAATTCATCACTATTTCACAATTCACACAGGAAATAACAAGTTGATCTGCCTGTTTTATGGTGTAAAACTTTGTCTCCCTCCACCTCAGGATGATGAAAGCATAATTGAACTCCCCACGGAGGACCAGTGACCATCTGGCCTCTGGACAGTCATTGAAGTAGTAGAAAGGAAATAAGTACGTGTTCACACATAGTTCATGAAGAATCTTCACAGCCATCGTTCCTAGCAAAAATCTGATCTTTGGCCCTGCCAGTAGTAGTAGCCAAAGAATGAAAAGAGGAAAAGACAAAGGCACCTTTCTCTGAGTATGTATTCCTATAGCATGCTGATTTTCCTGCCGTGATTAGTATGTGTAATGCATTCTAAAGCTTCAGGCTTGGCTGAAACACCTCACTGTATAGTTCCTGTAAATATAAAATGCCATATTTAATATAAAATGATAAGAAGATATATGTAATATAATATAAATCCACAGTTTATAACATTTCTCAGCGAGGCTGTCCAAGAGATCCCAGTGTGCGTACATTGTGTTTCTTCTTTCTGCTCCGCTGGTACTTTTCAACAAGAATGATGAAAACTGCCTACAGGACTTCTGCGTGTTCCAACCTCTGATGGCTTTCAACCCATTTATGGACAGAGCCAGCTCTCGTGG
The DNA here is from genome assembly GCF_982192425.1 of Myodes glareolus. Classification (NCBI taxonomy): domain Eukaryota; kingdom Metazoa; phylum Chordata; class Mammalia; order Rodentia; family Cricetidae; genus Myodes; species Myodes glareolus. The sequence continues at coordinate 63,042,735 of NC_142041.1, read as the reverse complement.
ACTTTTACCAAACCAAGAACGCTGTTTTCTGAACTAGCTGCTTCCTTGTTTGATTTGGTTGGAATCTGCTTTTCTTCAGGATTGTTTAACAGGTCCACCAAGTCACAGGCAGAATGCCAGCTTCTTCCTTTGGATTTTGGCTTCTAGTCCACTCCTTTAGCCTGGGAGAATGATAGAGAGAGTTTCTTTGAATGCTTCCTTGCTTTTCAAAAGAAAGTATAAAAATTGCAATAAAACCATTGATTTCTAATTACTTATCACAGAAACGGACTGCCAGCAAGTACAAAGCTAAACATACAAATGGTGAAAGTGCCATACAATGATGACTTGCAGTTCATGCACACAGTTTAGATCATATCAAATACTAACCAAAAGCGATAGAAAGGAACATATTGAGAATGGTTTTCGGCAGAATATGATTTGTGGGACTAGTTCTCTTTCCAGGAAATTGTGATGATGAATTGCAGATTAAAAAGAACACTGAACTAAGTGGAATTTATTTGGCCCAATTCCAAGTTTTCTCTTCTCCTAAAACATTGTCTTCCAAATGGAAAGTAAAAAGCCTAAAACTTTAACCAAAGTGAAGCTTCTGAGCAAAACCTACTTGACTTTAATGTGAGTCTAGTTTTCAGCCAAGAACTTAAACTTTTACATCTTTTTGTCATTTGAGAATTTCATAAGCATATATACGGTGATTTGATTAAATCCATCTCCTATCTCCTCCACTCCAAGGCTCCCCCATCTCAATACCACTTTTCCCATGGGAAAACTTTCTTTTTAAATGCACTGAATCTGCTTAGTGTTCCTATATGTGCATGGGTACAGGACTGTCTGCTGGAACATGGGTAACCTCTCGGGAGCTGCATCTCTGAATAAAAATGGTCATCCCTCCACCAGCAGCCACAAATTGTCAATAGTTCCCCAGCTAGGGATGGAACTTCAAGAGCCTTCTATGATCCATGCTGTGTTTTTTGCTGGCTTCATCTTGTGTAGGTTTTGTTCATTCAGTCAATGCCACTGTGAGTTCATGTGTGCAGGAGCCCTGTCATAACCCTCAAATTCTATTTACATGCAGGTATCCACTACTTGTTTTTTCAGTATTTCTCTCCTCCTCCTGGATTATCCTTGAGTTTAGGGAGTGGGTGTGATGTAGATATCCCAGTTAGAGTTAAATACTCCATAGTATCTTGTTCTCTACACGTTGATCAATTGTGTATCTCTATGTTAATCCATCTACTGCAAAAATGCAGCATCTTTGGAGAGATGCATTAATCTATATGTATAAAGATGAGAACTGGGGATACAGTCTACTATTATGTTCATAGCAGAATAGGTCTGTGTTCTCCACTGAAGCCTAAGACCTAGTCAGCCATGGGCTTTAAGCCTAGTTACTACTGCCAAAATTCCTTCTTGTGGAGCAGGCTTAAATCCAACCAGAAATTGTCTGCTTAGTCCCATAGTATCCATGCCACTATTGTACCAGTGAATATATTTTGCCAGGCTGGTCACTATTGTTTTCACAGTGTTCTTAGCTGGGTAAGATTCCCTGTTTCTCTTCTCCCCAAGTAGCACACATAGCACTTCCTAGCACCGTGAAAGCTAGCCAGCATGAATGAAGCTTCCATGCTAGCACCAGACTGATTTTCTTCCCATGTCCTCTGAAGGTTCCTGTCATTTCCAACAATAGATGGCTGTCATCAAGTCCTGGAGAAAAACCAAGAGCAGAAGCAGTGGTCTGTAAAGTGTATGTGGTAAGGGTATGGAGGATTGTGGGATCCAACCGACCAACAACTCTAACAGAGGTTGCTCATACCAATCACTGAGCTTTTTAATTGATGGCTCAGGGTATCTGGGAGGGACAGTACCACTCTCCTCCATTAAAGGGTAACTTCACTTAAATTTATTTTATGTATGCATGTGTATATATTTTAGTATGATTCAACAGTATATTTGCATATGACTGTTTGAAATATTTATAGTGTTAGTTATCACTCCTCACTTTTCCTCCCCTACCCTCCTGGCTGTCACACTCCTTATTTAATCCTTCCTGTTCCATCATTCCCTCTTCCTCTCTTTATGCCATTTACACTCTTGGTTCTTTCCTTGAAATCTCCCATAACCCCTCACTAGTTATTACCTTCTCATGTTTACTACAGTTTCAGTTCACATTTCTGAAGATTCAAAGACAGCATTCAAATCAGAGAGAGTGTGCTACATTTGTCTTTCTGGTTCTGACCTGTCTCCCTTAGAATAATTCTTTCCAGATCCATCCATTTACCTAATGACTTATAATTTCATTTTATTTACAATTGAATAATATTTTGTATCTGTACCAAATATTCATTGTTTGTTCATCAGGTGATGCATATTGTGGGAAAATAGCAACAAATATGGATGAACAAGTATCTCTGTATCAAAGAAAAGAGTCCTTTGGAAATATGTTCAGCAATAGTGTAGTTGGATCATATAGTGGAACTATTTCAAGCTTTTTGAGGACCCTTCACACTGTTTTGCATAGAGGCTGAATCAGTTTTAACTTCCACCCAAGGTAAATAAGTGCTCCCCTTTTCCTCACATCCATGCCAGCATTGGTTGTTATTTTTTTTATTAACTCTCTCAAAGTAGCTTTAATTTACACTTCTCAAAAAGCTAAGAATGTTGAACACTGTCTTAAAAATATTTCTCAGTCATCTGTATATATTTCTTTGAGAACTCTATATTAATTCACATGCTTTCATTTTCATTAGGTGGCTTATTTTGCTGCTACTAAGTTTTTGGAGTTCCTTGTATATTACAGACACTAAACCTCTGTCACAGGAGCAAGCTTCATCTTCTGGGAAAACTCCTTAATTCTGATCCTACAATCAATCAGTTAACTAAAGAGAAATTGTCAAGACAACCAATTACCTAAGAAATAAAGTGACCCATCATTACACTATCAGCTATGCATTTTATCAGTTCAAAATGTGTCTGATGTAATAGTATAGTCTAACATGGAAGAACTGCTGTTTTAATTTGCTCATTCTGTTGTGCCTTGTTTCAAAGCACTATCATTTTACTTTTCCTCAAGTTTTTAGTTAAAAAATATCAGGGGGTCCAGTATCAAAAACGTTTCTGTACAATTAATGAAAATATCAATTTTGTGAAGAAGAAGCCCACAGAGTAGAAAACAATCTTTGCTGGCTATACATTTAACAATGTCTTAATATCCAAAATATATAAGAATTAAAAAAATAAATAGTCAGGAAAAGAAACCAATTTTGAAAATTGGCTAGGGATCTAAACAGAGAGTGCTCCATAGAAGATATAAAAATGGTCAAGAAATACTTCAAAATGTGTTCATCATCCTTATCAATTAGAAAAATGCAAATTTTTCTCTCTTTCTCTTCGTCTTTCTCACAAAGACACACACACACACACACACACACACACACTCAGACACACTGTCATGATTTGAAAGCAAATACTCCCTAAAGGGAGCAGCATTATTAGAAAATATGGCCTTGTTGGAGTAAGTTGGAGGAAGTGGGTCACTGTGGAGATTGACTTTGAGGTCTTATATGCTCAAGCCACCCCCAGTGAGACAGACCACTTCCTGTTGATTGTCAAGATATAGAACTCTCAGCCTCTTCTCCAGCATCATGCCTGCCTACATACCACCATGATGATAATGGATTGAACCTCTGTACTATAAGTGAACCAACACAACTAAATGCTTTCCTTTACAAGATTTGTTGTGGTCATGGTGTCTCTTCATATCAATAAAACCCTAAGACACATACACACTCACAAACTTTCCCCTTTAATAGTTACTTTTCCAATTTCATCAGTTTTCCCATAGCACTTTAAGTCTTTTATTTCCCTAACACATCACCTGTAACCAGAGCTTAGGGAAAAGTTTGGCTTCTAGAAGTCACAAATAGCTAGGCTCAAACACATCCCCAATATGCAAATTAAAGAGGTAAGTAATAATGAAAAGCAGAGAAAAGAGATTTATCTAGGGATTTAGTCACACTGGGTAGATGGATGACTAAGGTATTCAATAATCTCTATCTTTGGAGTGCTGTCATGCGCGTTCAATTGAAATGGAGAAAGAACTGGAGTGAGAAGAATGAAAAACCACTATGAAGCAGTCCTGGTAAAGATGTGGTCTGGTAGATTACTGTCTCAGATCTGGTTCTGTATTGTGGTCAAGGAAGCACTCTTTCTGTCACCTTTCATTATTTCTGCAATAAATCTAATTCCTACAAGATGATACCTTCTACTCTAGAAGTGCAGTGAAGCCCCACCTTCAATACTGCTGGAAAGTTTTTTATTATGTGTACCTAGCATAAAGTCATTTTGGTAAAAGAGTTAGCTAAAGTTACTACATGGTGTTATTTCTTTTTTTCTTTTTATATTTTGTGTTCTAGTTAGCTTTTCTATTACTGTTATAAAACACTAACCAAAAGGAATATGGAGAGGAGAGAGTTCATTGATTTACAGCTCATAGTCTATCATTGAGAAAGCCAAAGGAGGAACCCAAGGCAGGAATTTGAGGAGAGAGTTCATTGGTTTACAGCTCATAGTCTATCATTAAGAAAGCCAAAGGAGGAACTCAAGGCAGGAATTTGAAGGAGTAACCCTGGAGGGATACTGCTTATTGGCTCGCTCCCCCTTTCTTGCTCAACTGCATCTTTTATAGAGTCCAGACCCAGCAAGCTGCCCAGCAGTGGCATTGCCAACAGAGGACTGGGCCCTCCTCCGTCAGTGAGCCATCCAGATAATGCCCTACAGACAAATCTGATGGTGGTCACTCCTCAATTACACTTCCCTCTTCTCCAGATGTATCAGCTTGACAACCAAGATTAGTCATCACACTGTGTACCCACTTATGTCTGCTGCAAATCTTTTCAAGAGCTAGTGATTTTCATGTATGGACAAATGTCATGATAGCCAGTCATCACATTGTGCTTTCCTTCTTTTGGCTGTAAGAAACCTTGGGTATCCTTCTCATCCCTACAAGGTGACCACAAGTTTCATTTTCTGTGTCACCTAATCTTTCATTTTTAACATTTCATTCTAGTTTAATATTTCATTTTTAGCACATAAAGCTGTTTAGAGCTTTCTGGAGAAACATGTTGCTGTCGGTTCACTGGGCTCCTCTGCAAATGTCTTCTGTGTTTGCAATTCAAAAGCTATGTATGTGACACTGAAATAAATGGATGTAGAGCATGATTGGATGGCAGGAGTATATTGATGCCATATTTAGCAAATCAGAGCTTATATTTAATGTATCATGAAAACATGATATTCATTGTAAAAGCAGTTTCTCCCTTCCATCTCTATGGTTGCTTCCTTGCAATGAAGTCTTAAAATATTGGACTTTCATGAAGAAAGCGTTTCTCACATCTCACATTTCCAAAATATTTCTGTTAGACCAAGATAGCAACCTGCACTCTCCTTTCTCACTTCATTTTTGCTTGTTTGAGCTTTTTCTGGTTTTCATTTCATTTCCTGACCAGATTGCTTTGCTTCCATGGTGAAGTAAGATTTTCATTATAGTTTTTGGACGCACATTTTCTACATAAAACCAAATTCAGAGAGTTCATCACATATCCAAACAAATATGACTTTCTCAACTTTCACTCAGCTTCTGCATGAGACTAAGCTTTGGCTTTCCTGTTTGCAAGCATTTGGTTCATCTTGGCTGTGACTGGAACGCCAGAACATGTGGACTATCTATACTACTTACGGCTTTAATTTGCAAGATTCTTTATTCAAAGCATGTTCACCTTATGATCCCAGATTGAGCTCTGTTTTGAGTTTAACAGCCTCAGTTCATCTGCTTACTACATCTGCTGAGTTCAATGGCATTAGTTGATCTGTTTTCTGCATCTGCTGAGTTCAAGGCATCAGTTGATCTGTTAACTGCATCTGCTGACTGCTGCTCATGATGGTTTTCTCATAAGGTTTGTAACTGTTCATGGGGACTTGGTTTCATCTTGGTTTTAAAAAATCCTATTGAACTCCAAAATGCCCTAGGTCATGAAATGAAGGTTGGGTCATAATTCAGCTGGAGAGCAGAGAGATTTCAGTCATTTTGGAATGGATTTTAAGGATGATTTTTTTTAGATCATGTTGCCTGCACCACCCATGTAGTACAAATTTAGATTCTACACCAATAAATGATTCAGCTCTACTGTTCTAATTCTCAGAAAGGTTACTTTCCAACATTAGTCTCAGATAAATGATAAGGTCTCTTAAGGTTTCACTGTTATTTGAGTTTTTGAAGGTAGGAGGACTGGAAGTTTGTAGAAACTGATTTATTCAAGACTTCAGTTTCTGTTCCTGTTCTTTCTAGATGTAATGAGCAACTAACTAGATATGATTCTTTGTGGATTCTAACTCAAATCGAAACAGAGAAATTGATAACTTTGAATTTTAGCTAGGATACAACATCCATTTGAATGAAAACAGCATTGTCTAAGAACTCAAGGGTGAACTATCACAGAGTATCACTCACATGGATGCCTGCTATTCTTAACAAAGCTATGATTGTGACACAAGAGTTTCCCAAGCATCAATGCATGAAGTCACTCTTTTGTGCTCCTGTAGTTAATAAATGTTCGAGATTGGAGGAGGCTAGAAAAGGCAGTGCTTCTGGATTATGTGCTCAGCATCACTGGTCCTTATGTATTTGCAAGTTCCTGCTTTAAATCTGCTTGTAAGCTCCAAATTCATGAGCACAGAGAAGAAAAAATTCTAGCTTTCCCACTGAGCACATTGTTCACCAAGGAGTATCTTCTCGGTTTGAACTCAAATTAAGAGTAAACGCACTTTGGAGAGTCTATTTCATCTCACATTTTTTTTTGATAATTTATATTTCTTAGTGATGATTTCACTCTTAGATATGGTTCAGGGTATAGTAATATGTTAGCATTTAGGAAATTTCTGAAAGCAGAAGCCTATGAAGATTCTTGAGAAAAAATGGGTACAGCAGTTAAGCAAGTTTAGGTGTCTTTGGTTGTCAAGACTATGATCAAAGGCTGTATTTCTACTAGGCAAAAGGACTTCAATGTTTTCAGAATATTTCTGAAATAAAACTGAGACTGTTAAGAACTACTTTTTTTTTTTTTTTGGCTTTTGGTTTTTCGAGACAGAGTTTCTCTGTGGCTTTGGAACCTGTCCTGGAACTAGCTCTTGTAGACCAGGCTGGCCTCTAACTCACGGAGATCTGCATGCCTCCTGAGTGCTGGGATTAAAGGCGTGCACCACCATCACCTGGTGATGACTATACAAATCTATACCCTGATTTGTGATAAGTAAAGAAAAGAGGACACATTCGTTTTTTGCCTGTAATATTCAAACACTAGTACAAATTTTATGTGAAAATTATACCTCAAATTTAGAAAACTGTTACTCCAAACTACCAGGCATATTGAAATAACATCACTCATTAGCTAAAATTCATCTATTTTCTGAGAAAAAAAAATTGGTCATCTATTAAGTACTGGGTTTTCTAGTGGGCTTCAATCCCACATTATCATTTATTTTAAGATCTCCGAGAGCAATTCTATATAGTGGTTTATCCAGTTGGCTACCATAGCAACTGCATAGTTTGCCCTAGATAGGTCTACTTTTCACAGCCTCTGTTTCTAGAGGGCAGGACTCATGCTCTTTTCATTGAGACCCATGACGGTGTGCGGTGTATAGCGTGTGTTAAATAAATGTCTGCTAAGCAAAACAAATAACAACAACTACATTCAAGATCACAAAATGTTTAACAATAGATTTTCCAAAAGCAATCATGTTTCACTTAATTTTCCAGAAGTTTGATTTGGGATTTGGCTTCCATAAGCATTTTTAAGAACATTATGACTGTACAAATACATATTAGATGCATGATTGTAGTAACAAAAGTGCTAAACACTAGAATACCATGGAATAACGTGGTCATAGAAAGTGTTCAGCCAGTTACCACCCTGACAAATCCACTCTCCTCCCCTGACATTTTTGTATAAATAGATGGCAAAGATAACTAAAGCTGGAAGAACAGTATACCAGCAACACTCAAGCACACACACAAACACATGGGGATTGTTTTGTTCTTTTGGTATTCATGACTTGACCCAATTACTAATTTAGGAAGTATCAGATATCCAACGATAAGGATATTTGTTTTGAACCACATCCCCATCTGCACCCCTGCACATAATCCACGCATATAATCTTCCTAGGCTGTCCACCTTTCAAACTAAAATGTGTTTGATATTAAGTTTTTCCAATCAGCGACGACATTGCTGTGTCTATATTTACATGACCTTTGCGTTTCTCCACTTCCTGTGAAAGGCCTGGGGACTTCACGAACCTGCCATCTCAGTGCACTCAAAAGTATTTGTTCCAAAGAAAATGTAATTTTATAGTTCAAAAAAAATCTCAAAATTGAAAGAAAAGGTAGATATGTATCACAACTCGGAAGCATCCAGTCGTGGCAGAGTGCATCCAGAGGTTAAAGAGGCTTAGAGAAGCCCTGGGGAAGGCTCACATGTCAAGAACTCCACATCCCTGGCAGGCTGAATGGAGCAGCTTATAGTTCATTTCACAGCATGGATGCCAAACAGCGAAAAGATCATGAATCGCAAGATTGATGCCAACAACAGGATGTCACTGTTCTGTTACATACAAAATAAACAAATACACATATAAACACACAAATACAAATCCAGAAACAGACAAACAATTCTATGTACTTTCTTACAACAGCTATAAAGAGCCCAGTAAATCACCAGTTGTTTAGTAAGACCAAAAGAAACATGCACAGCTTTTTGTTTAAGGACAAGGTTAACAAGGGATACCATTTTTTATTAGCAGACCTCTTCCTTCAAACAAATGCTAAAATTCTGTAACCTTCACACTTTCCTATTGCATTTATTATAAAGGGAAAAAGTTATAAATGCGAAACTAGGTCACTTGGCATCATTCATATTGTTTCCTCCAAGTTCTAAACAGTTTCGTCTTGCAGTGGCAACGCCCTCTTAGATCAGTTAGATCAGATACAAACCACAACACAATATTCTAGATCTAAAAAGTGGCTCCTACTACTCTACATTCAATCAGTAACTGCTCTTTTTGTGTGCCTACAATGACGCCTGTCGGGAGTTAGTGAGTTTGGAGAATATGCACTATTTTCATGACAGTAAGCTACTCATATAGAAAAGAAAGTTTCTTGTTGTTTTCAATAATATTTTTACTATTATTGTCTTTTACAACTCAACTATAGTTTACGTTCTCTTTTCTCTTCCCAGTCCCTTATCCCTTCTCCCCTCTGCCCTGCCCTCAGCATCCACCTCTTCTGTTTCTATTCAGAAATGGGCAGGCCTTCCATGGATATCAACCAAACATGGCATCTCAAGTTGCAGTAAGACTAGGTGTTTCTCCTCATATTGAGGCTGGACAAGGCAACCCCGTATTAAAAATAGGGTCCTAAAATCAGACAAAAGAGTTCCACTGGTCCCACTGTTAGGAGTTTCACAAGAAGACCATGCTACAAACTGTAACATATATGTAGAAGTCCTGGGTTGATCCCATGCTTGTCAGTTCAGTCTCTATGAGCCCAGGTTAGTTGATTCTGTGGGTTTTCTTGTGGTGCCCTCTAACACTGCCTCCTATACTTCTTCCTCTTCCTTCTCCAAAGGATACCCCTAGCTCTACCTAATATTGGACTGTGAGTCTCCACAACTATTTCCATCACTTGCAAGATGAAGTCTCTCTGATGACAATTGGGGTAGGCATTAATTTGTGGGTATTGGAAAAAATTGTTAGGCGTTAGGCAACATTACATTGACATTTTTCTTTCCAGTTCTGTTTGCTTCTAACTTACGTTTCTGGGCTATCCAGCCTCTTGGTTCTGGCACTCCAAGCAGTGTTAGGAGTGGCATCACTCTCATGGCATGGGTCTCAGGTTGGACCTCTCATTGGTTGGACACTACCACAATCTCTGTGCCACCTTTACCCCAGCACATCTTGTAGGCAGGACAAACTACAGGTCAAAGGTTATGTGGTTGGGTTGCTGTCCCAGTTCCTCCACTGGAAGTCTTTCCTGGTTACAGGCATTGTGTGGGTCAGGCTATGTATCCACTCTTGCTGGGCGTCTTAGCTAGGGTTGCCCTTGTAGATGCCTGGGAGTTTCCATTGCACCAGGTTTCTACCTGACCCTCAAACGCCACATTTTCCAGTCATCATTTCCAGTTCTCTCTGCCTTTATCCCCTCACCTGATTTTAAAGTGATAAGTTTCATAAACACAGATTGTTGAATGTCATCTCATTTATGAAATCAAAATACACATAACTATTACAAGCATGGGACAGTGTAGATAGATCCTTCTTTCTATCAAAATGGCTCCTGGTATGAAACTGCCACTACATGGTGGTACACCTGAAATAAGTAATTTGGCAATAACTACCATTGAACATTGAGGACACAGACAATGAGGGGAACCCATTTTGAAAGTACTTCCACTAAAAAGAAGGGACTGCATTTCTCTTATTTCTCCTTCAACAATGTGAAGAATTCGGTTTATGTAGAAAAGATGAAGACTGGAAGATGTGTGGGACAAGATTCAGACTCATTGAGGACAGCACATGCTCACTGTGGAGAAAGGGCAGACGATCTTGCCGAAAGGAGCGCTGGGAGAAGAGGAAGAAATAAAATGAAAATGTGTTAGTTAAAAGGAAGGGAGGGATGGCTTGAGAGCATTGAGTGCTAAAAAAGCACAAAGATAAGTGTTTATGAGATGGCAGACAGATAACGAGGAGGCTCACTCTGCCCTGTATTCTGTGTAACTACAAAAATGTTACATAGCCAGAAGATTAACTCTGTTAAAACAGATCTGTCTCACCAAGGATAGGAAGGCAACTGAACAGGAAGGCCAAGAGACCACTAGAAAAACTGTGGATTTAAGAAAAAGCAAATAAAAACAAAAAATTAGAAGACTTTGTCATTTACACTCTAAACTTTAGGCCATTCAACAAGACTATTAGGTACAAGAAGGTTAAATTCAAAGTCTTAGTACTTTCATAGCCCATGCTAGAGAAAAGACCAGAGTATGAACGTATAAACAGCAATGAAAACTATTAAAACTATGAGCTCTGAACACACACAGTGTGTATGTTACAAGTGAACAATTCCTAAACTACAAAATACAGCATCCATTGATGAACATGTACCTCAGAAGGGGCTGTAGAGGGAGCAAGAGAGCCTCATTCTAGACCCCGACTGAGTTGCCCTAAGCACAGGAGACAGGTTCCTAGGGTATATAGGGACATCAGCAGAAAGCCCAGGGTTTCTAACACTTTAGAAACCATTGTTGTCTGACAAAATATGCTGATCTACTCTAGACTAATGCCATTCATGGAACTCTTGAATAATTTGTGTTTTTGACTCAAAAAAGGTTTCCAGCCTCACTATTGAGACTTGGGTGTAAATTCCATGTTTCCTATGCCTGTCTCTGAAAAATGCATATGCTGGACACAGAACTGAAACTTCCCTGTGTAACAAACTTCTCCTTTTCCCAGAGAAATCACAACATGGCTGTGTGAAGCTTTCATTATTTTCCCTCACTCAACATTAAGTCCTGGGAAAGCATTCCCAGTAACACAGATACACGTTTCACAGTTTTCTTTTCTTTTATACGTTAGAATGCCTTCATAATCACACTTTCCAAAATTATACCAATAAAATTGCACCCTCATTTGGGGACTCAGATATTTTCAGAAATAATGTTTTTACCAAATAGAGAGAAGAGTGTGTCCATGAGGTCTGTTTTAAATAAACGCAATTGTGCAGTGGAAAAAGGACCATGAGTGTGTTTAGGGATTTAAAGGAACCAGAGCCTGTGTTTCTAAAACTAGGAACATTTCACTGTTCAGGAAATTTTCATCAGATGAGAAGTTTGTAAACCTTCATGCCAATGTGGAGCCTCCCCCAACTACCTTTAAACTCTGTCTCAGATTAAAGCATGGGGAAATGTCAGTGGCTCAGAAGTTTAGCAAATATCATTACATTTTAAATCTAGAATTTGTTTATCGTTCATTGCAATTTTCTGAGACAGGGCCTTGCTATGTAGTCTAGGCTGCCCTGGTGCTCGCTATATAAACCAGACTGGCCTCAAAATTGTGGAAATCCCCCTGCCTCTGTGCTAGAGTTGAGGCATGCAGTACCACTGGTTAGTTGAATCAGGAAGCTAACTCTGGTGCTTAAAGCGTTATTGCACAACCTGCCACGCTGGTGCATGGTACTCTTCGATATAAACACAGAGATATGACAACCTACCCATGTACTCCTTTTATTTCATAACCACACTTTCAGGACAGCATCAGTCATTTGAGTCTCAGCCAAACAATTTTAAGTTCCCAGAATCTGAAAGGATCAACCATAACTATTAGTTAAATATCTCAAAAAAAAAAAAGGTTATGCTTAAAGTCAGCACAATAAGCAGGCCATACTTTATCGTGATTTTAATGAAAAAAAATCTCTTCTGTAAAATGCCACCCTTAGACTCTAGGCAGCCTTTTATGGGAGTTGCACAACTGTAACTGAGCCTAGCAGGATGTGAAGCAATCTGTTACCCATGGACAAAGCACATGACACAAGGGAGCCAGAGAACATCACCTGACATCTGCCAGGTCTTTAGCCAAACCATTTGAACTGGCTTGGCTTCTGTTTCTTCACTCAGAAGTTAGGTGTAGGCGCTATTCTTAAGGTAGCTTCTAGTTTTAAAAGCCTCGTAGGTGATAAGTCATATAAGTAAGAGACCCTGAAGTATTTTTGTCTTGACTTTTCAAGACAGAGTTTCTCTGTGTAACAACTCTAGCTGTCCTGGAACTAGCTCTGGAGACCAGGCTGGCCTCAAACTCACAGAGATCCACCTGCTTCTTCCTTCCAAGTGCTGGGATCAAAGACATTCACCACCCCTGCTCAGAGAGACCCTGAAATTTTAAGGATAGTCACTTTGCTAAACATTGGCACTGACTTAGTAAGGATTATCATTATTGACACAAGAGCTGGTAAGGATTATTACTGGTGATGGAACACCATGACTGAAAGCAACTTGGAAAGAAAAGGGTTTATTTGGCTTACATATACAGAATCATAGTCTGTTGGAGGAAGTCAAGGCAAGAACGCACAACCAGTACAGGAGCCTAAAAGCAGGAGCTCGGGTGGAGCCGTAGAGGAGTGCTGCTTGCAAGCCCACCCAGCCTGCTTTCTTGTACACTCAGGATCACCAGTCCAAGAATGGGGTCATCCACAACAGCCTGGGCCCTCCTCACACATTGCTTGTTAGGAAAATGCCCTACAGGCTGCCTAGAGCTGAATCTTATGAAAACATGTTCTCAACTGATACTGCCTATCTCTCAGAGGGGAAAACTTTTTGAGGTCTCAGTTCTCAGGTCCTTTATTTCAAGAGCATCTTGGATACCTCACTGGCAAAAATGAGTTCTGTGTTCCAAGATATAGTATGGATAAACCACCAAACATTCAGTCAGTGTTCTTGGGCCAGCTCCAAAGAAAACAAGACTTACTGAGGCCCAGAACTTTGGGCAATAGGTCCATCAAGAGGCTAAGAATCACCATGATCTTCCTTCCTTTTTTAGACTGCAATATGATGGCAGGTTTACAAGTATTTACCATGCCTTTTAGTAGAATTTTGCCTAGCAGGCAACTATTCATTTCAAACTCCTAATTGTATTCAAGCATATAAGCATGTGAACTTGCTCGAGTTTATCCCACAGGTTAATTAGTGTCTTAACATGAATTTGCTAATCAATGCAAAATCATAAGTATTGAATATTATGTTGTCCTCTGAAAAGGCTCTGGCAATATCCACTCCCATTCACAGCTTGGGATGAATGTTATCAACCATTTCATCCTATTTGTTAAGCTTGTAGGCAAAGGTTGGTGCATAATAGATATATAATATATCTTGATGAACTCTAATAACACATTTATTAAGAATCCTATTTCTTGAGACTGGGGAGAGAGCACAGAGGGTACAATGTTTGGTGCACAGCATGAAGGCCTGACTTTATATCTCAAGCACTCAAGAAGCCCTGGAAATTCTCCTGTGTCTGTCCACCACATCAATTTTGTCTTTTGATTATTTCACCATCTTCTTAGTTTCTCTCAGTTTTTTCTCCAGTCACTTTTCTGAAACTATTATCTCTATGTTCGTACATTTAAAGTCTTTCACAAAGATTTTTCAGAATACATGAAGATGAAAGAGAATGTAATTTAATATAATAGCACCATCTGATCCTACTTGGAGGGAAAGGTAGCCCTCAGCATCTATATAAGTTTCTAGGCCCATGATACTCTTCACAGAACTATTGTGTAGGAAATCGCCCTTAAAAATGGCTTTTTTTGTGTGTTTAAAAGACTAGAAGGTATACTGCAATACTCAACTTTACTTGGTTTTACAAACCTTCCAAAATTTACAGTCTGAAACAAAAATGTTTTAAATTTCCAACTTAATATTTCTTCTTGATTCTCTTCAACATACAGAAAAATAAGAGCATCAAATTTACTGCAGTAGTATTTCTCATTATTGACAATTATGATTCACAAATTCTAAGGCACATAGAATTGCACTAGTCAGCTTTGCATCACTGGGTGACATAGAAATGCTATTTGTAAGGGAGAAGAAGTCTGGGGAGGACAACATGCAGCAGCTTAACACAGCCTCTCTGGTGGAAACCAGCTCTTGGCTACACTGTCGCATCAATGGTAGGTATGTGTTTCAAAACAAGTACATACCGAACCAGAGAGGCAGGAAGAAGCCAGGATTGCCTTCATTTATCATGACCCTTTTATGAGAACTCAGGGGTCACACATGAGATACCTCATGTTTCCAGTGACCTAATGACCTCCCACTAGGCACTGACTCTTAAAAATTCCACCTCCTCCCAATAGTGCAACCCTGGGGACCAAACTATTAACACGTAAAACCTTAAGGGATACAATAAGTCTTTGTTCAATAGCATGTATTGTCTCACATTTAAACTTCTCTGAAATTGGAAGGTATTCTAAAGAGATACCATACTATTAATTAAATGATATGATTATTATTTACTTAAATATTTATGTGGCATAAAATAATCATGCATGTTGTAACTGACAAAGTGGCGCTTTTGATGAGAGTCACTTGTAACATTTTTCATAAAACCATTGAACTTTTGTTCAAGTTCAGTCTACTTGTCTCACTTTGGTTCAAATGATTCAATATTTGGTCCTAAAACAAAAACCGAGTTTCTCCAGCAGTCATATCAAGGGAGCTTAGCTCTTGAAGGCTCTTTGTGTAGTTGATAATGTCTGCTTGAAATGTGTGAACAATTACAATGATGTGATTGTTGGAGCTAGATATTCCTTCGCAAGCTGGGAAAGTACTGTTAATCTAAGGATAATATTTTCCCTCTAAAACTGAGAGATCTTTCATCCAAATAACCCCTTGAATGTTTTAGAGACTCTTTAGGTTAGAATTGCATCTGTGTCTAATAACCCCTATTTTACCTATTAGGAAAAACCCAGAAGTTATTTATGGGACTCAAAGGCAACAATAAGTAAGAACAAACATGCACTAAGGGTTTCTGCTGACCAATACAAAAATGAAAACCAAAAAGAAAGTGTCCGCTATTGAAACTTGGCCAGTACAATGTAAATCTTTACTGTCTATATTTTGCCATGACCAGAATAGGCCTTTTTTTTTAACTTTTTTATTTCACTGTGAGTGCCTGTCAGTCACTACTGATTGTCTCTGTGTGGTTTTCTTCTGGGTAGCCTCCTTCATGTCCTCAGACAGGTCAAGCAAGTGTCCTGTTATATAGATCCTATCACCTGCCAAGCGGTGGCAGCCCACTCCTTTAATCCCAGCACTCGGGAGGCAGAGGCGGGCAGATCTTTGTGAGTTCAAGGCCAGCCTGGTCCACAAGAGGACAGGCTCAAAAAGAAAAAAAAACCCAGATCCTATCACCTGTGACTACTCCTGACTACTCCTTAACAAACGGTCACAGTTGGATGATGTAATATATGACTCAAGACCTTGGACTTCTAAAAGATGATGCACATTGCATCTAATGAACAGATGTTGTGGTTTAGATGAAAAATGTCCTCTTATAGGCTATGTATCTGAACACTTGGGAGGGCTATAGAACCTTTAGGAGATACACAGTTGCTGGGGGAAGCAGGTGGCTGAAGTTAGAGTCGAACAGTTTACAGTCTCGCCTCACTTCCGGTTCACTGTCTCTGCTTCCTTTGAGTATGTGAAAATGCGCTCAGCAAGCTTCCGGCTCCTAGTACTCTGTCAGATCTCTCCTGCCATGCCTCCCACCACGATCATCTCACCTCCCTTTCTCACCTCCCTTTCATCTACAAATTGATTTTGGTTGTGGTATTTTCTCACGGCAATTAAAAAAATGATACAAACGTGTGCCTCGGCATCTGGTCTGGAATTAAACAATTCTCCAACTAACTCCCTTGAAACTTGCACCTTTCACCTTTCTACATCATGTATGTGAAGGCCAAATCTAGGAAGATGACAATTCCAAGTATTTCTTAACATTTGGTTGTCTCTTTACCTGTAGCTTTCCTGGCATATCCTTCTGCATTCAAAAGGACTCTTGACATAAACCTGCCAAAAATACCATAAACTGAGGAACACGGAAAAATAGACAAGTTCCTATATTAAAACACATGTTAGGAGCCAGCAAAAATCCCCATACCCAAGAATCAAAACAACACACATTAAAATAATACACTCTAGTTTTAGAGATCAATTGATTATTTTGTTTTTAATATTTTTTTCTATAATCGTGATTTCAGTAGTTAACCAAGTTAGTAATATTGACAACTGTTAATGAACTAAAGAAGTGCATGCAGATATGTATTTTTCATGTTGGAAAACTGAAGCACTAGTATTCTTGACTACAGTGGTGATCATATCACAGAGCATCTGAACTTAGTTTGGCACTCTAGAATGTAACCTTTCTACCTGAGATTTCCTCAGCAGTGCACTCATGTGTAATTGACTGAGAGCCACAAGATGATTCCATCTTGTCAAACATGCACTTCAAGCACATGTTTTCAACAATCTTCATTCATCAGTGTCCTTGGTAGAATTTAATTTAATATTAAATCTGTCTTTGAAGGTGTGTAGTTAGTGTAGGTCAAAAGTAACACTGTATCCCAAACCAAATATGCAAACTTGGTGCCTAATTTTTAACAGACACCATTTATCTCTTCCCTGGCCTGCAGGTTGAATTTGTCCATAAAGGCTAGATTTTTCCCAAGGACCAAGAAACAGACTGATGTAATGTTCATTTTCAATTCAAACTTGGCATTGGAAAGATAACAAAGTAAAATCTAGTTTCTGCCAAAGCTAATAAAAACATGAGTTATGCCAAATGCCCCTAAAATATATTGGGCAGCTCATGAGCACAGTCACTTAGTACTGTGTTAGAAACATAAG